>NW_005871161.1:2917919-3083766 GCF_000147115.1 Myotis lucifugus
CCCTGGAAAGCATGATCAATTGATTCTCAAAATACCTCGTCAACAAAAGCAGTGCCACACTTGCCCAGGATTCTGAGAAGTCAGCAGGAAGTCTGCCCACGAATTCCCAGGTGCAAAGTAAACTCTTCCTTCAGTACAACACTTTTTATGGTGCCATAAAAAGGAGGGAGGTCAATAGCTCTAGCTAGTATCAACAGAACCAAGAAAATACAAATTCTACACTGTTGGAAGGGCAGGAGTACATGGAGCCCTGCCTTAATAAAGTTCTTGAAAATCTTAGAAGGAGGCCATCTGCTTCTACCCAAAAAACCCCCGAGTATGAGCTCTGCCTATGGAACACTTCGTACTTCCCCTGGGAGAGCCAAGCCTGGGGGCCCAGACAAAACGTTTCTGTGAGAAGGTAATGAGGTGCCTTGTTTCATCCATTCTTCTCAACTACCGGACCTTTGAGACTCATTCATTGAACAAATACTTCCTTGTGCAGGTGGCATTCCAGACCCTAGCAGTTTAGTCTGAACAGGGAAAGGGGACCCAGCTCTGGCCAGGCTTTCTGAGCAGGACTCCAAGCTTGACAGGTGGGAACCACCTCGGTTTACCTCTGGTTTATATCTACGTCATCCCATTGCCACCACCATGGCCATAACTGAAGACATCACCATGCTTCCTGAGTCAGCTTCCAACCTTCATTCTCTCTACACAGGCAGAGGGATCTTTCCAAAATGAACATGTGGTCATGACCCTCTTAGCTTGAAACCTTCCCCGGTTCCTCGTGGACTTCTTATCGGGGGGATTATTTTGTAAGTAAGATAAATGTCTAACCACTATGCTGAACTCCCAAAACTAATCTATAATAATAAAAGCGTAATATGCTAATTAGACCGGACAGCCGAACGACCTTCCGGATGAAGCCGCAGCTGCAAGGGCTGAGCCCCTTGCACAAATTTCGTGCATTGGGCCTCTAGTATAACATAATATTGAATGTCAGCTGTAATTGAAAAAAGTGAAAAAAGAGCAAAGCACCAGCTCCTATACCAGCCTGTGCAAGTTGGCCGGCACCTGCTCACCTGTCCAGCCTCATGTCCTCCTTCTCATGTCCCTTCCCTCCACAGCTGCCCTGCTGATCTCCCTGCAGTTCCTGAAATACATCATGCCAGGTCCTTGCATGTACTTGTTCCAAGGGATGTGCCAGCCGTGTCCCTGCAGGTTATGTACAGATACCTTTGTGGCTGCAGGCATGGGCGTGTGGTGAGGAACAGGGCAAGGGACACTCTTTGCTTATCAAACCACTTTGAGCCAAACTTCTTTCCCTCCTTCCAAAAAGTGTTCCTTGATTCATGTAACTACGGAGGCAACTGACTTCAGGTATAGAGAAGTCCAAGGCCTTCCCTAGGTTGACTGCATTATTTACTACTTTCGAGGGTGGATGAAAAGGTCATCAATGATCACATTAGAATAACAGGTAAAAACTGAGATAGTCCCAATGATTGGGAAAGTATGTCATCCTCTCCTCTCCTCCCCTCCCCTCCCCTCTCGCCTTCCTGCCCTTCCCTCTCTCTTCTTGTATGTCTCTCTCTCTCTTTTTAATCTTCACCTGAGGGCATGCTTAGAGAGAGGAAGGGGGGAGGGGGAGAGGGAGAGGGAGAGAGAGGAACACCAATGTTGCTCAGCACATGCCCCACAACTCAGGTATGTGCCCTGACCAGGAATCAAACCGGCAACCTTTCGGTGCACAGGACGATGCTGAGCCACTGTAGCTGGGCTCCTGTGTCTTTGTTGGCTGCATTCTCAGTTAGGGCTCCCACAGGTGGCAAAAACCTCCTCTCACAACGCCTTGTGTTCTGTGGCCACAGCGAGGGATCTCTGATTAGCCAGGCCTGCATCCCATGTCCACCCCTGGAATCACCTCACCTGAATGACAAGAACTGTGAGTTGGGGTGGCATGGTTCCTCATCTGGAAATTTAGGTGCTTGTACCCCATTGGAAGGAAAGGGTGCTGACAGTTAAAACTATGCATTTGTGCACACCTTTTACTATCTGATGGCATGGACTGATGGTGAGGAATACCAAAAGGCATAATACAATTACAAACTAAATGCTGCACATTTGATGCCTTCTATGAAATGGGAGAGTCTTTTGTTTCAAATAAAATGTTCCATGTTATATAAAAAATCCAGCCACTGTTAACAGAAGTAGAAACCTGGTGTGGGGTATATAGAAACTGTACTATCTTAGTGATTTTCTTGTAAATCTGAAACTGCTATAAAATAAAAATTTATTTAGAAAAAGTAGCAACCAATAGAAAAATGTGTCTTATTCCAGGAACTCCAAGGCGTATCCCACAGCTGTCAGAGAAACAAAATAAAACGAGGAAGAGAGAGACTCTGTCCCTGATGTTGGCAATAAACACAGAGCAAACCACTTTTGTAGAGGGTAGTGGGAGCTGGAAGAACTTTAAAAATTCAGTCCAGTTTACTGGAGCATAAGAAACCCTCCCTTCTGATTCTGTTTACTTGTACTTGTCAGAGAAGGCAAAGTAGGACTTCTGTACTTCAGTTTTCTTTGTGCATGAATGCATTTATGTCAGGTGCACTACTTCCTGCAATTCTATTACTTAATTATTACATAGCCTGATAAAATAAGAGTGCAAAAAGAGAGTGGATATATCAATGAAATTTAAGCCAAATGCTCTGGAAAGATTTAATAAAGACAATTCACTAATAACATTGCTGTTGAATTAGGTGTGGTGGAGATAACTGTGAATGAGTGGGGGAAATTTATAAGGATGTACATGGAATCTGTACTCAGATTTCTTTCCAATTTTCCACTGTGGGGAAAAACTAGGACTTGCATACAATGCATTAATGGATATATTACATAAGAAACAAGATTTGATCTCCAATCACCAAACCCACAAATGGAAAACCCTGTCCTCAAATTAAAAGCTTGGTGACTAAATGAAGAATTATATATATTCAACTAGAACCAAACTCATAAAAGCTATTCACCCATTTTAACACATTCTTCCATGAACCAGCCAACTTCTGAATGAATTCATCCTATATAATAAAAGGGTAATATGCAAATTGACCCTAACAACAGAACAACCAGAACGACCACTCGACCAGTCACTATGAGGCGCACTGACCACCTCTCAGTCCCTTCCCTTGGCCTGCAGGCTCCCATTGCCTAATGGCAAACGGAACCAGGGGCAGGTGGTGGGGGATGTGGGCGGCACCAGGCCAAGGCCCCCGCCCGGTTGGTCAACCCACACACAGAGGGTGACCCGTGGCGGGGGCGGGGCCAGCAAGTGGGTGGGAACGGCCGACCTCTTGGTCCCTCCCCCTGGCCAGCAGGCTCCAATTGTCCAATGGCGAACAGGGAACCAGGGGTGGGTGGCGGTGGGGGGCGAGGCCGGAAGCCGGCAGCCGAGGAGATGGCCCTGATTGCAGGCCAGGCCTAGGGACCATGCTTGCACACGAATTTTGTGTGCCAGGCTTCTAGTATTGAATAAAAGGGTTCTATTTTGGGGGTAACTTGCAACAAATAAAAACTCATTGAAGTCTTTCCAGCTTGCAAAATCTCTTCAAGACTTGGTGTATTTTCTCTGACTGCAATCTGCTTAAGGATCGGTGTGTTATTTTGAAAGCCTGAGGCAGAAATTCAGAGAGATACAGAAACTGTTGGCTTATAAACAATACAATTCCACTTTTTTTATTCTTCCCCTAGCATTCGTTTTTTGGGAAAGTGCATTGTTTCTTCCAAATGAGTCAGTGGAAATGAGAAAACTAGATCATTTGAGCTGATGTGAATGTTAGAGACATATGGACATTGCAGAAAAAGCTCCCTGCTCTTATATGTTTTAGGCGCTTCCTACCATGGGCTTGATTCTGTATTTTGAGCCACTATGTCTGAAATTTGTTTCATGGATCATTTACTCTGCAGACCACCTAACGGACCTGTCTTATGCTCTCTCCTCACCATCCTGACTAATCACTGTGCTGACTCTCTCACCCCCAGTCCCTCTCTCTCTCACTGAGAGGTCCTTAGAGAATATGCACTTCTTTGAAGATCTGGATTTGCTGCTGTGGAAATAATGGCACCTTTGCAGGACTGTTTCCTGTGTGTGTACTGTTTGTTTGGTTACAAGTGTTTGCACATACATTATCTCATTTGAGCCACATACCAAACCTCTTTACTTCCCTTTTATAGTTAAGAAAATGGAAATTCAAAGACGGGAAGTAATGAGTTTGAAATTCCTTAATTGATAATCAGTAGACCTGGTATGTGGATTAGGAACTTCTGAGTTCAAGTCCAAAGCGCCTTCTTGAAACACCAACACAAACATGAAGTATTCCAGGTTTATTTGTTCCTTCTGGGTGACTCCCATCATCACAAATCTTTGATTGCCTTTTCTTAATTCATTTAACAAAGACTTTATTGAGCATTAATTGTATGCGTGGCAATTGACTAAAAATAGATGCGGGCTGGGCTTCCCCCTTGAATCTCCCCCTATGTGCTTTCCCCATGCACCCCAGCTAGCATTTGAAGCTCAGAGAACCATAAATATCCATGCTAGCGTGCTGCCATTGATTACGTGCACAATGACTGTAAGCAATATGATGGTGTGAACATGGGCTCTTGATAATTGCCACCATTTCCTGTGGAGTGAGGTGTATTTATTTACCACATTATTATTGCAAAAAAATGCATGCTATTTTGCTGGAAACCGTGCAATTAACTTGTACCTCACGGTGTTATTTTAGCTTGAGCTGCATCTGGCGACTTCTGAAGAGCTATTAGCAACAATGCAGAGCACTCCTTGCGGTTCTATTGGCGAGAAGGCTCATAGGTTGAGCATATTTGTAGTTGATCATTTTGGTGCCAACTGTTAGTATTAATTTCAATTTACGGTGGACTTGTGCCAGAGAATACGTGCCTCAATGCGGAACATCACTGCTTTCTCTACCGATTCTGCACATGTGCTGTCTGCTCAACCTTTCAGGGTCCCTGTTCAAATATCAGCTGGGTTTGCTCCACATAAAGCACCAGCTGAACTGTGAGGTCTCTATGCAGCTGCAGAAACACGGGAGGACTCTGTGGAGGAGCACTTTGCACATTCCATTTTTCAAAAGATTTTTTTTATTGGTTTTTAGAGAGAGTGGAAAAGAGAGGGAGGGAGAGAGAGAAACATCGATATGAGAGCGAAACATTTATTGGCTGCCTCCTGCACGCCCCCTATGGGGGATTTAGCCCACACCTGGGCATGTGCCCTGACCAGGAATTGAACTGGCGACCTTTGGGTACACGGGACGATGACACTCAAACAACTGAGCCACTCCGGCCAGGGCTGTGCGTCCTATTTTTAAAGAGCTTCTGCATTCCTTGTGTGAGGGACTGAATCATTTTATTCTTCTCTGAATTTATATATTCTTCTCTGAATATATTATCTTTATTGATTTCAGAGAGGAAGGGAGAGGGAGAGAGAGATAGAAACATCAACAATGAGAATCATTGATTGGCTGCCTCCTGGACGGGGGCATTTGAGCCCACAACTGGCAATTGAGCCCACAACCTGGGTGTGTGCCCTTGACTGGAATTGAACTCGGGACCTTTCAGTCCACAGACTGATGCTCTATTCACTGAGCTAAACCAGCTAGGCCTCTGAATTTATATTTTTAATGTCATACTCCTATCATATAGAACTTGGAAAACAGAGGGAAAACTTTATCCTTCATTTTGTTTTACTAACTCAGTATCCATTAGCACTTGGTATATTTCCTTTCAGCCTTTTTTTTTTTTTACATATGTGATTAAAAAAAGATATCAGTAACCACAGTAGGCAGAAAATTTGATATCTTTTTTCCCTCACCTCATGGCACATCTTTATTTTCTTGTGCTCCACAATAGTCTTACAAGAAAGCTTTGGAAATGAAGTGGATTGGTACTTTTCCCAATTTTTCTGGATGAAAACAGCTAAAAACTCTGGACCTTCTACATAAAACAAATGTAAGAGGAATGAAAGATGGAGGAAAGAGGGCAGACCAGCTAGAGACAGCAGGACTCAGTGAAGGGCATTCAGTGGTCCTCTGAGTTTTCTGTTTGCCTCACATCCCAGACTGGGTACTAAAGAAGCTGGCATTCTGGACGCACCCATGGGTGCAAACCAAAAGGCAAGGACTGATGGCTCTCTCTAGCCAGACGACCAGAAAAGGGCAGGAAGCAATGGTTTTCGAAGTGCTGAAAGACAAGAACCGTTAATCTAGAATTCTATACCCAGAGGAAATATCCTTGTAGAATGAAGATATTCTAAGGTGAAGGCCAACAAGGAAACTGTCTAAATGAATTCCTTTAAACAGAAAGTAAAAGACAAAGAAAAAAGGATTCTTAAAATGTCAAGGAGGAAGAAAGAATAATGGAAGGAGTGAAAACATGTGTCAATGCAATAGAGTTTCTTTTTCCTCCTGAAATTTATAAATTATATTTGATAGTTGGCACAAAAATTATAACACTGTCTCATGTGGTTATCAAAGTATGTCTAAGCAGGAAGTATTTAAAACTATTATGGTATTGCCCTGGTCGGTGTAGCTCAGTTGGTTGGAGGGTTCAATCCCCAGTCAGGGCATGTGTGGGAGGCAACTAATAGGTGTTTCTATCTTTCTCTCTCACATGAATGTTTCTCTCTCTCTCTCTCTCCCCCCTCCCTCCCTCTCTCTCTAAAAAAAGAGAAAATTATTATGTTATTGATGAAAGAGGACAAAAAGAAGTAATGGTGGGGTGACTATGAAGGGGAGATATTTGTGGTGACAGAATAGGTCTGTACCCTTAATGCAATGGTGCTTACAGGATTCTGTGCATGTGATAAAATGGCATGGAACCACACACACACACACACACATTACACTCTTCAATTTCCTAGTTTCGATAAAGTTTGCAATGGTTTGATATAGTTTTATAAGGTTTAGGGATTGGGGAAACTTGAATGAAGGATTCATGGAACCTCTGCACTATCTTTCAAATCTGCCATTTAGATAACTAGGAATGACAGATTGTAAATCTGTAATTATTTCAAAATAAAAAAATTTAAAGAATGAAATGCATAGCAAATAAACACATTTTTGTGTATCCATACAATGGAATACTACTCGGCGGCAACTTGGATGAGTCTCAAATGCCTTATACTAAGTGAAGGAGAGCACAGACATTTATTTACACCATCGTTCCATTTGTACAACGATCTGGAGCAAGAATCCTATCCATGGATTCCCGGGGGTTAGGTTGGCTACTCGGGGGAAATTTTGGGGTGATGGGAATGTTCTGTATCAGTATTTGTGGTGATAACACAACTGTCAACATTTTTAAAACTTATACGACGATGTAAATTCCTCCTCCATCAACTCAGTTTAATAACGATGAAGAGGAAGCATAATAATGCAGCCATAACAATGGAATATTCACGTTGTTTTTCATATGTCACCCTCCCAAATGGCGCTCATAAATACCTGACAGCAAACAGCTTTGCTTCTGCAGGCACTGGGCATCGTTCCTGTAGACTGTGTTCCCAGAAGTGGAATTGCAGGAGTGGATGCAGAGGAGGAGAGGGATACATGTGAGGAACATTTTTACAGCTTCCAGAAATAATGGCAAACTCACTTCCCAGAAGGGTGCTTCCTTTTAACCGGTTTATGCCCCTCGGAGGGCAGGGAGGCACTTCTTTCTCCACTCCCTGCTGGGACAGCAGCTGTCACTTGGTTCCATGTGTTTCCGGTATCTCTTGAGAAGGAAAGCGTTTTATTTACTTGAGGCTTTGCAATGACGGCAATGGGATTGGTTGGACAGAGCTGAGCCCCTGCTATTTACAGTTCCCGAAAGGTCCCCTCAAATACGCACGCTCATGTCCGACAATAAATAACGAGAGTGTGTGGTTCTGGTCATGACACCCCATTTTCTTCACCAGAATATGGGTGACGTCTGTAGACAGGGAGGTGTCTCTAGCCTGGTTTTGGAGTGGGAACCCCCTTTTTATCCTTCTTCTTCGTCCTCTGCCTGCTAGTCTCACCTCATCATCCGATTGCATATATCTTCCTCGTGTACATTTGAATGATCCCTTGGCTTTTGGTTTGGGTTGATATATCAGATTTATTTCCACTTTGTCTCAAATATGATTCAATCTGCCACGCACTGCTCCAAACACACACTTTAGGGTCTCATATCTTCACCTACTCTTTTCCTGTAGGTATGGGGATAGCGTTTCCTGCTTACTGTTGTTGGATATGGGAAACACCCTACCCCAAGGAGATGTGGCTTTCCCTAATGCTTTCTTTTTAATTGAATTTATTGGGGTGACATTGGTTAATAAAATTACACAGGTGTCAGGTGTACAATTCTGTAATTCACTACCCCAAGTCAAGTCTTCTTCTTCTATCACCATTTATCCTCCCTTTACCCTTTAATACCCCCACCTCCATTCCCCTTTGGCAATCACCATACTGTTGTCTGTGTCTATGGGGCTTTTTTCTTTATGCTTAATCCCTTCACCTTGTAGCTGGCCCCCCACCCCAATAGCTGTCAGTCTGTTCTCTATGAGTCTGTTTCTATTTTGTTTCCCTGATGTTTTTATTGCAAAACACACACCTGCTGCAGTTGCCTTTGGAAGTGCTCTGCCTCTGCACTGCAGTGACGGGCCATGTTTCCCAGCCTCTCCCAGCTTTTGGCTGAATGTGAGCTATTCCTAGGTGAGCCTTACCCTAGAACCATGGTTGGCAAACTGCGGCTCGTGAGCCACATGCGGCTCTTTGGCCCCTTAAGTGTGGCTCTTCCTAAGCCTTAGGAGTACCCTAATTAAGTTAATAACAATGTACCTACCTATATAGTTTAAGTTTAAAAAATCTGGCTCTCAAAAGAAATTTCAATTGTTATACTGTTGATATTTGGCTCTGTTGACCAATGAGTTTGCCGATCACTGCCCTAGAAAACAACCCCCTACTTAAGGAGAAGTCTTCTACTGCCTTTCCATTTCCTCCCCTACCCCACCATAGGGGTATGTTTTCACTTACTTTATCTCATTTCATTTTTAGCTCACTCTCCCAGGGAGATGCTAACATCCTGTTTTGCAGGTGCCAACTCCATTGACCAAGGGCTCCCACACTGCTGGGAATGAGCCTCTAAACAAGGTGTGACCCAGCTCTCCGGAGAGCTGGCCGGGCGGGCTTCACCTGCACTCAGGGGAGATCTCTGCCGCTGTCCTGCTCTGGCCTTGCCTCACTCCCACATTGGATTTGAACCCAGGTCTCCTGATGTTCATGCCTTCCTTCTGCCACAGTAGCACCGATGGCAGGCCAGCTCCATTCTAGGCTTTTGGTTTGGGTTGCAACAGATTTATTCCAGGATGACAGAACAGACTATATATCATAAACATTATAAATTAATAAACTATATTGTATGTAAAAAAAAAAAAAAGTAGAGGAGAAGAGGCCAGAGGCCAACAAGGGAGAAGGGGCTTTGTGGTGACTGCAGTGTTAAATGGGCTGGTAATGATAAACCTCACTGAGAAAGTGACATGAGAGTAAACTCTTATGTCTGTGTGAAGAGCATTCTGGGCACAGGGGACCTAATGCAGAATGTGAGCTGTTTGTGGCTGAGTGACGAGGGCAGGGTTGAAGGAGCTGCAAAGAGGTTAATAGGGAGGCCAGATCACGAGGACTCTCTAGGCCACCTGAGGATGGAAATCCCGTGCCATTCCTCTAAGCCATAGCCAGCAAGTCCATGGTCTTGAGCAGCTTTATGCACTATCCTTTACAAGAAAACCATCATTTAATCAGTCAGTGTGGAAGTCGCTGGCCAAATCCTGCTGCAGAAATATTCTAGAAACCTTCAACCTCATTTCTCGCAAGACTTGGCATCATTTTGACCCTGTTCAATCAACCCAGTCAATATGAATTAAACATTTATAGTTGTATTAAATATACGAAAGACAGGAGCCAAAACAGTCTATCAAGCAATTGTACATATTTGTGCCTTTACGAAATGCATATTCATGAGCGCTATGTAAATATATATTTAGTCATTTCCTCTTCCATGTGAAGAGCCTCCGGTGAACTGCAGATGGTGACTTTCTTGTGTATAATTATGAGAATGACACAGTAAACCATTTTGAAATTATTCTGAGGAAAAGATCATTATCTGCTTGGACATTTCATGAGTCTGGTGCTCTTAGAACTGGGGGGAAGAAAGTTCTAGAATATGCCTGTTGTTGGGGCAGGAATTTGAGAAGGAAATGACAGTTGTCCTGCAGATAAACACTCCCCTGCATCAGTCTTGTTTCCCCAGGGAAGTGGCTTCCACACTATTTTCCATCAAGAGTTGAAAAAGGGAAAATGTTCTAGGGTTATGTGCAGCTCTGATGGTCCCACCTTAGCTAGACCATTCTCTTCTGCTCACACACTGGAATGCTAGGGAGCACGAATATGATATTTTGGGGGTTAATATTTAATTCATGTTAATTTATTCAAAAACATGGCCAACTTCAGTATGGTATCTATTAATAGTCACATGACTGACACTCCATCATAACTGCTCATGACAACTCTTGTGGGTCCTTCTGCCACATTTGAGGACTTTCTGGATAAAAGAGATTGTTGAGAGAATACTCATACTAATCTTGTCTTTGTGTGAAGATTTATTTGGAAATCTTTCTGGGAATCAGTATTTTCTAAAGGGATCTCTATTTTCTATGGTCTTGGTATTCATACAAGCACTCTGCAAAGATTCTGTAAGACCCAATGTATGGGGGTATGTGCACTTTCTCTCAGAAACTCAGTCTCCTCCTATACCTTCTACAAGTATTTTGAGGAAAGGGAGATAGATATAGATATAGATATAGATATAGATATAGATATAGATATAGATAGATATAACTGGTTGCCATATCTACATATTCCTGAATTAAACTGGTTGCCATATCTACATATTCCTGAACTCTGACTAGTTGACTCTACTGCTGTGCATTCTTGACAGAAATAGGCAGAAATGACACTGTCTATCACTGGTTATCATTAGATGGGACCTTAGCCATTAGGCGAATATTTGGTTAAGCCTTGAGAACTCAGGACGACGCTAGAAGCAGACTGAGCATGGGCCATTATTGCTTGGGGTCTCTCTTTGGGAGATGAAGAGATTTTGATCCTGTAATCAGTTAGTGGTAAGAAACCACTAGTGGATTGGTGAGCCATGTGGTTACTCAGCTTGAGGCAGCCTTCATGGTGACTTACAGGGCCCTTTGTGATTGGTCCCCTGAGACCAATGACTTCATCTCTCACTGGTCCTCAACACAATTGTCTCCACCCCACTGGCCTCCTTGCTGCTCCTGGAAGCACCTCAGGTCCTTTGCATCTGCTGTTCCCTCTGTCCAGCGTGCTCGGTGGGGCTACTTCCCTTACTTTCTTTATGTCTTTATGAAAAAATGACCTTTTCCGTGGGGTCGTCCATGACCATCCTAGTCAAGATTTCATTTCCCATCTTGATCTTTGCTTGCCAGCACTTACTGCTCTTGAACACACTGTACTTACTCATCTTGTTTAGTGTCTGGCTTCCCACTGCAACGTACATGGGGGCAGGGACATTTGTCTATTTTCTTCACTGCTGCATTCCTAGCATCTTGGATAGTGCCAGCTGCATGGTAGGGTTCAATATTTACCAGAAAAGCCAGTGACTGCATGCCTGAAAGCAAGGAGACTTCATAGGGAAGTGGCAGAAGGAAGCACTGCTGATGGACCTAGGTCACCTCTGACACGTGAACTCATTTTTTTGGTTGAATTTTCTTTGTTAAATGGCATTTAAGTATATAAAATAAATATCAAAAATATAAATCTTTGTTTTACTATGGTTGCAAATATCAAAAAATTTCTATATGTGACACAGCACCAGAGTTAAGTTAGGGTTTTTCAAAATGCTGACACGCCGAGCTAAAAAGGTTCGCCATCACTGACCTAGGTTCTATTTCCTGTCCATGGTCCATCCCTGTAAAAGCCCTCCACTCTTAAGCAAGTGGGTTTGTCTTTACTACAACCAAAAAAAAAAAAAAATCTCTAAGCAAAAGAAACAGACTCAAACTAGGAGGCTATCATTGTTTTCTCAGGAAGCCTTGGAGGATGGGGTTCCCATGCAGGGAACAGTTTTGTGGGCTCCCTTCCCTGCTTCCTTTCCCAGGTAACTAGGTCACAGACAACCTGTGCTTCCCCAGGTGGTGGAGGGGAGCATGCGCAGCAATCCGCACCTCCTCCCTCTGCTTTCCAAGCCCTGGGGAACGCCGCCTCATGATTTCATCTGCTTGGAGGTCTGCTGGCTTTTCCACTCTCAGAGGTGTGGTGGTGCCGGGGGCTGAAGCATGCTCCGACTCCTGACGTGAAACATGCTTTGATGAATTAGTGCAGCCCGGCCAGCCATTTATTTGAAATTTTACCCTTGGTTCTTCCCCTAGCAAACAATTAAGGAGCAGCAGTGGCTTCCTGCAGGGGAAGACCAATGCCTTCTGTTCTCTGCAAGCAGCTTGGCCTTCTTCCAGATGATGAATGGCACGGACCAGGAGCTCCGGGTGCCCTCAGCTTCCAAGCAGCCAAACAAGTAAACATAGAAATGCATAAAATAAAGTGAATTGAAACCACAAACGAGGAAATCAGTTGAGGTTACCCCCAAGCCCTGTGACTGACACGGAGGCTGGGACATGCATTCTAAAACTCAGCGATGCCGTGAGCTGAAGAGCAGTGAGTGGCCACATGAATAATGGGGCTCAGCGACAAGGTAGCACACCCTCCTCCTCTGGGGGAGCAGCCCAGTCCACCCTCAGAAACTCCTGAGTAAGAGGAAAGCGTCTCTTTAACAGTATTAAGGGACAATTTATTATGTGTCTCCTTCCAAGGAAGCACAATGTCAGCGCAGGCCCATTGCATTTGCATTAGTTCCAGACAACAGTGGCAGCAGAAAGGGACACTAATTTATTTCAGAGCAAGCACAGGTGAATTGAATGTCTACTGGGACCGAGCCAGGGAGGACTTAACCCACGCTGGGCTCTCCAGGGCTCAAAATGGGACCGTGGGTTTTAAGAGAGGTCCTAGTGGCTTCTTTGGTTAAATTCAGCTTCCCCGAACCCGTGCTCCTCAATCACTGGATCACATAAGCTCTTGCGGGGTGGAAGGGATGGAAAACATTTTGTTTAGAAATAGAAAATCTGGTCCCCGCCGGTGTGGCTCAGTGGATTGAGCATCATCCCATGCACCAAGAGGTCACTGGTTCGATTCCCAGGAAGGGTACATGCCCAGGTTGCTGGCTTGATCCCCAGTAATGGGGGGAAGGGCATGCAGGAGACAGCCAATCGATATTTCTTTCTCATCAATGTTTCTATCTCTCTCTCTCTAGTCTTTCCTCTCTATCTAAAAATCAATAAAAACATATTTTTTTAAAAACAAATAGAAAATCTGGTTTTATGTCCTGGCCCAACAAATCCCTTCCTCAGTGAACTGAGCAAATAATTTAGTCCTTTTTAGAGTCATTTCTTTTGTAAACGAGCTGCAGGGCTGTCGTGAGGATCCAGTAAGCAAATGAGAGTGCTTTGTGCATTGTATAAATGCCATTGTTTTGGGGTGACAGCAATTTGGGATTCCTAGCAGAGAATTTACCTTAGAAGAATCATCCACACAGAGGTAGCCACCATTCCCCCTTGAGCCCTGGCGTTAGAGAACTGTAGAGATGCAGAAAGTATCTGGGAGGCAGCTCTTTTAGGTTCTTGTTTCATACATGGAGGAACCAGGCTTAGGGAAGGACGTACTAGTAGACTGAGCATCATGGGGGAAGAGGTGAATTTGATCTGAATGATCTTTATTCTCTGATCCTTATTGTTGTACTTCAGTAAGTGCTGTACACAGTAAGTGCTCAGTAAGTGTTGGTGGAAGTGAGAGAATTCATTCTCTGTCAAACATGACTAGTATTTCTGTTGACAAGAGTAGGTTGGAATTTTTTCTCTTTGATCCACACTCCAAGTATCTCTTATTTAAATATCCAACATTGTAGGGCACGTGGTTACTGGTCACCTAAGTCGTTTTGAAAAGGAACATGGTGCACGCAAGCCAGCAATGTCCTGGTAAAAAGCCTTTAGTCTCAACTTCTGATGGCAATTCCTTGAAGTCTTTTTAAAAATATATATATTTTATTGATTTTTTACAGAGAGGAAGGGAGAGGGATAGAGAGTTAGAAACATTGATGAGAGAGAAACACCGATCAGCTGCCTCCTGCACACCCCATACTGGGGATGTGCCTGCAACCAAGTTACATGCCCTTGACCGGAATCGAACCTGGGACCCTTCAGTCCACAGGCTGATGCTCTATCCACTGAGCCAAACCGGTTAGGGCAATTCCTTAAAGTCTTGATGAGCATTTCATTCTTTTTTAAAAATAGTTTTTATTTTTAAAACTTACCTTTATTATTGAAAGTATTACAGATGCCCCCTTTTCCCCCCTTGACCCCCTCTATCCTTCACCCACTGCTCCCAATCCTTCACTATACTATTGTCTGTGTCCATGGGCTATGCATATAAGTTCCCCAGTTAATAACATTTCATTCTTATTACACCATCTTTCAATAACAATTTTCACATATGCAGCAGGACAAATCTACAAAACGTTGCCCAACACATGGCTTTCTTTAATTCTCTGAGGGGTCTGCTGAAGCAGGTACTATTTTTTCAATTTCTCAGAATAAAAACCTGAGGCTCTGAAAGTGAACGACCTGCTTAGTATTAATGTACAGGCACTGCCAAGGACTGGAACTTGAACCCAGAACTCTGGGTTTTAAGTGCATTTCATTAAAACTACCCCATAAAACACCAAATAGACACCCTTTGCTTCTGTTTCGCCTCCCTTCCCTTTCCTCTCTCCCTCCCTCTCTTGTTTCCCAAAAACTCTTTTGAGGGTGGAGCTAGTGCCTTCTGCACAGGGAAACAGGTGAGAAATGAAGGGAGAAGAGTCGGTTTTTGAAGAGTTGGCAAGAAGAAGGTTTGCAGGTAGAAAGGTCATTCCAGGTGACCTTTGTGAACACTGACTGTGACCGTTTCTAGCCTGCAAGGCTCATTGACAAGCACCCAGCTGCCTGGAAGATGGGAGAGAGGAGACATCTCTGTCCTGGGCACTGCTCCTGGGAAAAGCCTTCCCTCCTTTCACAGGAGCTAGGCTCTCGAAGTCAATGCCTTCGCTTTCCCCTCTCTCCTTGGCGTGATGAATGAAAGATGAATGTGACACATCCAAGTGGAATTTGCAAATTGCTGATCCTTTAAAATCTACTTTTGTAAATACCAATAAAACAAGTCTGGACACTCATTCCTCAGCTCAGGGAACTCAGTCAACCAGGAGCCCCCGAGGAGGGAAGCTACTCCCTAAGAACTTTTGTCCTTTCTCAGAGCTCACCTGAAACTGAAACTCAGCTCCCCAGTCTTCCCCCCTCCCTGCCTTGTTTAGATTCCAAGTCAGTCTGTAATCTCTTCTGATTTTCCTTCCTCTGGCTGCCTTCACTCTGTCCAAACAGCAGAATTGGTTATGCTTGCCAGAGGGATTATTCTACTCTACAGTGTCAAAGTCTGGAAAGAATACCTTACAGGCACTCAGCAAGGATGTGTTCAGTGAATAAGTGAATGAATGAATGAATGGAGAGTAGCCAGGCTCAATGAATAAATGAGATGAATAAATGAGTGAATGAATGAATGAACGAATGGACAACAGCCCGGCTCTGACACTGGCTCTATCATTTACCCATTGGCTGGCCTTTAGGAAAGGCATTTAACCTCTTCACCCCTAGGTTTCTTGTCTTTCCGAATTGTGTGTGGCAACTAAAAATGACTTTGGACGGAAAAGGGTGGGGACAAACAGCAAATCATTCAAAATTCCATGTGTAAAAATAAACACATCTCGTCTGTTCACTGACTTTGTGGAATCTCTTTCATCCAGTTAATGCCTTCCTGTGCCGGAGGAAGCAGAAGGAAGAAAAGCCAACACAAAGAATTTTGCAAAGTCGCTGCCCTTGACTTGAATTTCTTTCCCACCCAGGTTCTCTTTTTGTGTCCCATGCTCTGTTCTGTAGAACGTGGACAGAAACTCCCCAGATCACTTTCTACCGAGGCCTCCCCCGCTCTCATAGCACCTTTCACGTATCTCCCAGTGACTTCCTCCACTGCAGCCAGGGTGTGGCATGTCCCTGCATAGATGGATGTTTGCTGAATGAACGGAATGGTCAGGGGCGGGTGCTGTGTCTGCTGGCATCCCGCGGTGCCTGCCTTTGCAAAGAATGCTCATGCAGAGAAGGAGAAGAGAGAACTTTAGGCAAGGACACTCTCTCCTGTGCAGTCAGAGCAATGCCCACTCCGTGTGCTTAAAAGGAAGAGTTTGCTGCAGACCAATCTGCACGTGGTGTCTTGTGGTGGCTTCTATATTCCAGTTGGTAGAAACAGCTGGGCTGGCTGGCTAAGGATCTCTAGAGCAGTGGTTCTCAACCTCCCTAATGCCGCGACCCTTTCATACAGTTCCTCATGTTGTGGTGACCCCCAACCATAAAATTACTTTCGTTGCTACTTCATAACCGTAATTTTGCTACTGTTAGGAATCGTAATGTAAATATCTGATATGCAGGATGTATTTACATTGTTACAAATTGAACATAATTAAAGCATAGTGATTAATCACAAAACAATATGTAATTATATATGTTTTCCGATGGTCTTAGGCGACCCCTGTGAAAGGGTTGTTCGACCCCCAAAGGGGTCGTGACCCACAGGTTGAGAAACGCTGCTCTAGAGATTCTGATTCACCAGTTTTGAGATGAGACCCTGGAATAAAAAATATATTCTGCATATCTATCATCTATCTATCTATCTATCTATCTATCTATCTATCTATCTATTTTTCTATCTCCTATCATCGAATCTATCCATGTATCCATCCATCTACCTATCTATCGATTCATCTATGCATGCATGCATGCATCCATCCCCACCCCCCTGCCCGCTCCATCTTTCCAGGTCGTCTAAAAGTTTAGGCACCACTGTGGAGAGAAAGGAGCACTAGAACTGAAGCTTGGAGACTTGGGTTGGAGTGATGGAGGCTCGGCCACTGACGAGTAACTGGAACAGTAACTTATTTTCCTTAAACCTCAGGGAAACTGCCTGTAAAATGCCCACAATAATCTACCTCCCAAGGCCTCCCAGGGGCCAATTAAACAATATCTGTAAACAAGAGAGACACATAGTAGGTTCTCAGGAAACGTCAGTTGCATCTGAATATGCCTGGGAGGAGAAAGTGCAGGGAGCCCAAGGGTCCTGGGCTCCTTCCTAACCACGAAGGAAGAGTAACCGAGGTGGATCCAAGTAGAATGTGATGACTCATAGGCTGTGCTTTAAATTGCCTGGGGTATGGCAGGCAACAGAAAGGTTCCTAGCCAGTGAGTCTGTTTCCCGGGGGCATGAGGAAATCCTCCGTTGACACTTGTCAGTCCAAGCCAGAGGTAACAGGATCGGCCCCCAGAGAAGTCACAAGCAGAGAGACCTGTAAGTCCCAGTGTGAGAAACCCTGTTGCTTGGGGGTGGGAGGGAGACCACTCCTGGAGGTGCTGCCAAAGGGCACGTCCAGGTTGTGGGGGGTCGTGGGGGGGGGAAGGCTGGATGGCAGACCGGGGTGGCTGCAGAGAAACAATTAGATGCCTGGGATCCAGAGAGCAGACCTCCCTGTCTGTGTCCTCACGCGGAGCCGCAAGGCTCGCTGTAACCATATGATTTGCAAGAAACAAGTGTTCTATGGCAAAACTGATGTGACTCCATCAGCCAGAAACATTCATTGTGTGCTTGCAATGTGCACATGTGCAAGGAACTCAAAGCTTCTTAGCCTGGACTGGGCGTTCCCCTGTTTCTCTCCCTTTGGTCCCCTCTGGTGATTCTGGGCACGGCTCTCACCTCACTGGCTAGAAATCAGTTGAGTTTGTCTTTTTCGCTAACTTATTTATTTATTTATTTTTGTTTCTCCAGTATTTAGCACATAATAGCTACTGAAGATGGTCAATTGAAGTAGCCTCGATGGAGCTGAACTGTGACTATGAGCCAGGCACTTTTATTTATTTATTTATTTTTAAAATATATTTTATTGATTTTTTACAGAGAGGAAGGGAGAGGGATAGAGAGTTAGAAACATCGATGAGAGAGAGAGACATCGATCAGCTGCCTCCTGCACATTCCCTACAGGGGATGTGCCCGCAACCAAGGTACATGCCCTTGACCAGAATCAAACCTGGGACCCTTGAGTCCGCAGGCCGATGCTCTATCCACTGAGCCAAACCGGTTAGTGCAAGCCAGGCACTTTTAAACTTGGCTTACGCATCCCTATGGCATAGCTTAGTGCGCTGGGAATTATTTCATGTTCTACAGTCAACATGGACAGCATCCCAAAATCGCAACTGTTTTTGAAAAAATTGGTGAACAAAAGGCAAGGAACGTAACCCTGAATTATGAGGAAATATGTCACAATCTTGAAATGAACCTTGCTGGGTTGTAGAGGAGAATGTCAAATTTGCATGAATTTTGAGAGAAAACACATGAAGTCCAAGTCCCCCTTCTTCTCCTGTGACTGCCCAGAATTGCCGGATATGCGGTGTTTCCTGGATTATGTTGGCCATCATGTGTGGGCAGCGACGCAAAGGCAAGGCCTGTGTTTTGCTCCCTGATGAAACCCAAGCATCAGGCACAGTGCCTGGAACATAGCAGGTGTTCAAGAAAAAGTTGCTAATTATTCTTCATGCTCTTCTCTGAGCAAGTAGAGTGCAAGCTCCTGCAGGATGTCCCGGTTACCTTTAGGTCTCTGGTGCCTGGCCCTTAGTAAGCCCATCCTACGCTTCACTGTATATCCACCGGGCCTGGCACAGCGCTCTGGAAAATACCAGGCACTGGATGCATTTCATAAATGATACCAGCTTTCAGGTCATAGAGAACTGTGATCAAATCCCACCTCAGGTGCTTACCACTCTGCACACCTTTATACTTCATCTTGCCTAGCCTCAGTTTCCCTGTCTGTAGAATGAGAACAACAATTCTTATTTCACAAGATGGATGCCAAGCAACAACGATAGTTTTAATGTAAGACATTGACCCATCACAAGTCTTCAGCAGCCGCTAGTCCTCTCTTCCCTGTCGCGTCTGTCTTATGTCTAGACAGTTGTTTAGGTGCCTTAGGGTGGGACTTGAAAGGGCTACGTTTTGGTGCTCGTTCTAAGCTTTGGCGCTGGTTCTGCAGAATGAGGTGCTTACTGTGCCTGGTGCTGAGAAAATCCCTAACTGCCTTTGAGGTTTAATTTTTCTGTCAGTAAAATGGGTATGATACTTGCAACTCTTCTCTGCTGGTGCTCTGGGAGGAAGAATGAGATAATGTCTTGGGAGGAGCCTGGAGCTTCAGAGATGAAAGGTGCTACATAAATTCAAAGCCCAGAAGCTCCATGCTATTAGTCTCCAGTGGTTTGTTGGATTCTTTTGGAGCAGGAGGCTGCCTGACCTGCAGACAGTTGTCAGCTCTGTCTCCTTCCTGAAGGCCCTTTGAAATGATGTGAAGGCACCTACGAGCGGGATTGCTTTGTTTTCTTGCTCTTCCTGCCCCTCCTCTACTTCATTTGCTTCCGCTGAGGTTAGAGGTAATTGCTTTTGGGGTGGGAGGGAAAAATGAAGCAATCGTTTATTAATTGATTGTGAGGTCAGAAGAACTAGATTTGAGTCCTGACTCTGATTCCCACTTACATTGGGCACATCAAGGACTGTCTCTGGGATTGATCTGAAAACAAGGAGGTTAGACTAGCTAATCCCCAAGTTCCTCACCAGCCTTAAGAATGTGACCCAGATGCCTGTCCGAAGAGCATGCGAGGTGTGAAAGTATAAGATAAAGTACGTTGGCAGCACATAAACAGGAGAGGTTGTTGTTGAGGTTGGAGGAATGGCGGGAGAGAGGGGCTGTGAGCAATCAGATTGGGCAGACCTTTGAAATCCAGGCAGGGAAGTTCAGACCTGATGCCACAAACAGATTTTTCTCCTTCTAAGAGTCATATGGCGACTCAGAAAGAGCGATACCATGGCTTTGGAGCCACGCTGACCTCGGTTTAAGTTATGGCTTTACCACTAATTAGTTATGTCTTCGGACAAATTATTTCACCTTCAGAATCTCGTCTTTTATTTCGTGTAAAATGGCAATAAAAGTACCCACCTTTGGAGCTTGTTATGAGAATTAGGTGATGTTGTACATATGAGCACAGTGGATCATTACTTATGGATTCCATTTCTGTGAACTTGCTTACTTGCTAAAATGCACTTGTAACCCCCAAATCAATACTGGCTGTGTTTTCACTGTCATCTGTGGATGTGCACAGAGTAGTGAACAGTTTGAGTGATCCAGCTGAGGTTGAGCAAGAGGACCCTCTGCCTTCTTGTTTTAATTCCTACATGTAAACAAGCATCCTATTTGCAGTTTATTTAGTGCCACGTTTTTGCATTTTTATGCTTGTTGTTCCATACCTAAAGCAATGCTGAGAACAAAGAACAAAAAAAGAATCATACTTCCTGACTTCAAATTATACTACAAAGTGACAATAATCAAAACAGCATGGTACTGGAAAAAGACAGACAAATGGAGCAGAATTGAGAGCCCAGAAATAAACCCACATGTATATGGGCAAATAATATTCAATAAAGGGCTAAAGACATACAATGGAGAAAAGGAAGTCTCTTCAATAAATGGTGCTGGGAAAATTAGAAATCCACAGAAAATTAGACTGCTATTTGTCACCATATACAAAAATTAACTCAAAATGAATTCAAGACCTAAATATAAGACCTGAAATAATAAATTACATAGAAGAAAACATAGGTACCAAACTTACGGACCTTGGTCTTAGAGAGGATTTTATGTTTCTGACTCCAAGACCAGGGAAGTAAAAGCAAAAATAAATGAATGGGACTATATCAAACTAAAAAGCTTTTTCACAGCAAAAGAAACCATCAGCAAAACAGAAGACAACTGAATGGGAGAAGATATTTGCAAATAATGCCTCTGACAAGGGGTTAATATCCAAAATATATAAAGAATTTAGACAACTCAATAACAACAAAACAAAGACAAACAAAAACCACACAAACAGTCCTTTTAGGATTTGGGCAAAGAAGCTGAATGTCACACCTCTCCCAAGAAAACATACAAATGGCCAACAGATATATGAAAAGATGCTCAACTTCACCAGCTCTCTGATAAATGCAAATCAAACTACAGCTTGTCTTGTGTGTGCCGTTCGATAGATGAAGAAAGAGAGGGCTAGGAAAGGGCAGTGCGTGTACAAAACACGTATGCATTTGGTCGTCTGGTGCCAGGGCCAGGACAAGAAATTGGATCGCAGTTGATAACCCTTCCTGATCTTCCCTATATTCCAACACTGTCATTGCTGCTGGGTGATAGAGAGAAGGTGATGGCTAGATTCTTTGACTATAAAGGGTGGTGTTTCCATTCACCTTTCCAGTGGGTGAGGAGATGAAGGTAGAGGAAAGCAGAGATGAATCATAGCACAGCAAAAAGATAATTGACTGTGAGTTCAGATTCTACTCAGGAACTGCTCTGGGACCTGGGGCAAATCACGCATCCTCCTAGAGCCCCCGTTCCCTCACCTACTAGGATAAAATAGTGCTACTGCACCCTTTGAGTTACCATTGGTGATTAGAGATAAGGAAAGTATCCCTACACACATGAGGCATAAGATAAGAGGCTGCCATTGCTTTGAGTATGATTGTCATTTTAGACCCTACTGTTTGGGCAATAAGCTTATTGCTGTGAGACTAATTATACAACTGGACAACCTTTCCGATCTTCCTAGTTCTGCATGGACAGTGAGCAGAATTCTGCTCCCATTCCCTCGCCTGGCAGAGGAGGAGCTGGTGAGCAGAGACTGATATGCCTAGATGAAAGTGGTGCCATCCACGGGTTAGCGCCCCCCCTTTCCTGCGGCAGGTAGGGCCCATCCCCAGCAAGCTGGGTGTCATAAGCCTCTTTGAACTAACCTTCAAGGCAGCTCAAAGGCAGTTTGGCTTTAAAATCTTTATGGAGGTTTTCTTTTTTCCGCTCGCTCTTTCATTATCTTCCCCTTCCTTCTTTTTAATTTGATATGGAAGGTTGCATAAATGGCTCACTATTCCTGTTTCTTGTGCTTACAACACACACACACACACACACACACACACATGAATGAGTTGTATTTACAGCCAACGAAAATTCCTGGCTGGCTGGCTGGAGACGTTGACTACCTTATAGGGCTGAAGACAAGGTTTCTTCTTTTGCTGTTGATGAAGTTATTAAATCTCTGCAGGGTTTTTTGTTGTTTTGTTTTTTGTTTCCAGGCCATTCCCAATAGGATGAGTTAGCAGTCAAGGTGATATACAATGACTGGTGTGAGCCACTGAATGGGATCTAAGTGAATGCAAACATAGCCCTTGCAGATCCCAGGTTGACCAGGGACATTTTCCTATTATCAAACAGTGAAAACAGACAACAGAACTGTTTCAGTACATTTAGGTGAAAGGGAATGTACAAAAGTATATTATATCATTGCTGGGTCTTGGAGAGGCTGAAGAGCCACCCTTGAAGGCTCTATGGACAAGGACCACTTCCAGACTGCAGTATGAGAAAGACCTAGGAGAGCCCATCCCTGCCATTGAGCCTGGAGACCACAGCTCACATCCGGACTTCGGATGCCAGAAATCTCACTTCTGCTGCTCCTGAGAGCCAGCCATTTCTAGCCAAAAATTGGTTTCCACCCAGCCTCTGCCTTCTCATGTTGCTTACCTCTCCACGGGCATGTGAGTGGTGGGGCTGAGGTGGAGTGTTTCAGGGGAGGGTGGGAAGGATATAGGAAGTTTCTCAAACATTGAAAACTCCTAATGTCTATGATCGTTTTTAATGCTGGATGACATTTGAAAACATACACAAAACCTAGGGAAGTGTAACTTCTGCTTGGGTCTGGCTGTTAGATGTAGACCGTAGACCAGGGCATCTCAACCTCAGCACTCTTGAGATCTGGGACCAGATAATTCTCTGTTGTGAGGAACTGTTTTCCACATTGTAGGATGTTTGGCAGCATCCCTGGCCTTTACCCACTGGATGCCAGCGGCATTGTCCCCACTGTTGTGAAACCAAAAGTGTCTCCAGACACTACCAAATGTCCCCGGGGTGCAAAATTGCCGATGGTTGAGAACCACTGCTGTGAGGCATGAGATATATTAGTATGGTATCTGGGTGCACACCTTTATGCTAACAGTATTTTGGGAAAAGTTGATTAATTCAAATATGATAGGCTATGTGAAATGGGACTGGACAGGGGGAGTTATCATAATTCTTCTACCTGAATATCAATATCACAAGTATAAAATTTTGTGCACAGCTCAGATCTCAGTGCCTAGAACATAGGAATGCTCAATAAATGTTTGTTGAATAAATGAAAAACTAAAAGAAACCCAAGATTTCTTTTTTTTAAAGCACAATTTCCATTTAGATATAGTATTTTGCTTCCAAAAGTACAGTTTCTCTATCCTTAGGGTTTGGACTGGCTGAGGGTAGTGGCAGTCAGATGGGAGAAGCCCAGGTGTCAAAACATCCTGGATGTCACCCACTCAGCACTCACAGTTTAACAATGGACACACGCTTATTCTTCCTGTTTCCCTGCAAACTATGCATAATATGCATCCTGATGCATCCTTTAGCTGAATTTGGGCAACTTTAGTCAAGGAGGAAGTGTGGCAGCCCGAGTACAGTCAAGAGCCCCGAGATGCCTTTTACAGTTTATGTTCAAGCTGAATTGAAATTTCCTGAGGACCTCTGGGTCTCTGCATATTCATCTAGTCAAATGCTGAAAAGTCAGCTCTGAGCAAGACAGATCCAGTGTCAATCCCCGTGGAAACCTACATTCTGGCAGCAGATAGAGATGATACAAAGTAAATACATAACTAGGATAACTTCAGACTGCTAGGAGAAAGAGCACTAGGATGAATTTACAAGAGATCTGTGCCAGGTGAGGCCTAACTACTTCAATGTCCTATCCCAGTTGAGCCCCACAATGACCCTATGAGTTGAGACCATCACCATCTCCCTAAGTCTCACTGGGAGAAAGTATCCACCTGACTTATCCTCTTCGGTTGACATAATCTACCAGACTATGTTTTGTGTTCAAGACCAGGTCCACCGAAAGGCTTAGCTGGCTCTTTCCCTATTTCAGGAGGCTCTGATGGTTGATCCCCTCCGTGAAAATGGTATCTTCTACCATTATATTTGCTTTAGCCCTTATCCCTGTGGTTGGTGCCCTGTGAGTGCCCAGGGCATTCATGACCCTGATTGACAGGCCATGCCTGCGTGCAATGCCACATACATTACCCCATACATGTTACCCAGAACCAAGTGCAGCAGTGGGAGAGTATGAGGATGATGCTGTCCTGCTTGACAGGAAGTGATTTTCTTGGTGTAGACTGCACATTATGTTTACAACTACATGTGATGATTACAAATTGGAGAGAGACCATCTCACAGTGGCTAAGAGTTGGAGCAGGGAGCAGCAAATGCTTCCATAAAGAGCCAAGTAATACATATTTCAGGTTTTGAGGGCCAAGAGACAATGCTGAGAACTTTATGTAAAGACTTCTATAGCTACTTAACATATATTTATTTAAAAAGGTAAGAAATATTTTTAACTTGTGAGCCATCCAAATTCTGGAAGGCTGGCTTTGGCTCGCCAATCTGTAGTTGGCTAATTCAGATCTACAGCTAGGTTATCTGAGCTCAAGTCTACTCTGGTGTTAGCTGGATGGCTAAACTTCGTTGGGTTATTGAACTCTCTGTGCCTCACTTTCCTCAGGTGCAAAATAAGGGTAATCATGGCAATTGCTGGGAGAATTCAAAGAGTTAAATCTATGTAAAAGGCTTAGATGAGTTCCTGGCACCTCACAAAGATGGTATCAGTTGGCTTCTTCTTCTTCTTCTTCTTTGATTGTTTAATTAAGGGTATGTATATCGTAAGACAAACCAGTGCGCTGGGCTCCTTGCTGAAACATGGAATGTGAGAACCAACGTGATATGATATGGGATGACATTTTTACAAAAATTTCTAAATTCAAAAAAATGATACACTAACACTGTGTGGTCACAGAATTCTTCCCTGATATTTTATCAATCCATGTACAAAAAGAAAAGTCAATCCAGGGGTAAGTGAGGAGCTTGGTGGGTAAGTTCTTCCATGAGAAAATGAACATTTCAGTTAGTTCCTCTCCCCAGCCTCCCTCCCACCCAGTGCTTTGAGAGCTTTGAGGCACAGAGAGGAGAGGTGTGGGGGAGAGACACTATATATGTCAGGGAGACAGAGGGAACACCTTATCTAGCACCTGTGACTTCTCAGTTCTGCTAGGTGCTTTAAATGTGCAACCTCGCCCTAGCCGGTTTGGCTCGGTGGATAGAGCTTCAGCCTGTGGACTGAAGGGTCCCAGGGTCGATTCCGGTCAAGGGCATGTACCTTGGTTGCGGGCACATCCCCAGTAGGGGGTGTGCAGGAGGCAGCTGATTGATGTTTCTCTCTCATCGATGTTTCTAACTCTATCTCTCTCCCTTCCTCTCTGTAAAAAAATCAATAAAATATATTAAAAAAAATAAATGTGCAACCTCATTTCTCCCTTACTATGCAAGCAGCTGGATGAAGTGAGCTTAATTGACTCTATATTACTAACTGGGGAGCAGAAAAACAACAAAAGATTAAGTAACTTGACTAAGGTCAGATAGCCAGTAAGTGGCAGAACTGAGGTGCAAATCCAGGCTTGCCTAATGCACCAAGTTTAACGCCTTTTCCCGAGCATGGAGCGACCTTCCTTGGCAGCAGCGACAGGAATATGCTTGGGGAAGGTACTTATCTCTCTGTGTCTGACCTTCCCAACTTCCAACCACTGCCTCTCAATCAAACTAGAAGCAGAGATCGACATCCCTTCCGCTCCCTGCAAACACTCAGAGCCCCTGGGGCCTTCACAGGGGAGGGCTGTGCAGCATGAGATGAACAAGCATGAGAGAATCTCAGCAGCCCAAAACTCCTGGAGTCTTCGGGAAGGCGTTTGGCTGGGGCAAAGGGAGCTGAGCAATGGCCACAATTGGTGCAGTCCTACTGAGGGGTTGGGGTGGTCAGTGGGTTTCTCTGCCTTCCCCAGTCCAGGGTCTCCTTGTAGTGGGGTCTGGATACTATGAAAACACAGACCACGTAGTAAACACTGCTCTTAAGTTACTGCCTCTTTGTAAATCCAGCATTTATACAAAATCCTGTTCACGGGCCTCTTGGTGATATGAAACTAGGTTGCCATCATTATTTCTATTGGAAATTGCTGTTCTACGGATGCAACTTCTTTGAAGTGCCTGCTACAAAAGTGCCTATGGCAAGACATACTCATGTGAACAAAACCCAGGGCCTGGTAGAAAAAGTCCAGTGTCTGTCCCTTCTCTCTTCTCTGCCCCATATACTCAGAGGGCCCTCTCTGTGTGCCTTCTTTGCCTGTCTCACAATCAGACATCTTTCCAGCCACAGCTGCAGAGATAGACAACTATATGCTTGTGGAAAGTATTTTTTCATATATATATTCATATTCTAACTATATAAATAATGATATACATTATAGGACGTTTGGGGAAGAAATCAGAAAAACTATAATAAACAAAATATAAATGATCTCCAGTCCCATTACAGAGAAGTAACCGCTGGTAGGGTTCTCACGCCCAGCCTTTATGATGATCTCCATTACTTCCATTATGCACCTGATATAATCCAAACCTCCATGTGGCCCAGTCTCAACTCATATGCAAAGCATCACCAGTCCATTAGCCACAGATCATTACAGAGGGAAAAACAGGATTTACCTCTGGTTTTCAAATAACGTTAAAATTGGATTCAATTCATAACCCACAGTGAAACTTCTTGAAACTTCCAGTATTCTGCTACGTTTCCATATGCAAAGTCTGTTTAAGAGCCTTCAGATCTGATCAACCTCCCTACTGTTTCCCAAATCATCCACAGCCTCCTTATCGCCCTCACATTCTTATCTCACTCTCTTTGCAGACTGTTTTGATTCAGTCCACTGCAGTTTCTCCGCTCTCCTTTTTTATTTATTATTTGGTAAATTTTTTTTAATCTTCTTTGCTTATTACCTGGAATCTCCATCATGGAGGAGAACATGCAACCATACCCAACAAGAAAGAAATTTATCTAAAGTTTCCTCCCTTCCATCCCAGTCTTGGTCTATCCATTCTCCTGACCCTGCCTCCCATAAATGCCAGAAATCATGGCTGGCAAGAGTGAGGGCAATGGAGAGGTAGGAAGGGTAGAAGAAACACAGAAAGGGGAGGGCGAGAAGAGAGAAAATGTAGACACAATTTGCTTTAGAAGGTGTAAGCACATAGAAATGACACTCTGTTTGTACGCTATACTTTAAATAACACCAATTTGCCAAGGTATCGGGAGCATTTCCCTTAAATCTTTGAGAATATGATTTTTCTTGACTATGTAGTATTCTATTATATAAATACACCACAATGTACTTAATCCATCCTTACTTGTTGGCTAAAATATACTTTATTGATTTTTTACAGAGAGGAAGGGAGAGGGATATAGAGAGAAATATATATAGAAAAATATATAGAGGGATATAGAGAGGGATATAGATGAGGAAGAAATACCAATCGGCTGCCTCCTGCACCCCTCGTACTGGGGATGTGCCACAACCAAGGTACATGCCCTTGACCAGAATCAAACCTGGGACCCTTCAGTCCACAGGCTGATGCTCTACCCACTGAGCCAAACTGGTTAGGGCTACTTGTTGGACATTTTGATGAGATCCAATTTTATGTTAATGTGAACACTGCATGACAAATATCTTTGACTGTATTCTCTGTGTCTTTTTAAAAGGCATGTGTATGAAAAATGGCATAAGGAAGATTGTGTGCTGTTGACCCATTTGATAGTCTATGCCTTCTCCTAGATGTGTTACAGGTATTTTGTTATTTTACCAATGTACATTCTCACTTATAATTTGCCTTCAAGTAATTTTTATTGGAGGTGCTGTTGAAAACAGAATGATCTTTTATTCTCTGTTTCCTGTGAGGAACTGGGCATTTAGTTCACTCCATTGCTTCATGCTCTAAGCTAATGGGAGTAGGAAAGAAGAAAACAAGAGCTTTACAAAGGTGCCTAATAAGCTTTTACAACTTGACAATCTACTCTGAGCCTAGAACTTTCTCCCTAATTTGCAAAACCACATGAATTTCGGGGGAGACTAATCTGTTTTTGAGTCATTGGCACTAAAGGAATATAAGTGGGTGTTGTAAGAGTTCAATAAGCTTTACAATCTTTTAAATACTCTCTGCTTAAAGGAGAGATGTGTTGAAACTGGTTGGTGGGTTATGGAGGAGGAAGAGGATGTGGGTTGTTGCCACCTTGAATTCGGCTGAAATCTGCAGGAAACCCAGGTAGGGACATTAAAGTTATGGGTCGATTTGTAAAAGAAACAAACAACTCTGGGATCCTGCAACATTTAAATGTCTCAAGAGGATAGACGGGATGAATGTTGAGAACAAATGCTGGCCTCTTGGCCAAGAGCTTAAAAAGTCCTGCTTAGAAGCTTCTTCCTTGCTTCCATCTCTTTTACAACTTCCTTTCATTCATTATTCACTCACTCATTCATTCATTGAACACACTCTGTTTCAGGAGCTGAGATCCAGCTGTGGACATATCAGAGAAGGTCCCTGTTCTCCTGGAGTTTTCATTACGATGGGGGAGACAGATACTTCAGTAAGTAAATCAACTCTATGCAGCTAGTTAGAAAGTGGATGCATATAGTGAGTAGAGTCATGGGTTAAGCATGGGGTTGGTTAGGAAAGGGAATCTGAGAAGGACCTTGTCACCTGAGCCCAGAGGCTGAACAAAGGGGCCAGGAGTAAAGGTGGGGTGATCAGAAAATTCCCAGCTGAGGGAATAGCAGGAGCAAATGCTCTGAGGTGGTATCTTGGTTCTATTGCTACGTCACACATGGTCCCATAATTTCATGGCTTAGAGCTAGAAGCATCTATTACCTCACAGTTCCTGTAGGCCAGGAATGGGGGCCTGGCTTATCTGGGAGTGGACAGCAGTCAGCATGTGCAAAGATGCACTGGTGGTGAGCTCAGTGCACACGGGAAGGGGTAGAGGGGCTTTGGGTAGCCAGTGGCCTTTGAAAACCACCATGGTACCATTTTATTCACTGGCTGAAAACATCCTGGCCGTGTGCTTTCTGAGAGTGCTTAGATGTGGGGTGAAGGTGAGCAGAATGTTTAACCAGATGGGGGTATATTCAAGACTATTGATAATATCTATCGGCTATGGAGTATACATCCTGTGCCTGGAGAAATGTACATTCATTTCTCAAACCATCCTCATTTCTAGAGCTGTTCCTCCCACTGTCTTTCTCCTCAGTGAACAGCAACCTTTTCCTTCCAACGACAGGCCAGAAAACTTGCAGTGCCAATCTTGACATCTTTCATCACCCCCTGCCCAAACAATCCATCAGCAAACCGTGTTGGCTCCATTTCAAAATAAAGCCCAATTCCCACCATTTCCCCCCCATCTTTGTCACTATCACTCTGGTCCAAGCCACCACCCTCTCTTCTTGGATAACCATTCTAGCTTTCTAATTGGTTGTCCCATTTCTACTCCCCATCCCTTCGGTCTAGTCCCACACAGCAGCTAGAGTAAACCTGGTCAACTGACGTTAGATGATGGCATTTGTTTATCGACGGCCCCCGATGGCTCACAATTATTCTTAGAGAAAAGTATCTAAGGCTTGATAATGACCCCATAAAGCATTTCATAAGTTTTCTCCACCCTCTGTGCCTCCAGTTACATGTCTAACCTTCCCTCCTATGTATTTCTCCCTTTCTCACTCCAGTGCAGCCACATGGTCTTCCTGATCCGGGATCCTCCTATCCTCTTGCCTCAGGGCCCTTGTTCCTTCAGCCTGGAAAGCTCTTCTTCCAGATATCTACAAGGTTGGCTCCCTGACCCCTTTGAGAGCTTCACTAAATGTCACTTTCTTAGTGCCATCTTCCCTGACTATCTCGTCTTAAAGTGCACCCCTTCCCCCAGTACTCCCTACTCTCTCTCCCTGTTTTATTCTTCTTAGCATTTATTACCTTAAAACATAATATATTTTACTTTGTCTCTCCTGCTCCACTAGAACATATCCTATGAGGACAGGGATCTCTGTTTTGTTTATTACTGTATCCCCAGAGCTTAGAACATATAGATGCTAAATAAATACGAATAGAATGAATGAATGAGCTTTCATATGAGGTAGGTACAGTAAGTCCTCAACATAGGCGTTAAGTTCTGCAACTTTGAGTGAAATCATATATAAAGAAATCAACTTTACCGCAGGCTAACTGTTATAAACAAGAGGTAAGTTCCGATAGCATCTCATTGATGTCACAATGAAACGATGCTATTCGAGAACCCGCAGTACTCTCCTCCTCCAGTTATCACATGTGAAAACTGAGATGCTTTCACATGTGATAATTGGAGAAAACACACATCGTGCCTGCGGATCCCAAGACTGGAAAGTGACAGGATTAGGACTTGAATCCAGGTTTGTTTGACCCCAGAGCAGCCCTCGAGCCATGTGCCCTGGGCCACCTGACACTGTGCCTGGCATCTAAGCCTCCATTTTTTTAAAAAAATATATTTTATTGATTTTTTACAGAGAGGAAGGGAGAGAGATAGAGAGTTAGAAACATCGATGATAGAGAAACATCGACCAGCTGCCTCCTGCACATCTCCTACTGGGGATGTGCCCGCAACCCAGGTACATGCCCTTGACCGGAATCGAACCTGGGACCCTTCAGTCCGCAGGCCGACGCTCTATCCACTGAGCCAAACCGGTTTCGGCAGCCTCCATTTTTTATGCACAAAGAGGGGATGGGATATTTACCCCACGGCTTTGCTGTGAGCATCAAAGGGGAAGGAAAGTGTGAGAGTGTCTGTAAGGTATCAGATGGCTTCCTCGCCCGAACAATGTGTTTGTTCCTATGGTGGAGATTTTGTTGACTACGTGGGCACCTTGAACTTGGAACGCTTCTGATCAGAATGTAGCTCTGCATCAGAGAGAAAGAATCAGGGAGGTTTGGGTGAAAAAAAATATGGCTCTTGCCAGTGTTCGCTTGGTGGCTTGGGCTGCTTATTCAGCCTATTTCCTTAGCTCTCAGAGGACGCTGCTACCTGACGCTGGAGGGCAACTGTGAGGCGCGCGTGGGGTCATGCGTGGGACGTGGGCAGGAGGCCTTTTGCCACCGTCAGTACAGTCTACACTGCCCTGGCCGAGGCACAGTGGGAGCAATTTCCTGTTTCTCCTGGGCCTCCTGGGGATCTCACCGGCGAGCCCAGGCTGCTGGTTAAGGAACCAGGCTGGTGGCCCCGGGAGGTCCTCTCTGCACCCCTGTCTTTATTCCTAGGGCCCAGCGTGATGGCATTTCTCGTGTCTTCCTTCAGAGTGAGCTTTCTCATTTGTAATCACTTCTTCATCAAGAGTTTCTGGGGGTACACTCTTATTCTTCTCTAGACCATAAGCCCATCTTGGAATAGATGCTCCCTGCCCCCAAATAGTCTTTGACATTGTAACTCTCCTGTAATTATTCTACCTACCCGCTCGGTGAGAAAAGTGCCCCGATCCCAGCTGCATCAGTAAAGGGTTTGTCAAAGCCTCAATAAAACACAACACGATAGAGAATTTGCCGCAATGATAGAAATCAATGCCTGGCGAAGGCTCGAGCGCCAGGCAGAGTTATTTCTCCCGAAAATGGAAATGATCTTTTCCCGAGCAGCAGATGAGGAACTCATGGTAATGAGGGAAGCAGAAAGCCAGTAATGGGATTCGGGTCATTGACATCCAGGCGGAGCCCCGAGAGTAAGGACACTGGTGTGAAGCGGGCCGCCCGGGGCCACCTGCCTCGCAGCTCCTTAACATGCATGAGGTCTCGCCCAAGGCCGAGGGGACACTGGAGATTGCTTCTGAGGGTGCCTGGAGGTGAGGCGGGCAGAGCCGACTAGGAGGCAAATCCTCTCCACAGGGCCCAGAGTGCTAGGCCATGCTCAGAGCGGCCTGGAAAAGAGAAGCAGCTGCTTCCTGGCCCCACCTAGCGGGGCAGTGCCCTGACCCCCTGACCGGCACTTCCAGAGATGCTGCTATGAATGGGGATCGGAGTGAGGCAGCTGGGAGATGCTGCTCTGCGCCCAGGACTCACCTGTGGGTTCACACGCTCCCATGTCTTCATTTTGCCAAATTTTAGAGCCTCGTACAGTATTATTTATTGTGGTGAGGCGTTATCTCGGCCTTGTAAATAGGCTGTCGCTGCAGCTTCTGCTGTTGTCTCTTCCTCCTCCTCCTCCATTTCCTCTTTCTTTTCTTCCTCCTCTCTTCTTCTTCCTCCTCCTCTTCCTCCTCCTCCGCCGCCTCCTCCTCTTTCTCCTTTTCCTCGTCTCTCTTCTTCCTCTTCCTTCTCCTCATCTTCCTCCTTCTCTTCTTCTCCCTTTCTCCTCATTTTCCCCCTCCTCTTCCTCTTCTTCCTCCTTCTCCTTTCCTCCTTATCTTTTTATTCCACAAAACCTTAGGCTACCATTATAAACTGTTACATTGGAAGGGTCCCCAAAGAATATCTTGTGCAATCTCTCAGTGTGCACAGGAGAAACCAACTTGGAGCTCTTCATTTTCATCTGATCCTGGCTCAGCCAGAAGGACATTTTATTCCGATGGAAAGGGCTGGGACCCCTAGGGGGTGAGTCAATGTTCTTCCTTAGACAGGATGTTGATGTCAAGGGGCAGGGGTATCAGAGGATGATGGGGAAAGCCCTGATGTGGACAGAGCTCGAATGAGTCAAAGAGTGAGAGTGATGACAAAGGAAAACAAAAGCCCCATATTTCTCACCCCAAATCGAATTAAGTCCCAAATCTCATCTGCTTCCACCCTGGACTTTGTCGCATTATGTGTTGTTCCTGGGCTACTGCAGTAACCTGCCTAACTCAACCCCTTAATTCCCCTTGCAATTCTGAAGCTTAATTTCCCCACAGCAACCAAGTTGGTCCATTTCAATACAAATCACATTGCATCAAATCACAGGTGCACAAAAGATGGTGGGGTGGCAACCACAGGGCTCGTTGCAGTCCCTCAGCTAAGTGGGCCTTGTCCCATCCACATTGTTCTCGGCTTCAGTTTCCCCATGTACAGAGGCCAGAGTAGCTTTTGTTGACACCTTGATGTGAGGTTTCTTAGTAGGGCCAGGCTAGAGAGAGGCGATGGAGGCTCCCAGGATGACACATTTAAGGAAGTGCTCATTCCCCAGTTCACATACATGTAGGATCATCAACTAAAACTAAGAGCCTCCTTAAGGTTTGTGCCCTAGCACTGCATTTATTTCACCCCAGTTCCTGCCCTGTTTCTTAGGAAATCCATTTGTCAGACAAGGTGGATTCTATCCTTCTCTTTGAATTCAAAGACAAGTTTTCCCTTATCTAAAACACCAATGAATTTCAGGTTCAAAAATGCACAAAGCTTGTTAAAAAAAAAAAAAAAGGACTGCTGTTTGCACGAGGCCCATCCATCTCCCCAATGGTCGTTCTGATGACTTGGATGATATTACGACACAATAGAAAAACATATTACCCATTACAAATGACATTGCATTATAAACTATAAATAATTGATAGGCAATGATATGGAATAATAACCTTCCTGCAGAGCTATTTGTCTGAGGCCTTAACAATTTCACTCTGTTCAGTCACAGACTAACCCTGAAGTGGCAGGTAGAATAGTAGCATTGTGACCAAGCAGAAGGGGAGGAAAGGGGATGGTGGGGACTCGGGGGCCAGGTGAGGGGGGAAGGAAGTTGAGCAGGACTACCAGATTTAGCAAATGAAAACACAGGACAAGCAAATACTGTGTGGAACATACTGATACAAATGAAATAATTTATTGTCTTTCTGAAATTCACATGTAACTGGGTGTCCTGTATTGTATGTGGCAACCCTAGTGTAGTATTAATTTCTTATTGCTGCCATTAAATATTCCCATACATGTAGTAGCTTAAAACACACATTTACTATATCTCTATAGTCCTAGAGGTCTGATGTCTGAAGTCAGTTTCTCTAAACTGGCTAAAATCAAGGTCACAGAACGCATTCCTCCTGAAGGATCTAGAAGAGAATCTGTTTCCCAGTCTCAGTCCACTTCCAGAGGCCACTTCATTCCTTGGCTCCTGGCCAATATCCCTATGGCCTTTGCTTCCACCATTACATCCTCTTCTCTGACCCTGATCCTCCTGGCCTCCTTCTTATAAGGAGCCTTGAGATTCTATTGAGTCCATCTGGATAATTCAGGTTTCATCTCCCCGAAGTTTTGTTTTTTTAAAAAAATATATTTTTATTGCTTTCAGAGAGGGAGAGAGAGGGACAGATAGAAATATCAATGATGAGAGAGTCATTGATCAGCTGCCTCCCTCACGCCCCGTCCTGGGGATGGAGCCCACAACCCGGACATGTGCCCTAATCGGGAAGTGAACCGTGACCTCTTGGTTCATAGGTCGACGCTCAACCACTGAGCCACGCCGGCCAGGTGAAGATTCTTAACTTGATCATGCCTGCAAAATCTCTTTTGCCATCTAAGGTAACATATTCACAGGTTTGGGAATTAGGACAGTGGCATCTTTGGAGGGGGCATTGTTCTGCCTACCACCTCTCGCCCAGCCCAGGCAGAGATCTCTAGTTCCTGAAATGTGGCCTCAGGATGAACACTCTTCACAAACAACACGGAATGGCCCTCGTCGGGAGAGCTTGGTTTCTGGAGTTAGAGCCCATCTGGGTGGAAATTCTGACTCTTCTTTCTCTCTGCCTAACCTTGGTAGGTTCTTTCTCTCTGGTTCCTGGGAGACCCTTGAAAGGACAAACAGAGTCAGCAGGCCCTGGGGAGAGCTTGTCAAGGTGCAAATGTGATGGGATTTCCTTGGCGTTCAGTTTCTTTCCCTGGCAAAGCACCTGGATGTTCCACAATCTGGAGAGTCAGACTTTTCAAAGGAGTGGAGCTATTTACTGTATGACAATTGCATAGCCTGCAGGGCCGACTGGCTTCCTAATTGTACCAAAGAAGTCAGTGATCATGAAACTGCCCTTATTTCTCCATTTGTCCTTCACTTCCATGTTCATCGATGCAGATGGATTAAAAAGAATTGATCCTTTTCTTGGGGAGGGGCTTTCTGAAACCCTTGATCTCCAAAGACATCTGGACAGTCATGCCGAAAGGGTGGCTACTGTCTGGCTGCTAATTCATTCATTTACTCATTAATGTTCTGTTAGTACTCATTCTGGGCCAGGCACTAAGTAGACAGCAGGAAATAAAACAGATAAAAATCTCCCCTTTAAAGAATTCATAGTCTGTCAGATTTATGAAACCATTGTAATTCGATTCAAATAAAATAAAATTAGTTTTATCCTGTCGAATCCAGTTCAATTTGATAGACGCTTACAGAATACCCACTATGTGCAAGACGACGTGCTAGTCATGCCATCTCTTCCCTAGGGTTTCTACTTTCATCCCTCATAGTCATGGTTTGGTAATTAGGCATCTCACATTAAACCTTTTCATAATTAGGTAGATGACTATGGTAGGGAATAATACCTCATGACTCATGCTTTTACAGAATAAATCTTATTTCTCAGGCCATTGTCGTCTTGGAAGAGTCAAGGGTATCTAGGACAAACACATTTCTGTTTTTGACTCCAATCTCATATCATCCTTTCATTTATCCATGTAGCGTGCCTTATGCAAGTACTGCCTGGAAACTGAGAGGACAAAGATAAACAAGACACGGCCCATGCCCTCGGGTAACTGCCACCTAGCAGAAAGAGAGTGAAATCTGTCAACAGATCATTATTATCATATTAACAATGTTAACAGTCCCTGTCTTTCATTGACTATTTCCCATGTTCCAGACAATGCAAATACCACATATTATCTTACGTTTCCTTTATGAATAACCGTAAGAGGCAGGTATATTTTCCTCTTTTTGTAGATAAGGAAACAAAAGCCCAAAGAGATCAAGATCACACCTCTAAGAAGTCGTGGAGCAGGGATTTGAACACAGGCTTGTTTGATTCCAAAGCCCAATGAGTTGTTGTTATTTTCCCTGCAGCTGATTTTATACATGAAATTAAGGCCAGGAACAAGGAATGCTTTTCTTAAGGTCAACCACCATTCTTTCCTTTGGTTCTAAAGCAATAGTGTACCCATTACTATTGTATATACCTTACATGTACATTAATGTATGTGTGAGTGTTAGAGCTGCAGATAAGCATTTAGTAAGCAGTATTAGCATCGTGACCGGGCAGAAGTTGTTAGAAAATAAATTTAACAAATTGTTATGTAGTTATTTATGGACATATAAATATAGTTAGCTTATATCAGATATTGCTCTAGACACTGGGGATGGTATATGAGGCATAACCTCTTGTGTCAGGAGTTCATAGCCTACCAGAGGCTTTAGGTAAATAAACTAACAATCTTTATAATGTGCTAAGTGTTAGGCGGGAGTGCTTTGGAGACTATAGGAACTAGCTTGTTGGCATCAGATAAAACTGGGGCATAGGGTGGCCAGTAGAGTATTCTCTTGGGAAGGAACCGTGAAGATCTAAAGGATGATCAAAGTTAGCCAAGTAAATGGGAACGAGTGGAGTGAGCATGTATTAGTCAGCCTAGGCTAGGCTAAGCTATGCTGTGTAACAAACAGCTCCCAGATCTTGTAAGATTTAACGTATATTAAAAGTAGGTTAAGGTTTCTTTCTTCATCATGCTATTTCTATCATTGATCAGTTGAGGGTTTCACTTTATGTCTCTTTACTCTAGAACCCAGGCTGATGGAGCCTTTACCAATTGGAAAGTGGCAAGAACAAGAGAGAGAGTGAGACAAAAATAAGCACTGGTTTCTCACCACTTCTGCCTGAAGGGTCAAACAATGCTTTCAACTTACATTTCATTGACCAAATCAAACTCTTTGGTCACAACTCCATGGTCAAGTGGATGGAGAGGTGCAATGGTATATGTTGGCAAGGGAGGGAATCTGAACCCCGATGAAGAGCACTGTGACCATTCCCAGGATAGCAAGAGAGGGTGGGCATTCCAGAGCAGAGATCTCACCCTTGGAACTGCAATGTCTCAGAAAGGTTGAAGCCCAATACACTTCACCTTTTAATTATCCGTAGCATCCCACATACAGCCCATCATCTCCATCTCACTGATACCTGGCACTGTGTCTGCCACAAAATCCTTGAAACAGAATCGAGCATCTAAATCAGAGTTGGTTATGTCTGAGCCCAAGAATGGAGGGCCTGGCCTGCCTTTTGCAGTGAGGCCCCCATTCATCACACAGGCCTCTTTCCTCTCCCCCACACTTACTAAGTCAGGGCAAAAGACATTTACCTTTTTGGCCAGACAGGATGGTAAAATATAATTATTATTTATTTAAAACTCATTACTTTCAAGCCCTTTGCATGGAACCAATTAAGAAAGCTCTTAAAGAAAAATAAAATATTATCCTTGGTGTAACACAGTTTTTCTGGGCCCTTCTAATGTGTGAGAAACCCCCACAGGTCTTGACAACTTTTTCATCTCTCCCTTTAGAAAGTGTGGTTGCTGCCAGGGAATTTGGCTGCTGGTGATAAATGCTGGTTGTGGTTTTCCCCTGGAATAAAATTATGGACACACTGAAGGTGGGGGTGAGGCCGGGAGTGGGACTTGGGAGGGAGTGTGGGCACTTATGTCAGCTCAGGTGTCAAATTTTACATGTCTGGGTTTTGTTTCCACCAGGCCCCACTCCTGCAGTCACTGTTCTGTGATACCCGCTTACTGGAAGGGCTGGCTCTGTTTCCAAGAAATCTCTGAATCGGGGACATCAGATTCTGAACGTAGCCGGTGGGAGGGCCAGGTTTAGATGGAGCCAGCAAAGGTGCTATGATTTGAAAGAGCTGGGAGAGAAAACCACTCTCTCTCAGACTCAGCAGCCTGGAGATGGAGGCCCAGGGAAAAGGGTGAGCCTTTGGTCAACCCTGGGTTCAATCTGGGCTGGATTTTTCTAAACTTTGATTTTTGTGTCACTGACTGGACTCCATGACCTTTAGGGATGCAAGTTCCTTTCTGCCTATAACATGCGTTGAGTGTAAGGACATCCTGCAGGCATACCAGAGTGTCCCCATTCCTACACTGGACAAGTCATCTGTGCAGATGAAGATCTTGTTTTCAGAGAGAGTAGCATTTATTACTCGCCTGTAGCAGCTGTGTGTACACCCCAGCACAATATTCCTTAGCAGCGCTCTGTGGGAACATAGTTCAGGTGTTTCATGCCTGTTATCTCACTGTGCTTTATCCAGAGGCAGGCCCATGGAATACCCACGGCTACCTGATCCTGGGACCGATCTGGACGGGATGCAAAAATCCAGACCCCTAGGGCCCACGTCACACCCATGCAATCTGAACCTCTGAGGTGAGGCTTGGAATTTTCTGACTGACAAGCTTCTCAGGTGATGTTCATGTGTAGTCGGTTTGGAAACCACAGCCCAAGCATAGCTGGACCTGGACCACTGCGTGGCATTCCCCACCAAGAGACACAGGATGGGGATGCGGGAGAAGCTGGGCCACAGAGGCCCTCTCTCTGGTGCCAATTGCTGACTCTGTCCCTTGCAATTGTTGACAAGAAGCAACTCACTGAACTCCACCGAGTGAGCTTTGGTTTCTTCATCTCTAACATGAAACTCACAGCCTAGAGGGTCATCTCAACAGTCATAGATGTTGACGCGTGTAAAAGTCTAAGCACAAAACCTGGCCCCCGAATGAAACTTTCCTTTTCCTGCCAAATATTTGTGAAAGGACTTTCTCAATTTTGAGGGACAAGGCAGAAAAGAGAGTGATGGGCTCTGAATAGTTCTAGACACACAATACATTCTTTTGGGGTTGAATCTTTGCTTTCTTGCGTCATGTCTGAATCCATCATGGTTTCTAAATGCCTCTAATGTTTCTAGAGGTATTTCCACTAGTAAGGTATTTCCACTAATCTCTGAAATCAGCCATCTGAAATGAAGTTGTCTATAAATAAAAATCTTTTCTACAACATTTAAGTCCTCGATTTCTCCTGCTTGAGTCCGAAATCAATAGAGTGGTCGATTTTCTTCTAAATATCCTAAAAGAGGGGAAACCTAAATGAGCCCCTTTGGGCTATATGCCCACTGCAGGGAGAGTCCGTGTAGGTCCACCATCCTTTAATGGGCATCTTTTTTTCAGACTAAAGAGGCTAATCTGATAAGCTCTAGCGGGAGGTGTAACAACTCCAGCTAGGCAGAGATCTGGACTTTGTAAAATTTGTGGAAAATGTCATAAGGTTGCCCAGGTTGAAGAAATAACTCCATTAGTTGTAAATGGCAATTTATGCTGCCATGAAGCCTCTCACAGAAACTACTCTATGCTGGAAGGAGCTCAATTATTTTCTGGTTCCTGCAAAAATGACTTCTCATAGCAATAATATAAAATAAAATGTTTTCCAATCATGACTTGCTTCCCTTGTGACTTGGCTCCAGGAAAGGAATCACACCAGCTCAGACCACACCAGCTGAACATTTCAGTCTATTTCTTTTTCCTATGGGAAATGCATAAACTGACTTTCTGGTATGTCTCTTGGCCTTGTGGGCACCTGGGTGAGCTCGAGTCAGCCTGACCTCTGCCTACTGACAAGATGACTTTCTTTCCAAATATCCTCCCCGACATGATGCCAAATTCTTTAGTTCACAGTCTCCCAAATGATCTCAGTTCTGGGCAGCTTGCATTGTGATATGTCTTGCTGGGGATATGAAAGCAGAACAAGGCATGGTCCCTGCCTTCAAGGAGCTTGTAGTCTCGTTGGAAAATAAGTATTAGCACAGAAGATACATTTCAGAATTACACAAGGCAAGAGGCTGAATGGAATATATCCAAATGAGGTTGGAGAGGTAAACTGGAGCCAAGGAAGGGGGTTCTTGTAGAAGTGGGTGGTCAAGGGAGAGGTTGCTATTGTCTGGAGATGTTTCCCTGGGATTGGCCTGTTGATATAAAGAGGCAGGGAGGAGAGAAGGTGGCTTGTCATGCTGGCAAATGACTCAAGCGGCGGGTGCAAGAGTGGACGTAAACATGCAATGCCTGACGGGAGGTCCTCTCCTCTCTCAGGGATAAGTGGGTAACATCCCTGTAAAATAATGGGTGGTCTCAAATCTGAATATGGCATAGTGTCTTCCATGATGACCAGGCCCTCAAAACTCTCTCTCCTCTACTCCAGTCCAGTATAGCCTTCCCCAGGAAGCGGGGGAGCAGTTCTCTGAGATTATAAGCAGGGATATGCCCTGTACTTTTCCACTCATAATTAAATAAATATTTGAGTAATTACTTGTTTAATGGCTGTCTCCCCTACCAGACAGCAAGGTTTATTAAATGAAAAAATAATTAGCATGGTGCCTGACTCCTGACAAGGACTCAATAAATGTTGTCTATTTTTGCGACTTGAGTTCCATTTCATGAGTGCAAAGCCTGTTCTGTCTAGTCATCACTGCCTTCGCATGATGCCAGGCACAGGAGAGAGCTTCAAATAACACATTTATTAAATGAATGAATTATTGATTTCTCCCCCCAAATTACTTCTCCCAACCTCAGTAAATGATAATTCCATTCTAGGAGTTTCTCAGGTCAAAAACCTGTCAACCTTGACTTTGTTCTGACTTCAGCACTTATCATTAATCAATGCCCTCTCAAGACTTCCTTTCCAACCACAGAAGCGACCACGACTTCCCAGCTGCATTATCGTTGTAGCCTCCTAACGTATCCCCTTGCTTCTGAACTGGGCCCTCTTGTCTCTTCTCCACAGTGTAACTAGAGTCATTTCTTCTTCTTTTTTAATCCTCACCCAAGGATATTTTCCCATTGATTTTAGAGAGAGTGGAAGAAAGAGGGAAAGACAGAGAGAAATATTGATGTGAGAGAAACACATAGATTGCCTCTTGCACATGCCCTGACCAGGACCAGGGTGCGGGCCAGGGAGGAGTCTGCAACCAAGGTATGTGCCCTTGACCAGAATCGAACTCAGGACCTTCTGGTCCACAGGCCGACACCCTATCCACTGAGCCAAACTGGCTAGAGCTAGAGTCATTTCTTAAAAACTTAATTCAGAGCATGACATGTTTCTGTCTACCATATCCCCAGTGGCTTCCTGTCTTCCTAAAAAGAAAACTCAAATTTCTTAATCTGGACTCCAAAGTAGCTACCCTCAGCTACTTCTCTGCTTTCTCTGCTCTGGCTTCTTGGCCTCCTTGCTGTCCTCAAGAGGCCAAGTACCTCCCGTCCTCTTGGCCTTTAGATTTGCAATTTCCTCTGTTCGGAAGGCTCCTCCCCAGACATCTATATGGTCCCTTTCTTCCAGGTCTCCATTCAAATGCTGCCTTCTCAGAAAAACATCTCCTGACCTCTCTCTCTAAGGTCGCACGCCAGCCCCTCCAATGCTTCTTATCCTATTACCTGGCTTTCTTTTTCTTCTCAGCTCATACTGGCACCTGTCACTGCATATATTTGTTTATTGTCTGTCTTCACTCTAGAACACAGATGGCACGTATCAGTTTTGCTCATTGTTTACACGTCTAGCACCTACATTAAATCCAGGCCTTTTGTAGACAAGATACTTGTTGAAAAAATATATTTGAATAATAACAAATGTGAGCGCGCACGCGCGCGCGCACACACACACACACACACACGTGCCCTACACATGTAGATGTAAGTATCTTTAAAAAATAACCACGGTGTCCCAGGAAGCATTATAGGAGTGGACCCTGTGCTTACATAATGTTTTTTTTCTTTAAATATACTTTATTGATTTTTTACAGAGAGGAAGGGAGAGGGATAGAGAGCCAGAAACATCGATGAGAGAGAAACATCGATCAGCTGCCTCCTGCACACCCCCTACTGGGGATGTGCCCGCAACCCAGGTACATGCCCTTGACCGGAATCAAACCTGGGACCCTTCAGTCCACAGGCCGACGCTCTATCCGCTGAGCCAAACCAGCTAGGGCTACATGATGCATTTTAAGCCTCACAACAATCCAATAACTTAGACATTGCTAACCCCACTTACAGAGGAGAACCAGAAGCACATTGGAGAGTCTCATTGGATTTGGGTGACCCCAGAGCCACAACTCTCACTGCTCCAGAAGGTTTTGTCCCGATAGGAACACTGAAGGCATGTACGGCTGCCTTGAGGTCTCTGGAGGGGAGGTTTCAGAGAGTGATGTTGAAAGAACACACTTGCATGTCAGTCATGGAGAGTTAGGCTGGAGCAGTATTTACTGTTGACAAGTCAAAACAGCTCACCCTCGGTGACTAAACAGAAAACCTACCTTCAGATTTTCCCTTTAGGAGGAAAAGGGAAGCAGAGAGGGAGAATGAAGGGAGAGCAGTGAAAGGTTTCTCTGGCAGGGAGCCAGACTTTCCTGTCTGGACATTTCTGACTCGCCCCTTGGAGGAGTTATTACTCACACGGGGAAGGATGAGTCGCATGGCACAAAGTCTTGGAATGATCCCAAGTGAGGAGCCAGGGGAAGAGGGGACAGAATCAGCAATGGCTGGGCTTCAGGTTGGCTTGGAGAACTTAGTTTTGTAATTACAGCTTTCTTGGGAGGCAGAATTATAAGTCATCTACATTGATGTACTGAATTGGCCATTCCTAATATGGGATTTGAGATGCTCTTCCTATCCTCAAGTTCTCAGGAATAAAAGGGGGTTGGACTATGGATCTGGGGATGACAAGATTCTGAGGGCTGAGTGATGGCTGAATTGGAGATCTGCTTGGGGGTAGAAGTCCAGTATTAATGGGCGGTAGACTTCTGACCCTGGGAACTGGAAGAATTGCATGCCTTAGTGAGTCTAAGAGTTCCACTATGACAGGCCATTGAGGACCCAGGCACAGAGGCTGATTTGGAAGCATGGCAGGTATCCCTGAAATCTGACTGGCTTGTTGCTTTCCCCTTCTAACTTGGTTCAGGAAGTGTGTTTGAGTCAGAGGACCAGAGATTTGCAAACTTTTGGATGTTAACTCTGCAAGTAGAGCTGCTTAGGATTCTCAGGGAGGGTAATGTGTCCTTTGAACAAATGTACACAGTTTGGGCAAGACAGCCATTTTTGACTAGCTACCAATAACCATCCCAATGTTGGTACTCTACGTACATGTGTACTCTAATCACATAAGTTCAAAGAGCCTGAGCCAGATTTACGCTGTCTCAGCCTCTTTCGCAGCAGGGCAGTCATGTGACCCAGTTTGTCCAATGAAATGTAAAGGGACATCTTCTGGGGACCGGGAACAGAATGTTTTTCTCATCTGTAAAAGGAGAGATGCATGGGGGCTGCTCTCCTCCCGCACCCCAATGAATGTCTTGGTAATCTCCTGCTTCTTGCTTTAAGTGTGGTTATGTAAAACTGTGATACCTACAGATGGAGCAGACAATTTGATACCACGAGGAAAGACTGAGAGAAAGTAAGCAATGTCAAACTAATGGTTTGAAGTCACAGCTACTGAGCCAGCCTGGAACTCCTACCTCCAGACATCTTGCTAAATACATAATACCTTTCCTTTAGGTTTAAATCATTGGTCTGATTTCTCTTCCTCTGAACATTTTTCTCCTTAGAAGCATCCTCATCTTTCATGTGAGGATTATTCAAAACAGCTTTGACTGTGCATGTTTCTGCTGGGAACTGGCACAGGTTAAGGGTTAGAAGTTCTCCAGATTGTGGACAGAGGCTGAAAATTAATTCTCCCAAAACCCAAGTTGGGGAAGCACCATACATTCCCTCTCAAACCCAGGCTCACACAAGGTTAGGGTGTATTGCAACTGGTCACTTGCTGGGTCCAATAAAATCTGCTAGATTGAAAAATATTTATGGTCAGGAACTGTGATTTAATTGTCTATGTGTCCACAGGCCCTGGGGCATTAATATGCATTCAGTAAATACTTGCTAAGGGTCACTGGTTTGGGGTTTTGGACGTTTTAAGTTCTAGACCTAGTTTTATCAACTTACTCTCCGACCTTGAGCAAGGCACAAGACTCTTCTGGGTCTTACTTAGCTTCTTCAGAGAAAAGGAGAACTTTGTGTGAGATCATCTCAGTAAACCTATGACTACAACCAATGAGAAATGCAGGTGCAGTTAAAAGCCTCAGCTCCAGAGGCTGAGGGTCATCCACTCTAGACAGGTCAACATGCTTTATTTTCCAACCATGTAGAATAGGCATAGTAGAAGTCAAATTAATCATAAGACGAACCAATGCATTAGAACAGTGATGGCGAACCTTTTGAGCTCGGCGTGTCAGCATTTTGAAAAACCCTAACTTAACTCTGGTGCCGTGTCACATATAGAAATTTTTTGATATTTGCAACCATAGTAAAACAAAGACTTATATTTTTGATATTTATTTTATATATTTAAATGCCATTTAACAAAGAAAAATCAACCAGAAAAATGAGTTTGCGTGTCACCTTTGACACGTGTGTCATAGGTTCGCCATCACTGCATTAGAAGGTATAAAATGAAAACTTCATAAGATTTATGAGTCATTGAAGAAAGCTATGGACTTGTCTCCCTAGAAAAGAAACACACACACACACACACACACACACACACACACAAATCCACAATTTATATGCAATTTCTTCTTTTAGGAAGGGGTCCCCAAGCAAAGGCATAGGTAGGAATATATACTTTGTGGCCAACAATAAATGAGGACCTTCTTGAACTGGAGCTAAGGATCCAGTTTGGCTGGTATCCTCAGAATGTTAACAAGGTACTGAACGGAGAAGGTTCTTGATAAATTTTTGGTGATAAAGCGGGTGGTGATTACTTAGGCCTGATGGAATCAGATTCCAGACTCAAGGACCAGAAACAGTGAAGTGGTTACTTGTGAGCGCACTAGGGTTGAATGGTCTGCAGCTGAATCTTGGCTCTTCTACTTGCTAATTGTGAGACCCTGGTCAAATGCATTACTCAATGCCTCAGTATTCTCCATTGTCAAATGGAATATCGTTTAGGGTTATTAATATATGAATTATGCTTAGTTAAGTGCCTGGCATATAGATAAACACTCAGCCTTAAAGATTAGTATTTTTGGAGAGCCTTAAAGATTGTGCTTGATGTCCAGCCTTTCATCATAGGACAGCCATTGGAATTTCTCACTTAGTCATTGCCACTGACTGTAAGATAAAGATTCTGATGATTTTAAATGACGGCAGGGATGCAGAAGTAGTGCTGGGTTTGGGGACTGGATCTTTATCCCTGATATTCCAAGATACTTGATGAATATCTTGCTTAAATCCTAACCAGGGAATATATAAGGAACACTATAGTCTTGTCTGGGGGAATGCAGGAATTCAATAAAGAATAAGACTTCACACTTTCTAGACCATGAAATGACAGACATGCAATAGGGGAAATAACTCAAGGAAACCAAAGTCAAGGGCAAAATGAATAGTAGAAGCAATGAATGACAAAGACATTTTATTATTTTCTACCGCCTGGACCACCCAGAAATTGAGTTTGTCATGCTGCAATACTGACCCTGGCACTTCTTTCTTAAACCCTTCCATGTTTCTCCCTCTTTAGGCTTATGGGAGAGATGCTAAGCTCCGTGGTACAGTAGGAAAGCCGTCCATGGTTGGGACCTGCTGACATCTCTAACTCCATCGCTGTTCACCCTCCGCTTCTGTCGTTGCAGTTTGCCCTGGTGGAATACCCGTGCTTTGTTGTCACACTGTTCCAGCCCCCTGTCTTTGCTCATCGCATTTGCTCTGCCTGATTGCCTTTCCCAACATCTTTGGCTTTTATTTACCTTTGAGTCTTAGCCGGGTGTCATCTCCTCGAACTGCCCTTCTGAGCTCACAACTGGGCTCATAGTCTCTCCCTTTGTCCCTAGACTACCTTGTGGGCTATCTCTCTCAGCATAATGATCTGTGTGTGCACCCGTTTGTCCCTCCAGCTGGGGACTCTTTGAGGGTAGGGTCCATGCTTTCCTTTAACAGGCACTCATCAAATGTCCCCTTGAAAGTGGACGGGACTGGTGGATTTGCTTCCATTTTGGCTACGGCCAACTCTTTCGCTAGTTGCCAAAGCTGCAAACCTAGGAGTCACCCCAGACTCCTCACTCTTCTTTGCAGCCCCTGGCATATCCAGCCCATGGCATATCCATCAGCAGATCCTGACAGCCCCAGTGAGACGTGCCCTCAATCTGACCACTTCCACCTTCAGATATACCTCTGCAGTCTGGTTGTCATTTCTTACCTTCTACTCGGTCTCTCTGCTTCTACTCTTGTCAGTCCCTTCCTCCTCCCTTCTCCCCCATCCCCCTGCTGCTAAAAAAAGGTTATTCTGTACACAATTGATAATGATCCTTGTAACAAAGGAAAACAAAGAAAAAAAAACAACCAAACAGACCACAAATTTCCTTTGCTCACTCCCCTCCCCTGACAGTTTTCTGTTACTCTTAGAACACCATTCAAACTTTCTAGGTCTTGACCTACAGGCTCCATAAGCCATGGAAACAACCCAGGCCACTTCCTTATCTTATGTTCCCATTCCAGCCCCACAGCCTTGTGCTATTTCACAAGTTGCCCCAAACCATCCCAATCTCAAGGCCATTTGCACTGGTTGAACTTCAGGCCTGTAACATTATTCCCCCAGTACTTACCTGGCCCAGTCCTGTTCATCACTCAGGGTCTTTTCTGAGCACCTGTCTCAAGTAACATGTCCCTCTCCCATATCAGAACAATTTCCAACGTACCACCTGAATTTGATTTCTTTTACACCACTATTGCCATCAGTGATCATCTTGCTTCTTTGCTAATGCATGCCTTATCTCTCTACCACAGCACTAGCCTAGAGAGCAGGGACCACTTCACTGCTATGGCCACAATATCTCACATGTAGGGAATGGCGAGATCGATAGGATCATAACTATGATAATCCAACAGTGCTTGAAATTTCTTTCCCTAACACATTTTTTCCCCATCTGAACAAAACATTATTAGCAAGAGTGCCATGGACATGACCGGCAAGCTGAGAGCTTGTGATTTGTTACTTACTGAGGTAGGATTCACAAACACTGTTTTTAAACCTTGAAAGAACATCCATGTCAGCATATTTTTTACACAAATCCCCCAGGTTACTCATTTAGGGAAAAATTACCTTCATGAGACATGTTCGTTCTCTAAATTCCTGGATCACTGGAAATGCCTACAGAGTGGAAAAAAGGCAAAGTCAACAGGTCAATACTTATTGAGTGGTGAATCTGCAGCTTTACATGGTGATGCAAAAAGTTCCACTGTCTGAATTCTCAGAGGGTGTGTGCTAACTCTATAAAACTCACACACAGTGGAGAGAAACCCACAGAGGTGTGAGTGGGGAGAGGGACCTGCAGCCTGGGTAGATTGTTGATTCAGGATATGTGGGGGTAGGTTCTAAATTCACTGGAAGAGGCACACAGGGTATATAATAAAAATTACCCTTGATGTTTCTAAAAGGGACTGTAAATCATAGAATGCATATTTTTGTTATTATAATCTTATTACTGTAATATTTATGATTAAATACATATATAATATGTATGCATATATACAATAAAAAGGGGCTGATAGAAAAATGTGTGTCTTTAAGTGGTAGAACCACAGAATCATGTGCAGTGAGACATGTAGGCTCTGAAGGGCCGGTGCTCATTGAGATAGGCTGAGGGAGCAGCAATGGCATTGACCATCTCATGTTCTTCCAGAGTAGATGTTCTCTTGGGGGAATCATGGGCTGAATCTACCACATTACTGAAATTGTTTTCTCTCTATTTCAGTGATGGCGAACCTTTTGAGCTCGGCGTGTCAGCATTTTGAAAAACCCTAACTTAACTCTGGTGCTGTGTCACATATAGAAATTTTTTGATATTTGCAACCATAGTAAAACAAAGACTTATATTTTTGATATTTATTTTATATATTTAAATGCCATTTAACAAAGAAAAATCAACCAAAAAAAATGAGTTCGCGTGTCACCTCTGACATGCGTGTCATAGGTTCGCCATCTCTGCTCTATTTGTTCTGGCCCCTGAAGTTTAATCGTTGAATCTTATTACCTGACGCACATATGAGTACACGGTGTATATCATGAACTAGAGAGTTTGGGTTTTGAATGGGAAAGCTCTGGATTCCAGCCTGCGCTTTCACACACCCTCTTGAAGGAGACACTGACCAGCTCTGTCCCAAACCTTTTCCTTTATCCTCTAGGATACGCCTTCTCTGGGCCTCTTACAATTGGACAGCCATGTGATGAGCTTTGGCCAATGGGAGATGAGTGGTAGAGATGTCTGCCACTTCCAGGCCTGGCACACAACCTTTCGTGTTCGATCCTTCATACCTTTTCTCTTCTGGTTTGATGCTGATAACCGGATTGACCTTGGAAATCACATGTCAAATATGGCAGAGGTGGGAGTTGGAAGGAGTCAGGTTCCCTGAATCACCACTTGGAGGAGAGCCACCTGCCACTCAGGTGTTGGACTGTGTGAGTGAGAAATTAATGTATTTTGATTGAAGTCACTGAGATTTAGGGGTTCATATGTTATAGCAATTAGCATTGCTTTAACTAACACCCTATTGTGTGACTTAGTGCTAGCGATTTAACCCTTCTGTGTCTTGGATTCAGCATTAGCCAATATACTTAAAAGAGGCAATTGAGGCAGTTCCATGACAGGACTATTTAAAAAGATGCAGACAGAGCTAAGGGACACTCACAAGGGACAGGGAAGCATCCCAGAGCCGGTGGCAGCAGACAGCCGCTATCACTCTGAGCCTGGCATTGAGGATGAGGAGAGGAAGCACGTCCCGGGGTCTGGAGAGAGGTTACAGCTGTAGGTAAGAGCTGCCTGGCGGGAGCTGTAACTTCCAATGGAAGATTGCAGCCGAGCTACGTCCTGGCAGGAAAGGGTTTGGAGCAATAAAAAGCCAGATGTCCTTCTCCTACTTTCCAACCTCCCTGCTGATGGCTCCTATTGACTAAACCCAACTGGAAGCCAGAAGGCGAGGAGCTCACTGAGGTAGTCCATGAACGCCAGTTTCCCAGGGTGTAAGCCAGGTGTAGAAGACTGAAGGGGCAAAGGAAGAATTTCCAGCGCAGTTTCCATATCTAATTCCATTCCAATTGGGAATCCTAATGGCCTACCTTACAGAGGCTGCCCTGGAGCCAGAGGGGTCCATATAAGAAGCTCTGAATAAAATACTGCTCTTATTTCCTTTGACCATCTGCTGCTGAACCACTGTCCACAGTTTCTTTAAAAATTGATATTTTCCTCACTGTTATTTTTGCAATGTTATTGTTTGGTTTGTTTTAATCTTTCAGAGATGTTGACCTGCTGCCTAATGCCAGGCGATGTCCAGCATGAACTTAACTCTGGCATTTCCTGCATGTTGGCATCTTCACTTCTTCACAATTTATTTTTGGTTATAGGTGGGGCTTGGGAAAATATTCAGTTTCAGGGTCCTTGGAAGATTCTTCCTTCTCAGTTTCAGCCACTCATTGTTATTTTCAGGGTCACGTTGCCAAGAATGTTCTTGCTCCGCACCCCAGGCAGCAGCCCTGCGTAAAGCCCTGTGCCTGGGTCTCATCACGTTTCATGTCAGCTTTGGTTTACTGGATAGAATGAGAGAGGAGTGGACATTTCCAAACAGGTGACGGGAGATTAGCATCTCTGTGAGGCCGGCTTGGTGTAAGGAAGGGAATCCAGCAGCCCCGGGTTCTGGTCCCTCCTCTGCTTCTTACTTGCAGTATGACCTTGAGGAATTCCATCCCTTTCTCTGACCGTTATTTTCCTCATTTGCAAGATGGGACTCATTGCACCTGTCTCACTAGTTAGATGTGGGGCGATAGTGAAGTGTGCTTGCACAGAAGCCCAGACACTTTACTTCACACATAGTGGGCACTCAGCAATTCTTATAGAAAAACATTCAAATCTTTACATTCCAGTGGGATTCTCAAGTTCTGATTATACTGGAGCTAAAAAAATGGAGCTGAAAACATTCTCTGGGCCCACAAATATTCAGAGTCCTGCCAGGCTAAAAGTATACTCTTTATTCTAGTTGACATCCTTTTTTTTTTTTTTTTTAAAAAAAAGCCTTACTCCATTTTTTCCCCTAGGGCAAATGGAGCCCAGAGATATCAAGCCTATGTTCTGAGATTGCACAGTGGTAAGATGGGCAGTGAAGAAAAATCATATTAAAATCACATTTAAAAATCTTACCCAAATCATATGAAAATAATATTAAGATACACTTTTGACTGAATGTTGTTTTCTATTTTCTATTCTTCCATGTGTGATATATGACGTCAGCTTTTTCTTGAGTATTTCTGGAATAGCTTGTCATTTGGTGAGTCCGGGATCCAGAATCACTTTGGCTATTGTGAAACCCAATGGGGAGCAGTGAAGAGGAGTCCAAACTGCTGCCCTGCCTCTTACTTTGGGAAAGTTACTCAACAAACCTTTTGTGCCTCTGAAATAAACATCAGGACGCCATTATCTCAGAGATTGCATGAAGATTAGAAAAATAATGTAAACAGAGTCCAAAGCATTGCCTAAGAAAGGGTGCTCAACAGTGGTAGCAGCTAGTATTGAAAAGGGACAATTATCATGTCACTTTAAGATGTAGGAAAAAGGCGATGGAACCCATGGCCTTTACTTGATGTCTGAGGAAACAGGGGCACAGGAAGGGAAAACATGACCACCCCATTGGTTCATAGAACCCAGGTTTCCTGATGTTCACTTGATTTCCTGGCCATGGCACCACCATTTCATATACAAGTGTCACCAGCAGACAAACAGCAGAAAGCTAAGCCATCGGGAGATGTAAGCAGTCTTCTGACTTAGATGCCACCTGCAGAACCCTGCCGATTTGAGCCTACCTCCCGATTGACACTGGTATGCCTACTCACTGCTCCCCACTGGCTTTCACGGGAGCCTAAGGATTTTGTTGCCATTTGAATCATCAATTGTCTATGTTTTTGGTGATGTCCTCTCAGAGCAAATTTGGAAAGACTTATTTTTCATCCTCCCTTCCAGGTTCTTCTAGGAGGCGGGTCCACAGTGACTATGTATACATCCTTACTTGGTGGACTTAAGTTCCTAATATTAATTATAAATAATGACTCTAATGTCAAATCTTAGGAGTGAATTAAAAAATCAATATTATGCTCTTTTAAAAATAAAGTATCTGGATTATGGATAATGGTTATTGTTCAAGTGTTTGTAGAATATGCCAAGAAATGCAGGGAGACTGTGACTATGCTTTTAGTGGTCAAAGAGGTTCTGTCCCAAGACAAATAGCATGTCTTGAAGAAAAACTACCACCACCACCACCACTACTACCATCAAGTAGGACTCTAGGAGTAGATAAAAGGGAGGAAAACACAAATATTTATTGAGAACCCAGTACATTCCACCCATTTTGCCATACTTAAAAAAATATTACTTGATTGTGTTTATTTTCCTCTAAAAGATCTGTGAGGGTAAGGCTCTGTCTGTGTGATTCTCACCAGTAATCAACACACGGCCTAAAACATTGTTAAGTGCTTGTTGAATAAATAAATGTACTAGAACTCTCAATCTATAATAATAAAAGCATAATATGCTAATTAGACCGGACATCCTTCTGGATGACCTTCCGGATGAAGCCGGGGCTGCAAGGGAAGCCTGGGTCCCAGGTGCTAGAGGGAAGCCCAGGTCCTGGGGTGCCAGAGGGTAGCCAGTGCTGGCAGCCAGGGGAAGGAAGGCCTACTCTTGCACAAATTTCATGCATCGGGCCTCTAGTAAATAATATTTTTACATCTTCATAATCATCTTATAAATTGGAAATTATTATCCCCACTTTGGTAATGAGAACAGCAAAGATTTAGAGAAGTTAAATAATGTGCCCTTTGTATGAGCCACAGATCTGAATTCCATTCAAGGGGCCAAGATTACTGAGCCCATTCTGTTTTCTCCATAACACGCTACTAGGTTCTTTATGAAACACATCCCTACTTGGGTTTTATGCTATTGGCTGTTGGGTGTTTCTTTCCAATTTATCATTTCCTGTAGATTGAAGGGAAATGGCTCTACTATTGACAGCCATAAGGCAGAGGTATCTGAGACAAAAGGAACTCCTTGACCTGATTCTTAATTGTTGGTAGCCAGTGTGGTAGAGTGAGGGAAAGAACATGGCAAGAGGACTTAGGGGTGCTGGTTCCACCTCTTCCCCGATCACTTTCTTGACTGCTGGATGGGTGTATTAGTTATTGATCATGTGTAATAGGTCACCCCAAAACTTAGTGGCTTAAAAAAACAAGCATCTCCCAGGTTTTGTGAATTGGGAATTATTGAGTAGCTTAACTGTCAAGGTTTCTCATGTGGTTGCTGTGGAGATGTCCACTAGGATGTGGTCATCAAAGAGCTTGATAGGGGCTAGAGGATGCATTTTCAGAAATGGCTCACTTACCTGGCTGCTGGAAATGGCCTCAGTTCTTTGCTGGCTGTTGGTAGGAGGCTATTTCTCTAGAAGGCTGTTGAGTGCCCTCACAATATGTCAGCTGGCTTCCCCCAGAGTGACCTAAGAAAGAGAGAGCAGAGTAGAAGCCACAGTGTTTGTTATTATTGAATCTCAGAAGTCACACACACTTTCACTTTTGCCATAATCTATATATTAGAGGTGAGTCACTAACCCAGCCTGGACTCACATGGAGGGGATTAGGCTTCACCATTCAAGGGGAGGAGGACCATAGAATTGGTGGATGTATTTAAAAATGACCACAATGGGTTAGATAGGCCATGTTTTGTGCCCGCCACTCAAATGCTGTATTTCCATTCCTCACAGATATTGTCAAAAGTTAAGGGGCTTGGGAATCAGACAGACCAGTGTTTGAAACCCGGGTTAATGTTCAATATCTTTAAGCCTTGTTTCTCAACCATAAAATGAACATTATATCAAACCAATATCACAGGTTTACTGGGTGAATTACAGGTAATAGAGATAAAGCTCTTAGTACATTGCCTAGCACCAAGTCAGTGTTCAAGTAATGGGCTCATTTCTGTTCCATCATAAGGCAACACTCCCTCATAAATGTCTGAGTCAGGATACTGAACACACACACACACACACACACACACACACACACACACACGTGCCTGAGTGCATTCTGTTTCCACCATGCCCTCCCGCCAGCTTCTGCATGGGCTCATCTATACTTCTGCACTGTGGAATATAGTTCCTTGTCACAAAATCTTAGATTCCAGAATTGAGATACGAGTTGGAAATGGAGCTTAAATGTTCTCCAAATCTTGCCCAAATTCTCATGCTTATTTGCTGTTCTCAAGTATCTCCAGTAAGATAGACATGGGATTAAATCTAGACTCTTTCATGTGTCATCCTAATGGTCCCCTTTCTCTCTTAAAACTATTACTTGATTGTGTTTATTTTCCTCTAAAAGGTCTGCGGGGGTAAGGCTCTGCCTGTGTTATTCTCACCAGTAATTAACACGGTGCCTAAAACATTGTGAAGTGTTTGTTGAATGAATAAGTGTGCAAGAGCTCCCAATAAATAATCTTTTCTTAAGGTTATGAGCTCCTTCTCAAATATGTTGGGAGGTTGAAGTCAGATAAAGTGTGTTACTTTCTCAATAAACAGTCGCCATTTCTCCCACTGTGTTTACGGGTAGCTTTGGTTCCTTTAAGGTCTAAAATATCTAAAGTGCCATCTGGAAAAAGTGTGTGTATTTTGGAGGGTGGGTAGAGGCATGTGAGTGATACCTTTTCTTAAGAACCATAAAATGTGCTTGACCCTTTACATAGATTGTTTTATTCAAAAATAGAGTGAGGGCTATAGTATTATCCCCAGTGAGAAGATAAGGAAGTAGAAGGTTAATAGGTTGGCCTGAGCCTCCCAGCTGGCAAGAACACATACCTAGACCTTAACTTTCAGAAGCTATTTGAGACGATGCCCTCCTTTATGGAATATGTTTGGACAAGGGCTCACAGGGTGGCAGAGTTTTGTGACTTGCATAACTGCTGAGTTGACTGTACAATACAACTAAGCATTAATAACCCACTGGATCATGTTTAATTTAGTTTAGTGCAATAATAACTTCTGGGGATCCTGGGGCACAGAGAGGTAAGGGGGTCAGAGGGGGATCCTGAGGCAGAGGAGAGGCATAAAGCCCATGATCATGTTTCATTTTGTCTGCACATAATGACAGACAGACAGACAGCCCCAGTGAACTAGCTGGTGGCTGGAAAGGTAGCTGATGTCATTTAGGCACCCATTGGTAGTAAACACCAAAGACTGGCAGGCCAGGCTCTTCGACGTGGATGGATTCCTGATGAAAATGTTGGGGGATGATAGAGTCGATCTGCTTGAAATCAAGACATCATGGTGGAACAATTTCCCTGGTTCTGCCGTGTCATTTATCATCACTGTTTGTCTTCGTTGTTGGTATTAACATCAATTATTTATCATAATGCACATTTTCCTTCCGAGCCCACTCTCCTGTCTGACATGTGGAATCTCTGGCTGTTAAATTGCGGGGCAGGAGGAAACTGCTTCTTTTGAACTAAGAGCCTTTTCAGGGGGGTGCGGGGGCAGGCAAACTGGAAAAAGCTGTTCTGAGCTGAATAAAGATGGTTTTCCTTGCTCGGTACACATGTTTCCAGTTGTCATTTAAGTTGCTATTCCTCTGGGGTTTGGCCACAGCTAGAACAATGACAGTTGCCATGCAGAAGCAGGCAGGTGTGTGAAGTCGAAAGCAGCTAGAACAGTGCTTGGAATGGGAGAAACAACTCGCTGCTTCCCAAGATCTGTTCTCCCTTTCGGCCTGAGTAACATAACCTTGTGTTCCCTGGGGTAGCAGGCCACCCAGCTATAAGATTATATACACTAGTCTGCCAGGGCACTACAATGTGAAATTTGGGGGGAAGGTTGATTAAAGGAAACTGAATTAGCTGGAAGTGCCCCTCCATCCTACCGCTTTGCCCTTGGCCTTCTTCTAGCCCCGTGGTCGGCAAACTGCGGCTCGCGAGCCACATGTGGCTCTTTGGCCCCTTGAGTGTGGCTCTTCCTAAGCCTTAGGAGTACCCTAATTAAGTTGATAACAATGTACCTACCTATATAGTTTAAGTTTAAAAAATTTGGCTCTCAAAAGAAATTTCAATCGTTGTACTGTTGATATTTGGCTCTGTTGACTAATGAGTTTGCCGACCACTGTCTAGCCTACCACACGGATGTGATGGGGGCACTCCAGTGGACATCCTGGACATTGGGATGGAGCTGCAATAAGTTATATGGTGAGCAAATAAGACAGCTGGAATGCCTTAGACCATTATACCACCCTGTCGAGCACGGATTTCCCACCTCAGGAAGATAGTTCAATAGCTGAGCTACTTAAATCATCGGGTTTATTGCTTTGCTTATGTTTTCTGTAATATGCAGCTAATCTTAATCCTACCCAAAAAAATGTGGGAGTGAGGAGATGGGAGGGAGGGTTGGAGATGGTGAGGGAGAGGGAAGAATCAAAGATGACTTCCAGGTCTTCGGCTTGGGTGACCACGTGGGTGGTGGTCCCATTCACTGAGAAAGGACACACAAGAGGAAAAACAACACTGTAGAAAGAAGAGATATGTTTGGTCTTGGACATGGTAAGCCAGAAGGTGTAGTAGTCTCACATGCAGATAGATAGTATGCGTTAGTGCTATGAAGGGATATTAAAGAAAAAGATACAGACTTGGCCATAACCAGCATGTGAGTGATATTTAGAGGCACTGGAGTGGGTTAGATTGCCCAGGGAGACCCAGACGGTGTTGACAATTAACACAGAGAAGGGGAGTGAGCTTCCTGGGGACAACTGAGGGTGGTATTCAGTTATGCAAACATACCATTATGATTCCAGCAGGATGTGGAAAACGCACCACCAAGGATCCATGTTATGACTTTCCCTCCCCCCCGCCTCCAGGTCGTCATACTTTGATAAAGCGCCAACGAAACAGAAATTTTAAAGTAATTAGTTTCTCGTTCTCATGAATCTGAGTCAGATGCTGCTGCCAAGCACAGGTTCTAATGGGCGTGAGAGACCTGGTGTTGCCAAAGCACGTTGGTAGAATTTCAGCCACGTCAAAGTCTTGTGATGTCTGGATGCCTGCATCCTAATCACACACAGATAAGTGATTTTTCCAGTAGGGCTGTCAAATATTGAAACAGACTAATGGCTTCCCTGTGACACCTTCAAGGAATCGTCAAATAGTGGACAGGGCCTGGCCGGAGAAATCAGTCCAGGCTGGGTGAGTATGTCAGCTCTACTTTCTATCTAGACTACCTCACGCCTCAGCTCCGTTTCCCCGGAGGAATGCCTGAGAAGTAGGAGCTGACATATTCAAAGCATCGAAACAGTCCCTGGCACACAGGAGACTCGTAATTTTCACCTCATTTGGTTATCCGGACACTGAAGCCCCTGCAATCTGGGGTTCATTTTATAGATGCCTCCAGTCCGAAGGCTCCATCCCCCCCTGGAGTAAACCCTTGACCAGAAGCAAGAGAACTTTAATGAAAAGAAAACGTAATAAAATGTGACAGAGCTTGTCCATTTCCTCACCCCACAGGGTGCCACTGAAACTGACTGTATGCAGAGTGCCTAGCGGAGTTGAGCAGCGCACCTCTTTGGGAGCCACCTCTTAAACTGTCCGATGTCATTGTTCCAGGTGTGGTCTTGGTTCCGGGAGTTTTCAAAGCTCTCCAGGCGAGCCCACTGTGCAGCCAGGATTGGGAGTCGCTGCTGTAGAAACAAGGCAGGAAGGCTCAGAGAAGGCAAGTGATGAGCACAGATCTGCTCACTTATTTTCCCAACTTCAAGTCTCACTTAAGTTAGAGGCTCATTTATTTTCTCAACCCCAAGTCTCAGTGCTCTTCTGCTATAGCATCTAGCTTCATTCTCCTCTGACAGAATTCTAGAGGAGCCTTCTGGACGGACCAAGTTTCTTTTGTTGTTGTTTTCTTGTTTTGTCCCCCCTCTGGAAGCAATCACCTTGATACCCCCGAGTGAAGGTAACACAGGGACTGCATTATAATTGCTTGTTAATATCAAGTTGAGGGCCGATGGATTTGCCATCTGCAGAGGGCTTGCCTTTAAGGGTCAATGCCTGGCGCACGGGGCTTGCAACTCTCCTGTTGGAGATCAATATTCTATTATGGAAGCAGCTGGCTGGCCGACGCCACAGGGGCTCACCTCTTGCCTTGAGGCTCACTGGCTCTGCGAAAAACTCAGGTCAGATTCGTGAGGGCTGTGGCTGAGGGAGCCACTAATGAGCCCACCAGAGCCCACACCTCCACCGCGGCAGGTGAGCGTGCAGGGGCACAGCGGTGCAGCCATTGTCCTGCACATTAAGGGGCCCTGCAGGCCAGGCTGTCTGTCTTCCCATCACACCCACTCAGCCACATCTTACACTGAAGTCAGCCTCAAACTTGCCTGCAAGAGACTGCTGAGAAGCAAAGGGGAAAAAAGAGAGTTCACAGACACTACCCATTCCTCTGCCTACCTTCCTCTCTTTCCTTCTTTCTCCCTGAATTTATCTCACTCCAGTGGAGTGAGTGGAGGGCAGTGAGCAGCAATAGTGATGATGATAAGAAGCTTTGTTTACTGAGCGCTTTCAATGTGCCAGAAAGACTGCTAAGTTCTCTTATTCATTTTCTCATTTAATTCTCACAACAACACTGGACGCTGGGGCTGGAGGAAATTCAGGATCAGAGAGGCTATATGACTTGTTTGAAGTCACACATCATGATGAGGTGGAGCTGGGACGAACCTGGATCTGTCCCTCAGCAATGCTCTTTACAACCACGCAGTTTGGTCTCCTAAAATGGGTGTGAGGGTTCTCAGAGTCTCCACGGGAGAGGCAAAGTGCTGGAGACCCACATTGTAAGACAACACACATCTCACTATAATATTCCCTTAGATTTTTAAAAATTGTGGTACAATTCATAAGCATGCCTTGTATCAGTCTTAAAGATACCATTTGATGAACTTTTCTTTTGCAGCTGCTTACACCTGTGTGACCACACCTCAGTTCAAGATATAGAACACTTGCATCGTTCCAGAAATTTCTTCAATGCTCCTTCCTAGTCAGTCTCCTCACCAAGAGATAACTAATAGCATGATTTCTATCAGCATACTTTCGTTTGCCTGGTCTTGAACTTCATGTAAATTGAATCATGCAGTATGGACTCTTTATGTCTGGTTTCTTTGCTTAATTTATTTTGGAGATTCACGCATGTGGTAGCGTACCAATTTGTTCCCTTGTGGCTCGATAGTGTTCCATTGTATGGGTCCATCTCAATTTGTTTTCCATTATCCTGTTGAGCATTTGGGTTGGTTCCCCATCAAACTGTAAATTCCCATAGGGCAGGGCAAGATTTTATCTGCTAGTGTCCTCACTCCAACCCAAACTCCAACACTCTTCGCCATTTCACTCCACCCAGTTGCTAGCACAGTATCTCACATAGGGAGGGCTTAAAACATGTTTGTTGACCGGTGGACTCGCTGAGTGAGAGTCTAGAGTAGGGGTCCTCAAACTATGGCCCGCGGGCCACATGCAAATACAAATATTGTATTTGTTCCCATTTTGTTTTTTTACTTCACAATAAGATATGTGCAGTGTGCATAGGAATTTGTTCATAGTTTTTTTTTAAACTATAGTCCAGCCCTCCAATGGTCTGAGGGACAGTGAACTGGCCCCCTGTTTAAAAAGTTTGAGGACCCCTGGTCTAGAGTATCTGAAACCAATGCCCATGAGCTTCCTATAAGTAGCTCCTTAAAAAGACTGTCAGTCCATAATGGTGGCTATAATATACCACCACAGACCAGGTGGCTTATAAACAGCAGAAATGTATTTCTCACAGCTCTGGAGGCTGGGAAGTCCAATATCAAGGTGTGGGCAGATTGGGGGTCTGGTGAGGGTCCACTTTCTGGTTCAAAGCTGGTGTCTTCTCTGTGTCCTCACAGGGAGGAAAGGGTGAGGGGGCATTGGAAGGGCTCTGCCTCTGTGACCTAATCATCTCCCAAAGGCCCCACCTCATAGTACCATCACATGGAGGATTAGATTTCAACATACGAATTTGGGGGGGGGAGGCACAAATATTCAGTCTATAGCTGAGATCATCCTTTTACAAATCTATTCCTCTCAAGGTGAGCTAGGACGTGGACCTGGGACCAGTGGCATTCATGGCATGGTAGTCCAGGGACTTCTAATGGAGTCCAGGGACACATTTTCCTTGAGCTTTGTGAACTAGGATGAGTTTTCTCTGTTTCCTCATCTGGAAAATGAGGGTAATTTGAACAGCTCTGCTCCAAACCACAGATGTTGGTAGAGTAGTGGATGTTAAAGCAAATTGCCTCCTAAATCACAGTCGACCTTTGCCGTTCATTAGTCTGGTAAACTGAATCCTCAAATCTTCCAGCAAAGAAGCATTTCTCAAAGCACTTTCCTTGACATGCTCAGTGCTTGTGCTGCAATCACATGAATTTGGGAGTTAGTTGCTGCCCAATGGAGGCAGCGCCAGGAGCATCCCAATGAACACCAGTTAGCATGTTAATGAAGGTGAAGCAATTTTCCCTTGGGAAGCAACTGAGCTGTGCATCTTCCATTCAACTCTCTGGATACCATCTCCACATGCTTCCACCTACAGATATTTCCCAGGAGATTGACTGACCTGTAGGGAATCGGTGAACAGGTTCCCCTGCCCCTGGTGTCGAGGGGCTCAGACAGTGTGAGCACTAACAGAAGACTGGAGGAAGGAGGGAAAGTTGAGTTGTTATAATTTTTCCTCTGGCTCCCTGACTACAGGTTCACCTTGTCCACTTTGACCCCAGGTTTCAATAAATATTCTATGCCTTTGAGCCTTCTGACTTTGGGTTCTTAAGTCTATAATTAATCTGGGTACTGCAATATTTTCTAGAGTTTCTTGATACTCTATTCACATCTTTATAAACAGTGTCTTTTAAAAGCTCTCTTCAAAGCACCCTAATTTGAGTGTGCCCTCTGTTGCCTGTTGGGACCCTGATTGAGACATCACCTTGAACAACTTGCAAAGCCCCATGTTTCCCAAACATGCCCGATGATGACTTCCCTCCCTTCATTTTTCTTTATTAATCAAGAGAAGCTGATGAATTAGTGGGGAACTCTGGGGATTACATTCTCTTTTTCCTATCCACCAACTCTGGTGCTTGCGAACCCAGTTTTCACAGAATTCTTGAACTCCGCAAAGACTGGGCAACAGTCTGTTATACTAAAAAGTAGAATAGAAGATGATCATGGACCTGCTGGAAGGCTGCACTTGAAGATGGCTCTCTTGGTTCAGGGAGGGAGTCCCACAAAGCATCTGCCCCGGCTGGGCTGGAGTTTAGAACCTTGGCCTCAGGATTATAACCGTGGAGAGCCAGGACTCAACCAGGTCTCCCTACAGCAAGGTGCCACCATTTCAACCATTTAAGGAGGTCAAAGCTCACACGTGATGAACCACATAAATGATTTAAATGATAAAACTAGATATCTTCAGAAGAAAATGCTCCCAATCAAGTATTATTTTGACAAAGCTCTTATCACAGAAGAATGAGAGTATTCTGGCTTTTTAGAGAAAAGGGACTTAAAGATATTTAATTGTACTAATAGAAGCCATCTTTTCCTTCTTTCTCCTTCTCTTCTATCCCCATTTGTAAAACTGGTCCCCAACCCAAGCATCTTTTACCTTCAAAATGTATTCAGTCTCTTTTCTTTTATCATTGCCAATGGCCTAGGTCAGGACCCTATCATCTCTTTTAATTAATCTCCCAGTCTCCCTCCTCTAATTCATCCTCCCTAATGTCACCAAGCATCTCCTGAATCATAGAACCAATCATGATACACACTTTTTCAAATACTGGTGATCTAGAGCTTACAACAGTTTTCGATATTCCTTAGCACTACCTTTGAGGCCTCTTTCCCTGGAATGCTGCTGTCCTGGAAACAATTCCAGCCCTCTTCAGTCATCAAAGAGGTGGGTGCATCTTTATTCTGTGACATCCTTAATTTAGGATAGTAGACAGGATGTAACCGGCACAGTGGGGTAAGACACATAAACACAGATACACCCAGCGAGCAATTGCCCCGGTCATGGGGTCATGCAGGAGGGAAGGCTGACCCATCAGCTTAATGTTACTTATAACATGTTCTCAAAGTTATTCTGCGATTTAAAGCAGAGGAATCTCAAGGGTGGGTCTGCACAGGGGAAACCAGATCCAAATAGGTATTTCCACAATAGTCTCTCACTATCATCTTTTGTGGAAAGTATTATTCTCCCATTGAATCGATGAGAAAACTGATGTGAAGAGAGGGTAGATAACCCGTGTCTTTGTAAGCGCCTTTGTAAGCAAATTCTAAGTAGCTCAAATAAACTGAGATTTTCATAAGATGAAGACAAAGGGATCAGAGAGGAGAGAACAGTATCTTTGTTTCAATCCCCTGCTTCCCTTCGACCTGTGGTTTGATTTCCATGCCATCTGGCCAATGGCTATTTGCATGTCAGTTTTATGTGTGGATTCCCGGCCAACCTGAAGCACTATTTAGCCATATGCATGCTGGGTTTCCAAACACAAGGAGACGAAACTACTCAGATGTGTACCTTTCAACTTGGTGCACAAGCACAGATGTTTGCGGAATGTGGAAGGCCAATTCTTGGTTGAGCTATCTAGGCCGGCTCGAACTATCCAGTTCAGAACTAACATGCAAAGTCACCTGAAGTTCAGAAAAGCCAGATAAGGCTGGTTTACTGAGGTGATGAAATCAAAGATAACATACTCTCCTCCTGGGCAAAGAAAGTCAAACACTTTCTTCTTTACAACTTCCTGCTCTTGCTTGGCCCCTTCACTCACTATATATTGAATGACTAGTGCACACCAGCCTGAGAGCTGGGCACCGAGATGAAAAAGGCCATTCATGTCTCCGAGGAACTTACTAGTTGCCCAGTGAGAAGGGCACAGACAAATTATTGCAACGCAGTGTGACTGGCACTACAACTGGTGGGCATATACGGTTCTCTGGGGTGCGGAGGAAGCATGAAGGAGAGAAAATGGGTAGTATTTCTGGAATGTATTGAGTCACAAATACTGTGCTCCTTGAATTCTTGTTTAATAATCACAGGACTGCAGGAAAGACGATGTCATTCCCCCTCTGATTCTCAGAGAGGTAAAGCAATTTCCCCTGAGTTACACAGCTAGGATTAAGAATTCTTCTTAAAGTTGCATTTGTCTGGTTCAGAAGCTTTGGTTCTTTTTTTAAAAATATGTTTTTATTAATGAGAGAGAGAGAGAGAGAGAGAGAGAGAGAGAGAGAGAGAGAGAGATCAATGAGAGAGAAACGTCAATCAGCTGCCTCCTGTATGTCCCCCACCAGGGATGAACCCCACAACCTGGACACGTACCCTGATGAGGAATTGAACCGGCAACCCCTTGGTGTATGGGATGATGCCCGACCATCTGAGCCACACTGGCCAGGCTCTTTTGCCCAGCCTTGCCTGGGGGTCTGGAATAGCGCCCATTCACATGGAGACTGAGTGCTGAAGTCTGAGCTGGGATTTGCCAGCCTGTGAGAAGTGACAGGCATTCTAGGCAGAGCAGGTCCAGGCTGTGTGAAGTCAAAGAAGCCAGGAAATATAGAACCTTTGGAAAATGACCAGTCGTTCTTGGTGTCCAAAGAGTAGATCCATTGGAGGGAGATATGGGTGAAGGAGAGAGTGGAAAAGAAGATGTGAGACAAAGAACTCACAGAGTAGCCAGGGTCTGCCGTGGCGTCCTTCCTGTGCTAGGAAGGCTTAAGTCTTGGGATTTTTGTCTGTTTGTTTTGTGTTAGCAGTTGACTTATATGGACCTCCCAACATTTAACAAATAAGGATATCATGAATGCCCAGAGGCCAACGAGGCAAGAAATGCAGTACAGCCCTGGCTGGTGTGGCTCCGTTCACCGGGCATTGTCTCATGCACCGAAGGGTTGCTGGTTTGATTCCTGGTCAGGGCACATGGCTGGGTTGCAGGCTCGGTCAGGGCACATGGCTGGGTTGCAGGCTCAGTCCCTGGTGGAGGGCATGCAAGAGGCTGCCGATTGATGTTCTCTCTCTCTCTCTCTCTCTCTCTCTAAATCAATAAAAAATCTTAAAAAGAAGAGAAATTCAGTACAAGGAAGCAGCCCAGATTTGGATTCATAGGATGCGGTCTTGTGTTTTGAGCCACCATTTGGACTGTTGTGAGTTTTGGATTGTAATTAAAGCCCTTCGAGCTTCAGTTTCTTTATTTGTGACGTAGGGGCAAACCTTCAGTCCTGCTAATGGAGCCAGGGTTTCCAATAGTTTCATCGACATGAATTTGCCTTGCAAACTGTAAAGTGTTCGGCAAATGTTCATTTCCTAGCTTTTGGCATAATGGTAGCTCCTGGAGTCAAAGCCAATCATCTTCTCTTTGACTGGATTTCTACCAGAAAAAGGATGGAAATGGTATTCCTATTTTACCCCTTTTTTCAACTGTTTTGCAAAAGTTCTCTTTTGCATTTCAGGCCAGTTGTGGACTGCCCTGTGCATCCTTTGTGAGAAAGAAGGCCAGCCCTGGATCCTCTGGCCCTGGCGTGGCTGCTCCCCAAGATGGAAGAAGGTGACCTTGCCTGGGCCTCACCCGTCCTGTGAGAGCAGTGTGGGAAAGCTTACCCCACACCCTGGTTCCCAGAGAAGCAGACCGAGGCTCAGAGATGAAGCCATGTGTCAAGGTCAGGTGGTGAGTAAACCTCAGAGTCAGATGTGCCAGGTTTTAATGCCTATTCTTTTCACTACTTTATGTTGCCTGCAGTAAAAGCTCCTCAGAGCAAACAGGTAGGGCTGTCGGTTAAGTTCAAGCCAGGGTTGAGGTGGAAGTATATACAAGAGTGATGAGTGCCCTGTTGGAGACTGCTGTGGCTTTACCAGCCAGCCCTCAGAATCAAACCCACCCAGAGCCAGTTGAAAGCAGCCTGGATCGTACTGAGCCAACAACCATGGGAACGCCTCTCTTGCTGGCTTCCTTGACAGCAGAACAAGTTGGGAATGAAGAACCAGGAAGCCACCGGGAGAAGATTTTGCTACAGGGACTGTTTCCTGGAATGCTACAGTCATATAAGGTAAGTCCTCATAACTTTTTCAGGTGTGAGAGTGTGTGTGTGTGCACACGTGGTGTGTGTGTGTGTGTGTGTGTGTGTGTGTGCGCGCGTGAGCGCGTGCACACAGCTTTAAAGAAAGTCTAACCAAGCACATCAGATTCAAGACTTAGGCAAGACATGCCTTCAGCACGGTGAGACCATCCCTGCGGACAGCGGCTGCCTTCTCAGTTGGAGGCGGCTGCAGGTAGCACACCTGTCCAGCAGGGATGCTCTGTCAAGATGCATTCGTGTCATCTGGACGGATGTTGCCCACAGCTCCCTTCCCAGATGACAAACAGGGAAGCCGAACACCTCCAGGATATCTTGGGAATGACATTTCAAAAGCCACAGCTGTCCCGACTGAGCCCGGAGCCGGGCAGGCTCTTGGAGCACGCCTTAGTTATGTCAGCAATCTCTGTCAGCACCACATCTGGGGATAAAGGATCCAACCCCGACACATGTAATTAAGGCTCATCACGTCGGTGAAATTGAGACGCCGCACTAGGCAATTTGTAATAGTTAGAAAATGCCCTTCTAAGTCCCATCGAAGGCACTGGCTTCTTGGCATCTCCCAGAGAATGCTCTCACCAGATACACCCCAGAGAGAGATGATACCTTTTTGAGGTTTGGGGACCACATAAAGATTGGTGATGGATGTTTTCCTCTGGGTGATTATGGCTCTTTAGTCTAATAGTTCTCCTATTCATACCATATTAAGGGCTTAATAAGAACTGAAAAGGTGCTGGTAGCTTTAAAAGCTAATGCAAACTCAAGGGCTGTGTAGCAAACATAATATCCCTGGGAAAATAGATGACATAAAACCATAAACAAAACCCCGCTCACCAATGCATTGATAAAAGCCAAACTGGTATTACCGCCTGCTGGGAAAGAAGGCTCATTCCTGGTAGTGACACTTGTATGTTTTGGGGGTAGGTCGGAAACCAGGAGCGAGAGAAGGCCTTCTTGTTGGGACTTGCTGGAGGAACCTATGTAGGACATGCCAAACCCTTCCCTCATTAACTATTTGATTCTTCCTACAGGCTCAAACACATTACCGGGGCAGTGGTAAAACGAGAACGGTTGTGGGACAAAGAACACATTGTTAAGCTGCAGCGTGGCACAGTTATGGCCCGGAGCACCAGGTTAAAGGAAACTGACCCGGAGGATTGGCTGGCACTGTTGGTATACAGCGCCAGCCAATCACAGGCTACGACCCCGATCCTGAGAAACTTGCTGGGTTCCTGCCCTTTGATTCAGAGAAAGCAGCTTTCCTGCTAAGGCAGACTCCCTCCCCCACAGAAAATAAAATAAAGTCAATAGCACATAAAAATTCTTTGTACTTTTTTCAGTGCCTTTCATCTGCTGAGCTCAAAGGACGCTGAGGGTATTAACTCTGGCTACACCCCTGAGCTGTAGGTGGAAAGTTTACTCGTCCCTCTTTTTATGGATGGGGACCCAAGATATGGAGAGGTTAAGCAATTTGACCAGGGTCACATAATTGGTCAGGGTGGAGCGCTAGGAAGAGAAGCCAGGTTTTCGCATTCCTAGTCTAGTGCCCCCTGCAGGCTATATTGAGAAATGCAGTTTGGTAAAAAAAATTGGAGGATCTTGGAGAACCATGGAAATGGCATCACCTATTATGACCAGGAAAATGAATTTGAAATCATTTTTCCCAAGTCCTCATTACCCAGATGAGGAGCTGTGGCTTGGGAAATTGATGTGATTCTCCAAGGTCAAAGCTGTAGTTAATTACTGAGCAGAGTTTAGAATCTTGGCTCTTTCAGTCCAAGGTGGCTTCCATGTCACTGCTATAGTCTCTCTGTCTACACTAGCTTTACAAGCTTTAGTACCTACTAATTTAGTGTTCAAAAATGTTTGATAATGACTTATTATCTATGACTTTGTATTTATTTTAAACTTTTAAAAATATATATTTTTATTTACTTCAGAAAGGAAGGCGAGATAGAAACATCAATAATGTGAGAGAATCATTGATCAGCTGCCTCCTGCATGCCCCTAACATGGGATAGAGCCTGCAACCCGAGCATGTGCCCTGGCAGGGAATCAAACTGTAACCTCCTGGTTCATAGGTCAACACTCAACCACTGAGTCACAATGGCCAAGTTGTATTTATTTTTTAACATTCAATTTAAGAACCAGAGCACCCAGGAAATTCTACCTGATTACCTCTAAACAGTTCTAGCCTCTACCATTTGAATCCTACATTTGCCCAGGGATCAGATATTATTTCTTACTCTAAGTTACACCTGTGCCTTTCCTTGACTCTCCAACCTCCACAGGCTAGACTTCCCAAATCCTTACATTGAGTTCTACTACAGCAGGTGAAACCCTTGCTCATAATCCATGATACGCTTGTCTCTTTTCCTCACCAGACCTTTTATATGCATTGAATCACATAACTTTATAGTGATTTTGAGTTGCAGACTTAAATCCCCTTTTTAACTAATGAGAGAGATGAAATAACTTGGCCAGGTCTCACTGCTGATGCATCCCTCGGAGGCTGTGTTTTACATTACAATTCTGTTCCCTCCTACTTGGCTGTGCTGTCTCTTCTGAGGGCACCGACCATGTTTTTTCACATCTGTCATCCGCAGGGACTGGTATGAAAATAATCACCGATGACATACATTTTTTTGCCATGCTTATGGCACTCGGGTTGTGTGAATATTCACTGAACTGTTCCATGTTGTGTTGTAGCATGTCAGGACAGTATCCTACAATAACAGGGTACACGAAGGCTGGCACAGATACGAGGGAAAAATAAACCTGAGCAAAAGGGAGAGAAGAACAAAGTCATTTATTTGTAAGATAATGAGCAGGTTGGACATTTTTCTTTTTGGAAGCTGCTGGTTTCCCAGGGCTAATATCCCACAGGTAGCAGAGCTGCAGGTACTGTTTGAAATGAAATATGATCCTATCACAACTATGGCTTTATATAGCATATGTGTATGGCATATCCCACCAAGAAAGATATTAATGAGGCATTACACCATTTTTCCTTCCATTGTGTATATGGCATTACTGAGTCCCAGTGAGATTCCTTGGGGGTTTGAAATTTAGGCTGGAGAAGAATTACCCACACACGCTATTATTTTCTGATACAAGCTCCCTGGTGGGAATGACAAAGTTTATTTAAAGAGTGCACTTGGTCAGGCTGCCTTTTCTACACTTAGGTTTCGTTTCAATCAGTGAAATATTAACAACTCATTTCACTCTTCTGGGCCTCCATCTGTCCATGTGGGAACTGGGACCGTGCGTGTAGGTGAGACTGTAGAAGTCTGTAGACCAAAAGTGGGTCAAGAGACCCTGTCTCATGGTTGAGTGTGGGCTACAGAGATTGGAGGGTGTTGGCCAGGTAGGCTGAGGCCTAGGCATGCCGTAGGCTTCTGCAACCTTGACTTTTAGCTGCCTCTCTGCTTGGTGGTGTCACTAGGCAGTTCCTGCACAGGAGCTTCTTTCTAGATGAGCCCTGAAATCAGAGCCCCCCAATTTCACTTCCATGTAATTCGTCTAAACTCACTGTAAACACAGAGTAATAATCTGTGAAAGCAGGGGTTTCACAGGCTGGAAACTGACTTCCAACACATGTTAAAATAGAAAAGTATTTGAATTTCAAATATCCATCCACACAGTGGAAAATGGTCTCCCATGCATGTTGGCTACTCCTTGGCAGACACTTTGCGATGGTCCAGGCAAGAGAGGCAGTGGAAATTAAGAGGAGGGCGAAGATTACGATGAGATACCTGTAGGAAAGAATTCAAAGGAGAGGAGTGAATAGAGATGATAAGGGAGAGATGGAAGTCCCGAGCGGTCCTTAGGCAGGGGTTTGTAAAATATGACCCAGAGCATTTGACATTCAACCCAGTGTGTTGCGTATGTACCCCTAAGAAACAACAATTTAGACTGGCTCATACTCTGTATGTGTCACCATTTATCTATCAAATGGAAAGCCTTATTAGGAAACCAAGTTTTAGGAAAGGGGCAAGATCAGTATTTTAAAAATACAGAGAGAGAGAGAGAGAGAGAGAATATGAATGTGTTTAAGGGTAAAAACTTAGGAAATGCATTTTGGCAGAAGTGGAAGAATAAGGAGTCTAGGGAAATAAAACTCCTTTTACCAGAACTTACTCAGTGCTGAGTTCATTCATAGGAAAGGGAAGTTCCTATGGAGAGAAACCGGGGCCTCTTTCTCCCAAGTCTTACTCCATCCAACTTTCTGGGTTTTGGCAGTGGATGGAGAAGGGCTAATATTGGGGTGGGGGGATGTGTGGGATCAGAGGCATCTCCATCTATCAACTCTGGTCCATTGACCTTGTATTTTTTACTATCTCCATGATTTCTTCTTCTCAAATTGGCAGCTACAGGCAGCAGAAGGAAATTGGAGCCCGTGTGATTTCTGCCTCGCTGGTTTCAGCTTTGACTTTATTTATGCCTTTAATTTTCTGTTTAACAAGTAATTGTTGCCTTACACCCTGTTTCATGAAGCGTCCTGGAATTGAAATTAGATTCGGCTCTTGGATATGCCTCTCTGATTCCTGTTGACAGTCCCCATGATATCATACTTTGAGCTGAACCCTTTCCAGAGCAGGTCAAGCTTCCAGCATCGAGTCTTTCACCCTTTCCCCTCCTTGCTGCCGCAATGCTCCTTTGGAAATCACCCGGGCCCTTCCACCATTGCTCCTTTAACACCTCGGCTAGAATCTCAAGCGGTCAACCACTAGGAAGGCTGTGTTGCAGAGGGAAGAATCCAGGCTTTGGGTTAGCAACCTTGTTCAGTCGCTTGGGAGCAAGAGGATGTTGAGAAATCATTTCATTGTGACGGCCCCTCTAAAATGGGAATGAACAGAAATCAACTACCTCAAAAGATGATTGTGATGATTCAATACGTGGTGCCTAAAAAATAAAAATAAGTGAAGGTTTAACACTGTATTTGGTACATAGCGAACACTCAGAAACACTGGCCATTGTCAATTTTACAATGACAAGGACTTCAGAAAAAGGAGAGTGCACTGGGGGGCGGGGGGAGTGGGGATGGTTATCTTGATGAGTGACTTCTTGGAGGGAGAGGAATTTAACTTAAGTCTTGAAGGATGAGAAGACTTGGCTGAGACTCAATGGGCCATCAAAACCTCCTCTTGGACCGAAGGCTCAGAGCACTGGGCTCTCAGAAGCACCAGGTACAGGTCTGCCCTCCTCTGGGAAATCATTTCCCTCGTCACTGCCATGAAGAGCAGGGTGCTGGGCTCTCATATGTGAGCCTTGAGAGGGTGGGAGCTGCATTGCTGTCTCCACCTCCACCACCTCTTCTCAGGGTCCTCCCCATCTTCTCTCAGTGGTCCAAGCACTAAACTCTCCATCTTTAAAATGTGGGTGTGAGATGTATAGTTTTTGCCTTTGCCATTCCTTAGGGTTGCTGGATTAGAGTTGCCTGAACTACTCTCTCCTTCCTCCCTACCTTTTTCCTTTCCTCTCTCTCTCACTTCCTATTTGTCCTCCTTCCTCCCTCTCTTTCATCCTTCCTGGTACAATGAACTTTTGAATATAAAGAGCCACACTGATTTTGAATTCCACTCTGCCACACAGAGGCAATGAACAAATCTTCATGTCCCCAGACATCAGTTACCCCCTCTACAAAATGAGAAAAATAATTATACCTACATCCTAGAAATCTCAGGGAGATTAAATGTGCTAATATGTGTCATCCATCAGCATTTATGGCCTTGAATAAAAGCTCAATAAAGGTCTCTTTTAGTTATTATTACACAGAAATTTTTTTGGGCATGTGTATATGTGTGTATGTGTATACACACATCTATAATAATAAAAACGTAATATGCTAATTAGACTGGACAGCCAAACGACCTTTCGGACGTCCTTCTGGACAACCTTTTGGACGAAGCCAGGGCTGTGAGGGCAGAGCCCCTTGCATGAATTTTGTGCATTGGGCCTCTAGTACATAAATATATGTATATGGATAACCCATAAACATATAAATGTAATTAGAAAAACATAGATAGAAAAGTTGGGGTACCAAGACCTTGAGATCCTCAAGCAATAAACTCCAGAGAACAGAACCTCCATGTGATTGCTCACTGAGTGCCCACCTCCTGGAATGCCATATTTACTGATCCTGCTTTCTAAAACCCTACTGATGCTACATGGCCGCAATCAGCCCTGAAGCATTGCCTGAATCTTTCCTCCTCCTGCCCAACACAGTGTCCTCACAGTGCCTGCAACAACAGAAACCCAACACAGTTTTCCCAACTCCATGCATGGACACAAACATAATTAGGTGTCAAATTCTATAAGGCTTTGTTCGGCCAGTTCAGTTACAAGGCCAAGATCAGACTACTGTCTTCAAATTCTCCAGCATTTGCCAGTAGAACTCAATCAAAGCTACCCCAACCTACAGAATGACTCTGGTAGTCCAGTTAGGAGACTACCAATGAGACCTTTTAGTCATGGGAATGGTGAGTTCAAACTAAAATCGGCAACTAAGATTGACCAGTGTTTTGTGTGAATGCATTTATAAGAAGAAATAAGATACATTCCATGTGTAGGAAATGACCTTGTCTGTCTTGTTTACTGCTGTATCCTTTCTGGACGGCACAGTCCTTGACACTCAATGGGCCATCAATAAACACTACTGAATCAATGAATGCAATCAATGGACAGCTGTAGAAAAAGGAGCCGTCTTAACAAGAACTGCTAACATTTCCTGAGTGTGTGCCAGAAATGTTTACATATATTAGCTTATTTGATCCAAACAACAAGACAGCCTGGTATTATTATTATTTCCATTTCTGAGATGAGGAGATGAAAGCTTAGAGACCTTAAATCTCCAGGTCAAGGCCATACACCCAGGTCTGGTGCTTCTCAGCATCATAATGCAGCCTTAAATGCCCTTTCTGCACTCACCACAGAAAAACAGAAAAAGAAAATTCAACATTAACATTTTAATTTAGCCTAGGACTAATGAACTACTTCAGCGGTTCCACAACCAGTAGAACATGGTTTCATACTCCATAGGGCTCTGCCTCAGTTTCTCCATTTGTAAGGTGAAAATGATGAAGCCTGCCCCTTCTCGGGGAGGTTATGAGATTGAATTAGGGCAACGGTTATTAAAGTGCTTTGAAGTTAGAGAGTGCTTATTAACATCAGGGCTCATGATTATGTTTCCAAATAGGATATCCTTGTCTTTAAAGCCAATTGCCTGGGATGAGCCCCAAGGCGCCCCAGAGGGAATGGTAGGGAGCATTCACGTTGGATGCCTAATTCAGCCCATATGGTTTTGCAGTGATTCCATAGAGAGGAGGAGAGCAAATAACCCTCGCTTTAACTTTCAAGTGTGGGAACATTAGGGTTTGCTACTTAATGATTATAACATTCAGGAATGTTGGCACCTTTTCTTCCTGACTTCACGTTATGAAACCCGGGGAGTGTTGAGTAACAGGATGTACGTTCATGCCATTTTCAGTTTCTTTGGGGGTTCATTTTGGGAAACCTTCCTTCAAGCAAGAGCTTCAGTGGTTAGACATGGAACAGCCCTTTAGCCTCAGGGCTGCTACCTCCAACGTGGGGTAAAGGTCCTGGTGTGTGGAGTAAGAGTTGGATCCTGCTCCCCATCAGTTAGGAGCCATTGTTTGCAAATGTGCTCCCCGATGGAAAAGGATTAGACACCGGACAGTAGGGAACATTATGTTCATATTGCAAAATCTTGGTTCGATCTAGTCTTGGGCTGGTGGGGATTTGATAAAGCGTTCTTTTTGGCTAAAATGAAAATGTCATCGTGGGGCCCAGCATACTACCATAGTCCACCCCTTCCCCATGTACACTGCTATTAATCTACCATAAGCAGATTGATCGATCAATACATAGATAGATAGATAGATAGATAGATAGATAGATATGGGGACATATGGAAATGGGAGGCATGGTGAGCAAGATGTGAATTCAAATTCTGTTTGGCCCTGGGAAAGTTACTTCACTTGTAAAAGCCTCAGTTTCTTTTTCTGAGTGACACCAAAATGAAATGAGATGATCAATGTTGTGAACACAAAACCTGGCACATTGGAAGTGCTCTGGTCATCATCCTCATTGTTTGGGGAACGATTAGAAAATGATAAAAGGTTCTAGACATGCAGAAAGTACTATCTTTTCAATTTGCTCTTTATTTGGGCCCACAGCAATTCGGAGGCTTACACATTGTTTCTTGGGAAAATGAATTATTCACTAGGTTATTGGCCTCAGCACATTTCGTCCTCAGCAGGAGCAAGAGAAGTGCAAAAGCTGCTGGCTGCAGCTGTGGCCCACTTACAGGGGTGCACTTGAGGAAATTCAGCACAGCGAGAGCCTGGCTGTGACTGTTTCTGGTGAGGTTAATGTCCTTAGCAGAATGGGATCAATGCTGAAAAGATGCCTGGAAAGTGAGTCTCTGCAAATTGAAAGCTATCTTCTTAAGTTTCCTTAGAAATGTACAAATATGCTCACCTAGGAACTGGGACCTAAACTCTCACTGGGAAACGAAGTTGATATTTCCAGTTGCTTTGTCAATTAAAAAAAAAATAATCGTGTGCTAATGAGATACTAAACCATCATTGCAAAAGAGCTAGGTTTTCCTTTCAATGTGGTGGTAAGAGGAGTAATTCAGGGTGAGAGAATATCCGTCACCTGTGGATTCTTAAATATGTGGGTGTCCAGCCTCACCCCTTATGCTTCTGACTCACAGGCCTGGTGTAGCTCAAGATTTTTTCTTTTGGTTTGCTTCAGCTCCACCTGTGATTTTTATGTGCAGCTGGTGAGAGTCACTCAAAGGAAAGATAGTAGTATTCTAACTGAAGGGAACCCAATCACTAATAATTCAATTCTTAATCCTCTGCATTGATTTATACCTGCATTTGGTTGCTCAGATCTGTTTTTAGCTCTTATTTTAGAACTGACTTTTCTCTTCCTGTATAAGTCTAGCCAAGCTAATGAGACGTGGTGGGGAAGAGAACAGGTGACAGGAACACAGAAATGGCAAAAACAGACAACCTTACTTGGAATTCACAGAAGAGATTAAGAAAAGTGGAACAAGATTGTATTTTTGGAACAAAGAAGGGGCAAGGGATTCTGAAGAGTTTTCAGATAATGAATAATAAGCAGACCCTGGGTATGCAGGCTTGACTTACGAAATATTTTTACTTGACTCATTTATGATTGGTAAGACCTAATCCACTTAAAATAAAACATATAGCTTCCAGATAGAGTAGGGGAGGATCAGGATCCAATGCATGTGATTTTCCTGCAGAACTCAGTGGCTGCCTGTTCACAGGTGTGGTAGGGCGGATGCCAAGATGGCGGTCATCAATACTGTGCCCCACTTCAAGAGGTGGAGCCTTAAATCCAGGCTGGCATTGGTGATTGCTTAGCTAATAGTCCAGGTCGGAAAAAGCCTTAGAATTTCTGCCTGAATCTTTTAGAACACTCCCTCCTGGGAGGCCACAGAACCCAGCTGCTATGCTGGGAGAAACCCAAGCGCCATGGAGATGACAAGTGTAGGTGCTGTGGTTGACAGCTGCAGCTGAACTCCCCGTCAATAGCCAGCATTCACTGCCAGTCAGACACGTGAGTGTCCGACCTACACTCAGATGCCTGCAGTCACCCAACATCCTAGCCATGACCAGGTGGATCAGAAGATTAACACCCCCCCCCATCAACTTCCTGAATTATGAGAGACGATCAACTATTGTTTTAAGCCACTAAGTTTTGGGCTTTTTTTTTTTTTAAAGTACATCAATAGATAACTGAGAAAAAAATAGAAACAGAAAAAGAACATGGTTGCTACTCTATATTTTCCAGTAATGGAAAAATATTCAATTGGTTGATTTCATATATGTATCTATCAGTTGATCCATCCATTATTCATCCATCCAATCTTTCACTCGCCATTCCATCCATCCAACTATCTATCTGACACTTATGGAACATCTACTGTGAAAAGAACAGCGAGAGACACAAGTGCCATTTTTTTCAACCAACAAGAACTTATTTAGAATTTACTGTTGCCAGATATTAATCAAGGAGTCATAGACAGGTAGGGAAATGCATTGAAATCAAGGGAATAAGACAGATATGATACCTGCTCACACCCGAGGATGGGGGAAGATGGGAAATAAAGGGATACCTAAATAAACAAGTGGTGCCATTTAGGAGAGTACTATAAAGGGGATAAAACACCATTATGGGATAGAAGTTTGTCTGAGATGCCAGGTACATATGACTGTTGTATGGAGGGTTGTTAGAGAAAGGTTCCCTAAGATGGTGACATTTGCATGGAGACTTGAATGGCAAGGAGACAGTTGTCTGAAGAACTGGGTTGAGGGGAGAATTTTCTCAAAGAGAAAAAGAACAAAGGCTCTGAGAGGGTAAGAAGGGAAAACAGCAAAAAGACCAATGTGATTGGAACATTTGAACAAGAGAGAAAATAGAAGAGAGGATGGAGAAGTAGAAGGAAGCAAGACATTTTGGGCCATACTGGGAATTCTAAATTTAATTTAAAATATACTGGGAAGTTTGTGCAAGGGGAGAAGTATGATCTGAATGTATTTTCCATAGATCACTGTTGCTGCTGTATGGAGAATGAACTCTTGAGGAGGAAGAGTGGAAGCAGCGAGAGCATTAGGAGGCTCTTACAGTGGCCCAGGTAAAACTTGATAGTAACATGAACTAGGTTGGTAGCAGAGGGGGTGGTGAGAGAAGGTCCTATTTAGAATGTGTCTTGGAGACAGAATCAACAGAACTTGCTGATGGTTTAAATGTGGAATGTTAGGAAAGGAGAAGAATACAGGGTAATTCATATAATTATAGACCGAGCAACTGGTGAGTAGTGGCATCATTAAATGAGATGGGGTAGATTGGAGAGAAACAAGTGTGAAGTGGGGGTGGGCAAGTTCTATTTTGGCCCTAGGAAGTTTAAAATTATTAGTCATGCTAGAGAAGGCACTGACTAGGCAGTTGAAAACACAAGCCTGGAAATCGAGGGAGAGTTCTGAGCTAGAATAGTGAGCAGACAGACCTTATTTTAGGACACAGTTGTGTGTCCCCAGAGAGAGAGTGTAGAGTGAGAGGAGAGCCAAGCACACTGCTCTATTTAAAAGTTGTGACCCAAAGGAGAAGCCAGCAAAGGAGATTTAAGAAGGAGCAGGCGGGTAGGTTAGCGCAAAACCAGCAGAATATGTTGTCTTAGAGCCAAGGGGAGAAAATGTTTAAGAAGGGACGTGTGCACAATTAAATAGTAAACATCGCTTGAAGTTAGTGATGTGAAGACAGGGAATTACCCATCGGAGTGTGTTGGTGAGCTTAACAGGAATCGTTTCAGTGGGGGTGCTAGAGACAAATTCCTGATAATAGGAGGTTAAAGAGAGAAGGGGGTGGGTGAAGAATTGGTGATAGAGAATCAAGTTTACCCTTTTAATAAGTAGGCCTATAAAGAGAAAAAATGGAGAGATTTTTTTCGGAGGGGGACGTGGGGTTAAGGGAGAGATTTTATTTTTAAGATGGAAGAAAAGACAGTGTATTTTTGTTAATTGGAATGATTGAAGAAGAGGGGAAGATGCTTTATATGAGAGGCAGGTGAGATTATTTCAAATGCAAAATCCTTGAATAGGTAAGAGGGTGTAGGGTCTGGAGCATAAGTTCTGAGGCTGGCTTAGACAGGAGCAGGAACTGTTCATATATGTGAACAGGCAGGAAGATAAAGTACATAAGAACAGAAATAAGCAAGTTAAAATCTTGTCGATGAGAAAACTTAGTTGTTCATATCTAATCTGATCCCTAGGTATTCAAATAAGTTGCCAAGGAGATAAAGCATATAAAGGGCTTACAAATGAAATAATATGGAAATCAGGAGGAGGAACAGAGGTGCCTTCCAAAATAAAGGTTAGAAAATAGATTTTTAATTTCTCAAGTTTCAAAAATTTCTCTTAGATTCAAAGGCCTTTTAATGGAGCTGATCTGTAGTAGTACATACTGATTTTTCCCCTCTGCTTTCCCAACACACATATGCATACATGTGCAGGTGCAAACACGTGCCCATATAGACAAAAATTGCCTTTCTGACCCCTGAGCTGGGCACCTGATCCACTCTGGGCCTTTGTGATTGGACCAGGAATGAGCACATGACCTAAGCCAGGCCAATCATCGGCATCTTTTCTGTGGTATTTCGAAGAGGTCCATGCTGAGAGGTTAAGAGTGAGACTGAGAAAAGTCCACACTGGTCAGGGAGGGTCCAAGCAGGGGTTGTCTTGTTATTATAACTTCCTAGCTGTGTCCTTGAGCTTTCAGCAAAATCTAATGAACAAGTGCATCTCCGATGCGCTGGGTGGCGTTGAAGAGGGGCAGGTGCAAGCTTGGGATGAAGCAGGTGAGGGTGAAGCGGCTCTCCCCGGCCAGGGTGTGGGTGGTGGCGGTGCCACCAGTGGAAAGCCTGGGAGCCTGTGCCCAGTGGAGCAGCTGTTTTTCATGGTTCACCAGTCAAGCTACCATAAGAGGCAAGAGTAAATACGTTAGAGCATCTGCTCTTGCATGTCTGTGAGGCAGCTTGGAAATGATCATTTCTGGCAATGAAGTGGTTACGAGTCTGCGCTACCATAATTTGAGGTACACTGTTACGGCTTCACTGTATTGATTGAAACGAGTGGTTCTCAACCAGAGGTGACTTTGTCCCCAGGAGACATGTGACAATGTCTACAGATGGTTGTCGCTATGGGGGTTGGGGAGTGCTGGGGGCATCTAGTGGGTGGAGGCCAGAGGTGCTGCTAATTGGCCTGCAATGCATAGGACAGCCCCCACAACAAAGAATGACCAGCCCAAATGACCGTAGTGCTGACTTACACGGTACCTGACTAAAGAGACACTGAATACAGACAGCCCGGGGGTCAAAGCATTCCCCACCCCCATGGATCCATGTGCTTGATGACTGGCGAAGCCCCTCCCGGCTGCAGGAGTCGGCCCTCTCTGAGAACTTGGCTTCTGATGCCACAGCTGAATATAGAACCTGCCAAGGGGAGATTCAACCTTGTTTACGTTCTTGCTGGCAGCTAAGGAAGAAGCTGCTGTGTGCTGGAGCCATTATCTGAACCCAAAATAACACGAAAATGATTAATTTCACCTAAAAATAGGCAGGTGCTGGGCTATGGCAGCCCTGTTACACCCCATAGAAAAAAACCCACGTTCCCCAGCCTATGCAAAGTTTCTTGCTGTCTGGTCCCCATTTATCTTTCAATTCTCAGTTTCCAATTTCCCCCAGATGAACCTTCTGCTTTAATTAGATCAGCAAATATTTACCAAGGGCCAGTTGCAAACTAGGCATTGGGCTGGGTCTTTGCGTTGCAGGTATGTGCTGAAATCAACACGCTCTATTCCAAGGAACAGGAGGAGAAAGACACACCGTGACCGGCAAAGCAAGTATGAAGATGTACTTTTTAACAGGGAGTGGTGTTGCCCACTTAGAGATAGATAAGAAAACACAGTGTAGGTTTTTGCTTGTCACAATGATTGGGGGATTTATTTAAGATATTTAGGGAGTGGGAGTCAGAGATGCCAAGTTTCCTGCCATGCATGAGATGGTCCTACTTGATTCTTCAGTGAAGAACTGTCCCACCCCAATTGCCAATAGCAGCCCAAAGAGAGACAATGGTGGGGGCTACTGGGGACAAAGAGGAACAAGGAGAAGGGACATCTTGTCAAATGTGGGAATTTAGAGATGGCTTCTTGGAGGAGGTGGTATTCATGCTGAGCCTTGAAGGATGACGATCTGGTTTGTAAATCAAATTGTGGAAGGCCTTCTGGGCAGAAGAAAATACACAAAAAAGCGATGTCAGGAGACCCGAGTCTGCTCAGCGCCTGTCTTTTCCTCACCTGGCCTCTACTGTGGACTGAGTTTAGACACACCCATTCTCTACAGGACATTCCAGGTGGGTCTGCAGAAATTGTTCCCAAATTTCAATAAGTGGCTCATCTCCTGCTTCCTTGACAAAGTCCTTTTATTGACTCAGTTGAGGGTGATTTCTTTTGACCCCCAAAATGCTCCTTGCCTTTCCAAGTTTCTTTCCTCCCCAAATTGGTTAAGGGAAGAATGGTTTTATGCTTTTTGTTTGCATGTGGCAACTGATAAATAATATTGAATTTGTCTGATAATAGATTACACTGGCTAATGCATGTTCTCTCTTTTTAAAGATTGAAAATATATTTATTAAATTTGCTCCCCACAATGGCTCAATGAAACGGTTTTGCGGGTATTTAATCCTATTGTGCAGCTCAATAATTCTCAATGGGGACAATTTTCCCTCCCAGGGGACATTTGGTAATGTCCGGGGACATTCGTGTTTACCAAGCCTGAGGAAGGCATGCTATTAGCATCTCCAGTGTCGATGTCAGGAATGCTACTAAATATCTTTCAATGCACAGGGTGGCTTCCTACACAAGATGATCTGGCCTGCAAAGTCAGTGGTGCTGAGGTTGAGAAACCCTGAGGTAGGTTAATAAATGCAAGTGGCCTCCTGAAGGCTGTGCAGCCAACTGGTGGCAGGTCAATCAGAACTTAGAACATCACTCCCGTGTAGGTGGAAAGGAAGAATAGACTATAGGTCAAGGTAACCCAGCCCCCAGTCTGATCAGTTTTCCAGAAGGTTCTTGACTCACACTCACATTCCTGCTTTGCCCTCCATTGCCTTAGTTTGGATCTCCAATTGCCAAAGTGTTATTTCGTTCTTAACGTTGGGTATATTCTGTAACCTCTTTAAGCCTATTTCTTTATGTATTAATAAACCTAATAAGATCTCCATCACAGAATAGTTGAGAGATTAAATGGGATAGCAGACATGGAAGGGTAAAGGTGATGTTTATTAGGCACCTACTATGTGCTGGGTACAGTTCTAAGCAATTTATAAGTATTAAGTCAATTATTCCTCTTAATAACCCTGTGAGGTAGAGACTATTAGTTCCATTTTATAGATAATGCAACGGAGGCTCAGGGTGGTCAAGGAACTCATCATAGTACCATAGCTAGTTAGGTGGTGTGGCTGGGATTGGAACTCACATGCTTAACCATGATACATGCCACACACTACATATTAGCATCTAAGTACCATAGTCTTCAGCCTGCCTCCCTCCCCGCATTGTATTCCTCTGCCACTATATACTTGATGCTGCTGTGTGGAGAAGGTGTCTGGCTCACAGCCCACTTTTCTGCTTTGTCAACCCCACTTTAGGCCTAAGCTGGCTCTCCAATTGCCAGGTCATTTCTACGTGATCTCTATTCGTAAGACCCAAGTTGTGACCAGTTGCAGCAATCCAAAAGTAATCAAGGACAAGTAGATGACTCAGATCCACTCAGCTGGCCACAGGGGTTTTCAGGGTGGGTTCATCTTCTAGCGAACGAAGCCTGCCCTAACAAATTCCACAAACTGGGTGTCTTAAAACAATAGAATTTGTATTGTCCCCCAGTTCTGGAGGGTAGAAGTTTAAAATCAAGGTACCCATAGGGTCATGTTCCCTATGAAACTTTTAGGGGAATCCTTCCTTAACTCTTCCAGCTTCTGGTGACCTCGGCCATCTTTGGCACACTCCTCGGCTTAAAGGTGCCCCATCCCAATCTCTACCTCTGTTGGCACTTGGCTCTGTCCCTGTGTGTCTGTGTGGGCTCTCGTCTTCTCAGACACGACTCATATCAGAGTGGGGCCTGCCTGCTCTTGCATGGCCTCACGTTAATTGCATCTCCAATGGCCCTATTTCCAAATAAGGTCACCTTCTGAGGTTCTGGGACTTAGGACTTCAACATGCCCACGTGTGTGTGTGTGTGTGTGTGTGTGTGTGTGTGTAGGGGGCAGAATTCAACCCACTACACAGGACAAACGCCTTTCTATCTCTTTCAGTCTCATTGAAGTTGGACCCTGCTCGGGGCTTGGCCACCTCTGAGCCTCCCTCTGCCTTCCCAGGCTCTCTTTGGAGGACAGATAGTATGTTCCTGCAGCTTCTTAATCTTCAAGGAAATGCAGTATCATCTCACATCCTTGTCAGAATCCCTGCTATGTCATATGTTAGTTGATGCAAATAAATGAGCCCTTGAATAAATACCATCTGGCCCTGCTGAATCACTCTCTCCAGTGGCCCCCGTGGCCACCTCCCGTCAGGGGCATCCATCTCTAGCGATGCCATGCTTACCAGAGCCCCCAGGCAGAACCCAGCTGGGGTCCCATCCTGCATCGTAAGCTTGCAAGGTACCCCAAGGCGTTACAAACCAGCCTTCCTTGAATCCAGTGTCATTGCTTGGCGTCCCTAAGAGTAATGCTACAAAAATCGGTCCCTCCTCTTCTTTTTTCTTGTCTTCTTTTTATTAAAAAAATGTGAGGTTAAAAGTAACACAAAGGGTTTTATTACAGCAACTTTCATGGAAATAAAAACAATTATTTGTGCCTAACAAAAAAAGAAACCCCCTTTCCCGTTAGTGGTCAGATGCCTATTTTTATATTAACTGCCACCTATATAAAATGTTCTGTTCTATTAAATACTTTAATATTATTTTTAAAGGAAATTTTTATGTTCCGATGTGGTCATTTTAATGACTGCAAACTAGTTCCATTGGGTAACTTTACCATAATTTAATTCATCAAAATGTTTTATCAGGCTTTTAAGGTTTGGGCTTTTTGTTTGTTTGTTTGGTTGGTTGGTTGGTTACTTTAAATAACACACTGTAAATCTGCTGCAATGAGTTTCTTTTTCTTTCTTTGGAGTTTGTGCCTTAGAGTGAATTGCCAGGAGGATTCCTTTGTCAAAACGCATGAGTATACTGACTCAATTTATTTTACTGACTGGATCTCTGAAATGATTTCTCTAATATATTTGTGTTCCTTTTCCCCTACAGTCTTACAAGCACTGGGGCGTTATAATTTTAAATTTTATCTGAAATTATTTTAGTGTGTATAAAATTGGTACCTCGGTAGTCTTAATTTGCATATCTTTGGTTAGTAGTGAAAAGAAATACCCTTACAATACATTATATTGCTGAATACTCCTGAAGCATATAAGAGCTGGTGGCCTATGCTTCAGTCCAGGTTACCTCTAGCAATGACCTCTATCAAACCATACCTGTGACCAGGAGCGCTCACAACATCTCTCCCAGCCTCTGCTTTCTATTTCTGCCCTTCTACCAAGCTGTTGGGACCTTGAATAGGTGTGGGCAGTGTCATTGTATGCACTTTAGTTCTGCTTTTTTCCTGTAACCTAGACTTTCATGGCCCAAAGGTACAAGAAAAAAGCAACTCATATGATTTAGCATTTGCTTCCACCGGGAGCAGTGGGTTATTCACTTAAGTTCTTTTTACTACAGGATCTATAGCAGGGGTCCTCAAACTACGGCCCGCGGGACACATGCAAATACAAATATTGTATTTGTTCCCGTTTTGGTTTTTAATTCAAAATAAGATATGTGCAGTGTGCATAGGAATTTGTTCATAGTTTTTTTTTTAAACTATAGTCCGGCCCTCCAATGGTCTGAGGGACAGTGAACTGGCCCCCTGTTTAAAAAGTTTGAGGACCCCTGATCTATAGGATATTATTAGAAAAGCAGATAGGAGTTTGGGTGGTTGGAATTGAGAACCTAACCCCACTAATACTGTGTCCCTAGGCCACAAACCCAAAATACTCTGGCATCAAAAAGAATACCTACAGGTCCCAGTTAACTGTATTCCGAATACAAACCTATAATACAGTTCTGCTGGGAAGGAAGAGGACAAAGAGAAAGAAAGAAGGTGTGAAGGGAGGATGAAGGCCTATAGGGAACTTGGCTAAACCAGGGTCAGTGGATATTTCTATGAAGAGCCAGATTGTAAATATTTTAGTCACGTGGTCTGTCACAGCTCCCCAGCTCTGCCATTCGAGCACAAAAGCAGTCACAGACAACTCTTCAACGAGTGAGTGTGGCTGTGCTCAAACTTTATTTATGGACTCGGATATATGAATTTCATCTGATTTTCATATGTGACAAAATATTCTTTTCCTTTTGTTTTTTTTTAAATTTTATCATCTGAAAATGCAAAAACCACTCTTGGTTCCCAGATAATATGAAAACAGGCAGTGGGCTGGAGGTGGCCCATGGATGGAGTTTGCTGATCTCTGGGCTACAGTGTCGGAGAAGAGAGGATGGTGGTGTGGAGCGGTGTTCAAAGGTCAATTAGCAGGAGACTCGACCAAATCCGACAGATGAGGTAGATGAAGTGTCACTGCTCTGGTTGAGGAGCAGAGAGCCTAGAGCAGTGATGGCAAACCTATGACACGCGTGTCAGAGGTGACACGCGAACTCATTTTTTTGGTTGATTTTTCTTTGTTAAATGGCATTTAAATATATAAAATAAATATCAAAAATATAAGTCTTTGTTTTACTATGGTTGCAAATATCAAAAAATTTCTATATGTGACACAGCACCAAAGTTAAGTTAGGGTTTTTCAAAATGCTGACACGCCGAGCTCAGAAGGTTCGCCATCACTGGCCTGGAGGCTGCTTCTCAGCCTCCTGCTTCCTCTGACACCTAAGGCAACCTCTGGCTCACGTCCGTCTGGCTGTGGCGATCGGCCTGACCTAGAAACCCTGAGGCTGGATTTGAGCCATTCCTCTGCGACGAGGAGTGCCTTGCATGTGATGGGTGCTTATGAAGTTCATTAATCTAGTTAGTGGATAGAGGGCTTCCGAACAGGCCGTGGATCCCTGGACTAGTTCCCATAACTTACAGTGGTTTCAATTTCTTTCCCTTTAAAAATCAAGTTGGAGGTGAAGAGGGAAGGCTGGAATAATTCCTGAGGTCTCTTCCAGCTTTGTTTGGATTTTAGGTTGTATACTCCCCAATATTAGAAAAGTCCTGGCCCATTAAATTTGATGGAGTATAAAGCTTGGCCTTGGCTTCACCCAATGACTCGGTACTATTTTTTTCTCAAATCCTTGCTCCTAGATCGATTAAATGTAATTGGAAGTCATACAGGAAGAAATGGTGGGTGTGGTAATGGGAATGAATTGACACTGAATTATCTACATTTTCTTTCTTGCTGCACTAATTGAAAAACATGAAGTGTTTCCCAACTGGAATGTCAGTTCCTTGAAGTTGGGAATCCTTATTTCCTTATTTTCAATAAGACCCCGAGAACAGTAGGTGTTTTTTAAAATGTTATTGATGTTAAGGATGGCTACCCCCTGGACTCCTTGTTGTTTCTGCTACAACCACACTAGCTTACTTTCTCTTCTTCAACTACACCAAGCTCATTTCTGCCTCAGGACCTTTGATTCTCCTTTGTATGAGAAAGCAGATCCCTATGCCTTTACACAGCTCACTGTTTCTCTTCATTTAGGTCTCAGTTTTTACAGCATACACTCAGAAAAGTCTTCCCTAGACACTACATAAAGAGAATCACCTTCTTTCCTTGCCACTACCCTGTATGGTAGCCAGCACCCAATGAACCTGTGATAATGACACCCATATTGAATTAGGTTTGGTTTGTATGAATGGCTGCATATGGTGAAAGTGATGGCATAGCACTTCTAAGATTAGTCTATAAATGGCTGTGGCTTCCATCTTGAGTATGTGCTCTCTCTTCTGGATCATTTGCTCTGGGGAAGCTAGCAGTCATGTTTTGAGAACATTAACACATCCTCTGGAGAAATCCACATGGAGAGGAACTGAAGTTTCTGGTAACAGCCAGTGAGGAAGTAAGACCTGCCATCAACCACATGTGTGAGCTCAGAACAGGATTCCCCCCTCCAGCCCCAATTGGGTTGTCAGATGAGGTTGCAGCCCCAGTCAACAGCTTGACCGCAACTTCATGAGCAAGACCTTGAGCCAGAACCATCCAGCTAAGCTGTTCCCAGATTCTTAACCTGCAGGAACTATGACGTAATGTTTGCTGTCTTAAGCTAAATTTTGGGGGCCATTTGTTACACAATAGATAATGTACTATGATTTGTTTTCTTTGTAATGCTTTTTATTATTTGATATTGCCTTATTCACTGATTAAATGAGTGGGGGAGATGGAATCATAAACAAGCAATTTACAACACATGTTACAAGCACAAGAGAATTATTGTTGAGGTAAGTAAAGGCCGGCAGTTCTCAAAGTGTGAACCCTGGGCCAGCAGCATCAGCATCAGTATCACTGGAATGTAATAAAATGCAAATTCTTGAGTCCCACACCAAACCTACTAAACCATCGCTTGGACGAGTTCCAGCAAACTGCATTTTAACAAGTCCTGCAGGCTATTCTGACGCACAGGAACATTTGAGAGCTACTGGTATTATATTGTGGGGGCATCAAGAAGGGCAGCCATCCTGGCCTCAGGCTCAGGATGAAAAGAAGGGACCCTAGAAGACATCCTGGAGGAGGTAACACTTGAAACAAGTATGTAAAGATGACTTAGTCCTAAGTCCCTGAGGTGAGTGCAATAGCAGCAGAATTATAAAAGTGAAGCGTGCAGAATTATTTTTCTTTAAAAAATATTAGAAAGGTGACTCTGTTCCCGCATATACTGGGAAGTCTTCTTAGAGTTGACTTCTGTGTAGGAGTTTTCCAAGAGAAGGAAGTGAAAAGAGAATTCCAGGCAGAGGCTAAGCAGCCTGCTGTGATTACATCAAAGAGTCATTAGCTACAGGTAGTGGCAAGTGATGAAGCTGAAAATGTAGGTTGGAACCAAATTGCTCCAAGCTGGGCAAAGAATCTGGGGTGTGGACAGCAGGATGCATATAGAACTCCCTGAATGCTAGCACTGCGAGGCCAGATGGTGGGATGGCATGCATCTCTGACATGGCAGGGGTGCACCTGTACCAGGAGGCCATCAAGGTGAAGGGAAGGATAGGCGGCCTTTCTCTTCCCCTTCACTGACTGCTGCCTCCGGCACTGCAGGCCTCCAACTGGCTGCCGAGATGACAGGCTTCTCCAGTCCTTCAGGCAGGTTTGATCACAAGGGCCGAGTTGTTCTTGGAACTAAGCAAGACAAAGACACTCCTTTCATTGTGCCCAGGAGGCAAATCTTGCTTCTCACACTCAAACCGCCTTTGCCTTTCTGTCTCTGCCAGGCACTCCTTCCCCAACAGGAAACCCTACCTGCCCTTTACCCCCTGCATTTGTGTGCAGCTTGCCTTTTGGGGGAGAGGGCTGGAATTGACTCCTCACAGCATGACTTATGTCATGTGGCCTGTCCTTCTGTGAAACCACAGGGGTCATGTTGTGCCCAGAACAAGGAGGTTCGAATAACCAGCCACCCTGTCTGCAGCCTGACGTCCTGGGCATGGCTCACAGCTGGCTTATTCCGCTGTGGTTTGTCTTTCACACGCAGGTGCACGTGGCCATGGACCTCTCTGTGGTCACTGTGAATTTCTGGAGACACTTTGTATTCCAGGAACTTAGCCACACACTTTCTCTAAACACTTATTGAAAGAATAGCAGACTGAATGACAATGAATGAATGAATGAATGAATGAATGAATGCTATGGCAAAAATAATCTGGACTTTGGAGCCAGACAAAACTGGGTTCAAGTTTCAGTTCTGTCATTTACTTGTGTAGATCATATTGGACGAGTTATTTTGCCTTCAGAATATCTACTTCCTTATCTGTAAAACAGGGATCTCCATTGATTTGAAAGATTTTTATGGAGAGCAAAAAATCAAACATACACACGATGGTGCCAAGCTTAGTGCTTGGTTGGCACCACCAACATGGTGGGTTCCTTGCTGATCCATGGTTTTCAGCCTTGGCTGCATACTAGAGTCATCTGGGAAGCTTTTAAACTTCTGGATACTGGATCCCATCCTAGACCAAGTGAATGAGAATGTCTGCGGGTGGAGCCCTGGCATTTGAACCCTTTATAAGCTCCCTAGGGTAATTTGGATGCACAAGAGGGTTGAGCACCATTCTTAGGAAAAATTCATGGGCAAGCCTGGCTTCACATTAGAATCACCTCTGGAGCTTCAAAAAAATACCGATGACTGGGACCCACCTCCCAGATAGTTTGTTTTAATTGCTCTAGAGTAGAGGTTCCCAGCATCAGATTTATGGAAAAGCTCCCAGATGATTATAATATACAGCCAGGAGGTTAAAGACCTATCTTTTTTACCTATCTACCCTACTGAGTCATTTTATGATGATAAATTAGGAACATTATTCACAAATCAGAAGTAATTGCTTCTTCATTTAAGCTCTCACCACACTATTTTCCCATTAATTCATTCAAATATATTACACTTTATTGATTACATATCTCACCCCTATTAAAAGTGTGAACTCCTCAATGAAAAGGATGTATTTTTGTTTTTTAAGGGTCTGGCACAGTACTTGGATGAGTAGGTGCACATTTGTGTTTGTGGATGGTTGGAGTCTACGCACAGGCTTCTGGAACTATTATGGTTAGTCTATCTACATATGTAATAGGAGTTAACCATAATAGGAGTTATAAAAATCTGAGCCTATACTAAGACCTATTTTCTAAAAATGATTAATGAATCAGTTAGGACCAATGAACAATTTTTTTTCCCTTAAGCTAAGTGGGTCAGATGACTTTTACACAAACACACACACACAGAGTCTGGAAGTAGAGTTGACTTAAGATACAGCATTATTCAGAGATGCATATAATGTTTACCAGGACCTGGTCCTTCTCTTTCTCTTTCTAAGCTAGACCCATTTTCAGACAAATATTGCTCTCCTTATCATATTAAGATAGCTGTGGAGGGTCCATATTTTATAGCCTCTCAGGTTCAAGTTAAGCAGAATGAGCTAGAGTCTCCCAGAAGTCTAAGGAAAGTCCTCTCATATCACACTGCCTCTGATTGGAACAGATATCCATCCTTGAATCGATCTCTAGAGCTAAGATAAAGAAATATTGTGATTGGTTAGGCTGATGGGTGTACCTCGCCCAAGGCACATGAGCTGAGACTGATAAGGGCATGGTTTCCCAGAGAACAATCAGCAATCAGAGCATGGTTATCTGAAGAGGCCAATCGTGTGCTTGACAGTAGAAACAATACTCTATTGACAAAATAGATTCTGTCAATTACCTAAATACAGGTTTTAAATACAAAATTTAAGTTTTTTAAAATAAAAAAAGTAAAATGTGTTTTTATCAGATGAATAAATATTCTCATATATAGTTTGCATCCTAATCTTAAGGAAGAAAATCGAATATAAAAATTACTCACCTAAACACATGCACATTTCAAAATGTTATGCCATTGTGAGATATTGCTGCTGCTGATGATGAAGAATAGTATTATTTTCAGATCCTTTCTGATCACTGCCTGGCTTTGAGAGGAGCCAGAAACACAGTGTGGTTGTAATTTCCACAAAGGAAATATGCACGAGATAAATTCACCCATTGATCCACTAGTCCATCCATTCACTCACCCATCTACCCACCATCCATCCATCCACCCACTCATCCACCCATCTATCCACCTACCCATACACTACTTATCCATCATCCACCCATTCATCCTTCCATCTATCCAACAAATATTAATTAATGTCCAATCATTTAATAAGAACTATGTGTTTTAAGTACTCAGCTTTCTGACAAGTAAGACAAAATTCCTTTCCCTAAGGAGCTCCAAGTCTCCAAGGGATAGAAATTTGTGAACTACCCACAGGAGAGTATGACAAATGCTTCACTTAAGAGATGAACAAAATGCTTCAAGACACAGAATGAATGGAAGACTTGGTGAACAGTAAAATAAAGAAATTTGATTCACCTTAAGCCAAGGGAGAGAGGATTTCATGAGACCTCGCAGAGAGCTTGATGTGTATTTCCAGGAGTTTGGGATGACTGACTCCCTCCAGGAACTCTAGTAGAAAGAGTTATATCCACTCCCCTGCATATAACCAATTTGTTAGGGTCAAAAGATGCACGAGTGCCCTCTGGATCAGACATGGGCACATGGGAGAGAGAGCTGACCTCAAGCTCTTTTGCCACCTACCTGTGGGATTACCTCCGTGTGAGAGTGTGGAATGGGGCAGATAGAGAACTCTATCCACGGGCCAGGGTGAATCCATATCCCTAGACAAACTCAGTTGGGACATTTAGCCCATGTTAGAGTTGGCCTTCTGGAAAGTGTACAGTTCATAGGGTTCATCCATTGGGCTCAGAGAGAGCAGGGCTATTTTACAATAGTACCAGCTGAGTAAGGACTTTTTGACTCCCCTTACCTCTCTTTCTCCCTTTTATACCCTCATCTGAAGGAGAAGAAGAATAAAAATAACTTGGCATATAAAAAAGTGAGAGGTGACCCTTCTCCAAGGCAGGTTACCTGCCTATCTCAGATTCTAGCCATTGGGGTGGACCAGGTAGAAGGGGAGTCATATCCTTGAATATAGATAGACATTGTGATTAATGTATTGGACTGGCTATTTTAATTTCTGAATGGAGTCATAACAATGATCTGACCATGGGCTGACCTGAGGCAGGGGAAGGCTTATTATCCCATTGAGTAGATTTACGAGGGCAGTTGCTGGGACAATGCCCCCTTCCCCCCACCCCCCACAATTTTATGACTAAAGCCCATGAGTTCTGTGTGTTTAGTGATCTCATTACACGTGTCCTTATCCATTAAAGGAGGACCCATAAGAGAAGAACTAAAATTCACTGGAAACACCCACCAGAACGCCCATGTGTAATGACAGTGGGCGGCACTCCGTCTGGACTGAATTAGCTGAAGTGTGGGTCTGGGCATGGGAGCAGGAAGTGAGTTTTAGAGCTGCTTCATGGGGCAGCTGTCCAGAGGAGGAACTCTTTGGGTTGCCCAGTTTATCTCAACCCATTAAAAGCCAGAGCAGGTCTTTCTTGCCTGAAGGGCTATTTCTGACAATGGGAGGTCCATAATCCATGCCACTTGCTCTCACCAGGCCTGCCCCGCATTGTGCTGGACAGAAGTTATGTCTCTTTCAGAATTTGTGTGTGGGTGTGTGGCATGATGTGCACTGCTCTCCCTGGGGTAAACAGTCTCAGATTTTAGGGTTCATCAAAATAATCTGGGGATCTTATTAAAGAGTCTACCACTCTGCCCCCAACATCCACTTCTGTTTCAGGAAGTCTGGGGTGAGACCTTGGAATCTGTATTAGGAACAAAGCCCAGGCATTTCCGAACTGGGTGTCCTGGAGATCATATGTTGAAAAGCACCGCTCTGGAGTTTCTATTCTGAAATAATGGCATTGGCCACAGCACACTGAATCTGATAGAACTCATGCATACAAAGGTATCTGTACTGTGGACTGTGCTACCTGTCTTCTGACAATTGCGCCACTTAATCCTCTAAACCTCTGTGAGATGGGTTTTACCATTCTTCCCATTTTGCAGATGAGAAAAATGAGGCACGACAAAGTTAAGCATTTGCTTATTGTCATGTCACGAGTAAATAACAGAAAAAGTGATTTGAACTCCCGAAGTCCTCGGCTGGTATTTGAAACCTTAAACATGGGGTGACATTGCCTCTCACTTTTTAAAATAAAGAATAGTTTATTGACATTTAGAGAGAGAGAAGTGGAGGAGAGAGAGAAACATTGATGTGAGAGTGGAACATCAATCCGCTGCCTCCTGCATGCCCCACACCGGGCATGTGCCCTGACCAGGAATCGAACTGGCAACCTTTCAGTTCATAGGATGAAACCCAAGCAACTGAGCCACACTGGCCATGCCTCTCACTTTTTGTAACTTATCTGTAGGTGCTATTCTATAACAGAGTTCCCAACAAGTCATACTTCTTATCTTTCTTTCACCTCCTACTCCCTAGTATCTCAGAGGGCACAAGGAGGCTCCGACACCCTGGGGGTCATTCCAGGGAGGCTTGGGGCTAGGGGTTGAGTGAGCTTCATTCAAGGCTGTACATACTCCACAGAAAAAGTGGCTCTATCAAGCAGAAAGCTGAGTAACACAGCTCAGCCTATTTGAAATCTGATGAAAAGTGAGCATCATGGTAGTGATTTGTAGGCTCTGCAAATGTTGAAATGCCTTCTCAAGGCAGAGAAAAATCACATTGAATGGTAAGCATTATGATTATTACAGCAAATTCTCTATAGAGCAGGGCTCTGCATAGTTTTCTCCAAGGGCTCAATTGTACATACTTTAGGCTCCATGGACTGTGTGGTCTCTATTCCAGTCACTCAGCTCTTTCTTTGTATTATGAAAATAGTCAAACACCATACAAAGGAATAGATGAGGCTGTGTGACAATAAAACTTTATTTACAAAATTAGCCTACTTTAGTTTACTGTCCCCATATAGAACTTATAGTTTACAGCACACTCTCCAATCTATTATACTGTTGGATCTAAAGGAATAGGATTTCTAGAAAAGTGAACTACTCACTTGAAGTCACTAGCACTCTGGAGATTCACTGTAAACCATGCCCAAGAATGCTGCTCCCACGTCCAGTCCTCCTTTAACTACAATCCCGGCTATCACTGGAGATGGGTATTGCAAATATTTTCACAATGGTTTTGCAGGTGGCAGCCATCAGGACAGATATGGAATGGCCTTATTGTGAAAGATCTTTAATAAACCAGGAGAGCTCACTGTCCTTCTTTGCTAGCAATTTGGTATTTACTGTTATAAACAATTTTTTAAATATATTTTATTGATTTTTTTACAGAGAGGAAGGGAGAGGGATAGAGAGTTAGAAACATCGATGAGAGAGAAACATCGATCAGCTGCCTCCTGCACACTCCCTACTGGCTATGTGCCCGCCACCAAGGTACATGCCCTTCACCGGAATTGAACCCGGGACCCTTGAGTCCGTAGGCCAATGCTCTATCCACTGAGCCAAACCGGTCAGGGCTGTCATAAACAATTTTAATAATTAAGGCAGGGCCCATTTGTGTCATCAAAACCTAAAACAGAGATCTCAAACTGGGAACCCTACAGGGCCCAGAGAATTCACACTAATGAAGGAAGAAATGAAGTGGCAGGGACAGGGGCAAACTGGGAGCACTCCCATTTCCAAGAGGCAGACCTACCCAAATTGAGACAAATATTGTCCTGAAGAAATGCTGGCCTAGTGCCACCAAACAACGTACTGAGTTTTCCAAAACATGCTAAAAATCTCAATGTGAATATCCTAAATTTAAATATTAGCAATTTGCTTCCAATTGTAACAAAAGGACAGTGCTGAGCAACTAAACAGGACACATAAGTCAAGCTAAGGGTCATATTCCACTTGTAAATCATCAGTTTTGATCTCTGACCTTGCACATAGTAGGTACTCTACCAGTGTTAACCAAAGGAGATGCATTTCCATTTTGTGACTGGGGATATGGAATTCAGTGATTGTCTGTAACATGGCTCAGAGTTCCGTCTGTTAATGAAATCCGGCTCCTAGGAGCTCCAGCGATCCCTCCTTCTCACCTCTCTAGCTTTCATTGTTTTCTCAATCAATTACTGTAATCAGTCAGCTGCGACATTTACAGGTCAGGGGAACACATCAACCACTGTCAGGAGGCCAGACAATCATGATTCCCATTTGTCAAATGTGCTGTCTCTCCCCATTACAAATGCAACTCCATCCGCCAGTGCAGAATATTACAAAGAAACAGCTGGTGCTGGCCCTTTAAGAAAACACCATGAGGAATAATGGAAGTGAACCCAACTGGGAATCGCATGGTTACTCAGTCATGTAAAACAATGCCCTGTAATAGGACAACTGAAATGGGCATTGGGATAGTGCAGGAGCAACTGAGCTGTCTTTGCATAGAAGAGAGATATCCAGTATAGAAGGCATTTCTTTGTTATAACCCTCCTAAATATGGTGGTCTCAAAACACCTACTGAGGTGGTGTGTACTGGATCCTGGGTTTTACCAACAGTGAAGGCCTTTTAATCTAGTTCACGTATGAGAAGTCTGCAGTCTGTATTCCTCGTTGAGTGACAGAACATCCGGGAAAGCCATATGGTGATTATTAAACATTTATATAATGCCATCTGTATACTCAATGCTTCATGAATCATAAATGAGACAAGAGCCTTCCTCAGCAAGCTGAGGATTTCTGTAAAAATGAAGCAAAGGAAATGGAAGGAAGGCTAAGTGAGCAGGGTCTGTCCAGTGGGCCCGTTGAGCCAAAGCAGAGAGAAAAATGGGACTCCAGAGGGAATCTGAAAACCCTGGGATCCAAGTGGCTTTGGTTTTCGCAGGGCCTGGGAAGCAGTCCCAGGAAATCAATAATGTAAGTAATAATAGTGGCCTGGCCAGTGTGACTCAGAGGTTGAGCATCAACTGTCAACCTATGAACCAGAAGGTCAGGGTTCATTCCCAGTCAGGGCACATGCCCGGGTTGCAGGCTTGATGCCCTGGGTGGGGTGTGCAGGAGGCAGCAGGTCAATGATTCTCTCTCATTATTGATGTTTCTATCTCTCTTTCTTTCTCCCTTCTTCTCTGAAATCAATAAAAATATGTTTTTTAAAAAGAAGAAAATAATAATGGTAATATTAGCAACTTTTAGTTTTTGAACACTTACTTAAGGCTCACTACCACTAGGTAAAGTAGGGATTACTGCTTCATTTTATAGAGGCAAATGCTGAGCTCAAAAAGCTTAGATGACTTGCACAACCCTAAGACCTACTGAGTGACAGATGGAAGTCGGGTCCAGGCCTGTGAGGCCTTAGGTAGTTTCCAGTGAGTTTTTCGGGTCATGAAGACTCAAGAGACTTCTTAATTCCTTTACCACTTGCTGGCTTGGGTGCTAGGCCTATGACAGACATGAGAAAAGACTCTTGTTTGAATGTCACCTCCTCCCTGAAGCTTGCAATGTTTATTTTTCCCCCCGCAGTGGTAGGTTATTGTCTAGCAGAATAAGGAGAAATATTGGTAATGATAATTATAAATATAATTTATGGAGTGCTGACTATTACGAGGAATTATGGTAAGTACACAATATATATTTTCTTGTCTAATCTTCCTGATGATTCTGTGTAGGAGAGATAATTCTTTCTACATTATACCTGGGAAAATTCAGACTCAGAGGGAATAAGTAACTTGCTAAACGGTGTGAATTTCGGTTTACTCCACCCTACCCATTGGGCTCTAATTGGGATTGAAAGAAGAATACGTAGGAGCCAAATATGCCAATTCCTTCAGTATAGTTGATGTAGTCTAATTCATTTATTTTTGCCTTTACTTCCCTTGCCTTTGGGGTCAAATTCACGAAGGTCTCTCTATGACCAAGGCCCATAAATTTAGTGCCTATGTTTTCTTCTATATACTTTATTGTTTCAGATCTTAACTATTTGACTCATTTAGAATTAATTTCTGTACCAGGGGACAAACTGTAATCTAGTTTCATTCTTTTGCATGAGGCTTTTCAATTCTCCTAGCATCATTTATTGTAAAAATGAGGCAAGGAATTAGCACAAGGTCATAGGTACAAAGATTTGAAAGTCAAACTGGATCCTGACTCAACTGACCTCTCTCTGAGTACTTTCCCCCTCACTTCCGTGCATTATTTTTCTTACCTATTCCTGTTTTGTTATTTTTTGGAGAAAATAAACTAGAGCCAAGAGCAGTTGTGCCATTTTAACAAACAAACAAAAAAGCACAAGCAACCCAGAATAATATTTGTATCAAGACTTTGCAAACCACCTGACTAAAAATATTGTATCTGGGCCTAAAATTCACATCAGGTCACCTTTACAGAGGTGATGCTGACAGTGATCATTAAGATGAGAAAATAGGTGATTGACAGAAAGGAACAATACCTGTAACAATACCTGTTGGTTAAGTGGTAGCAGATAGACACAGCCTATCTGTCTGGTCCCCTCGGTAAATTTTTTTTTTTTTTTGAGTAAGAAAGCCGTCAGCCCTAGAGATGTCCCCACCCCATATGAGGATTTCTAATTTATTACACACATATCTTAGGCTGGATTTTTAGAGCGATATGATTTTTTATTTATAGGGGAATTTAAATACAACATTTTTCAAAGTGTAAACTTCAGATCCAGCCTATCAGCTAGAGTCATAAATCACAGCTGTTTCATTTCCAAATCATTAGGGAGACTGAAAGCTTAAAGTATTTAATTTATCCAAACCACATGGGGTAGTTTATCATTGTGCGTGATGTACCACTTTTTTTTTATTTCAATGCTGACTAGTAAAATTTTGAACAAATCATGCTGAGTTTTGGGGGTGTATGAAGGCAATTCAAATCTCCCAGATCTCCAAGGAGTAGGTAATGTGAGAATCCCTATGAAAAATGTGCAGAAATGGAAGTTTATATAATTCTGACCATATCTCCCTGATGTGAGAGAGTAGCCCATGTTAGAACCCATTTTTTTGCATGGAATAAGTGGTATGTTTTTTTTTAAAGAGAACACAATGTGGCAGTTTGATAAAAATGGATGATATAATTGAATAAGAGGTATGCAAATTGGGCTAGTCCCCTCTTGGTCAGAAAAGACATTTTTATCCCCACTTACTTGTCTCCCCCTGTATGTACAGTGAATCCTACAGCACCTGCCTTGAAAATTATCTTGTGTTAACAAGAAACTGCCTCAGACTCCTTGATGAGTAAGTCTTTTTGATTTGACTCAGAGTTTCATCCAGCCTTAAGACAAAGACTGGAATAGTTGAATTACTTAAGCTTAGGTGGCATGTATCATTAGAATAACAAAGATTTAATATATTAATGATGCCAAAACCTGGGATTTGACCCCAGATGTTTTTTGGCTCCGAAGGCCCCAAGATGAAGGAATCTCAGCAGCACCCAGAGCTTTGCCTTTCAACAGAGCTCTGGGTGGGAGAAAGCAGGTGAAAATGTAAATTTCTCCTTAGCTTAGAATGGGTTAGTTTGTCCCTTATGTGACTCCACATTTACCCATTGTTCTCACTTGCATTGCACCTTTCATCTATACCTGCACTTCCATATTCAATACAGCATTATTCATAACTAGAGGCCCGGTGCACAGATTTGTGCAACGGTGGGGTTCCTTGGTGTGGCCTGCAGGGATCCGGCTGAAACTGCTCCCGCTATAGGAGCACACTGACCACAAGGAGGCAGCTCCTGCCTGGAGCATCTGCCCCCTGGTGGTCAGTGCACATCATAGCAACCGATCAAATGGTCGAACGGTCGCTTAGGCTTTTATATATATAGATAACCAAGCTATGGAAACAACTCAAATGCCCATGACAAATGGGAAGATAAAGAAAATACAGTATGTACATACAATGGAACAGTATTCAGCTTTAAAATAGAAGGAAATCCATTTGGGACAACAAGACGAACCTGGAGAACATGATGTTAAGTGCAATAAGCCAGTCACAGAAGGACAGATGCCTCATGATTCCACTTATAGAGGAATTGATAGTAGTCAGACTCGAAGAAGCAGAGAATGCGAAAGTGGTTGCCAATGACTGGGGGTGAGAGAGATGTGGAGTTGTTGTTCAATCAGCATAGAGTTTCAGTGCTGCTAGATGAATGAATGCTAGAGACCTATTGTACAACATACTGGCTGTAGTTAACAACACGGTATTGTGTACTTCAAAATTTAAGAGAGTAGATCACATGTTAAGTGTTCTTAACTCTCTCACACACATACTACAAAAACACAATAGCAACAACAATAAATTGACATAAGAAAACTGGGAAGTGTTGGATATGTCTAGTACCTTGATTGTGGTAATGATATCATGGGTGTTTGCATATATCCAAACTTATCAAATTATACCCACTAAATATGTATATTTTTGTATATCAATTCTTCTTCAATAAAGCTGTTAAAGAAGGAGCAGTTCCAAAATTTCTGCAATGATTTTGGTTTTGTGCTAGGTGATGGAATCCCATGCTAGTGCTCTGTGTGTTAAAATATAAATTTGGTGTGGAGTGGACCTGAAGTTATTTCTGAAGTTCATCCCATAACTCAGGTGAGTCTAAAACCTTTGCAAGAAAATATCTCCATCATTTTTTAAATTGAGGGAGTCGTGAAACATTTCTGAGCCTCAATTTTCTTATCTACAAAATGGAAATGATAATGTGTTCTATTCTAAATTGAGAAGATTTGAGGAGATGGGATCATGTAAAATACAAGGAATAAAAACAGTACTAATTATTGAGCTTAAAGCTAACGGCTAACTTTAATTGAACATTTAGCATGATCTGAACGATCGATCCACACTTTTCATTTCACATAATCTTCACTAGAGCCTAAAGAGACAGGTAATATGATTCTTACCTTCCAGGTGAGTAACCTGAGGCTTAGGAGAGATTAAGAACTTGCCCAAGATCATGGCCAATTGGACACCAATACCACATAAAGGTTCATGACTTTGCAGTGAAACCGGAGAGAATCTCAAAGAAATTTGGAATCTATAAGAAGACTGGAATCTTTGTACCCAGCACTGGGACAGATTGGGTAATACTCATGTTTCTGTTGGATATTTTAACCTTGGCTACCTGTCCCCACACTTCAGATCTGCCGCATCTAACTGAAAGTTTTGTCAATGGGCTGCGCGTGGCAGCCAAGTCTTTCACATCTCAGCTAAGGAAGAACACTCATATTTAATAAGCACCTTCCATGTTCAAGGCTATGCAGAAGACTTGAAGTATTTTTTCTCATTTCATCCTTAAAGCAATGCTGAGTGGTGGGTGCTTATAGCCACATATATGGAATTGAACATGGAAGTGCAGAGAGATTATTTATTCTCTGCTTTCATTATAAAGATCATGGCCTATTAGACACCAATAAAATACAGTTACAGGCTCATTTAATAAAAGGGAAATCAATAAATGTTAAACATAAAAAGACAGAATTATGGAAAATATGAGTAAGAGAGCAGATGAAAACCAGAGGGTAAATTAGGATTGATGTAGATATCATGGCTTCTCTATTGTTATTTAAATTGAGTTTAAGACAAAACTGTTAACCTACTGGTGGCCAAGGCAAAAAGGGAAAAACAGTTATATGACTTGTCTCATACCTAAGGGGGGAAAAATACCTCAGTATCTCAAAAGCAGCAAAGCTTCTTTTCTAGGAGACAAGATGGTTATTTGTACAAGATCACAGAGTTAAGAAGAAACTGATGAACAAAAATAGATACAGAGGCAGAGCAACATCAAACAGACTGTCAAACTACAGCAGGAAGGCCTGGGAGGGTTGGGGGGGGTGGGCAGGTGGGTAAGAGATCAACCCAAGGACTTGTATGCATGCATATAAGCATAACCAATGGACACAAGACACTGGGGGGTATGGGAGGCTGGGGGAAGGTCAAGGGGAGAAAAAAAAAGGAGACATATATAATACTCTTTGTAATACTTTAAGCAATAAAACAATTTAAAAAGAAGAAGAAAATGAAATACTGGCATTGGAACCTAAGTTTGCCTATCTCCCAGCCTCAGATCCTTCCTCTGCAAAAAGCTGTCTCCTTCTATATTAGCTTGGGATAAGACTGCATTTGCTCTGGTTTCTGTCAGTACAGTTTTGCCTTCAGCACTCACCTTGCTTCAGCATAATTAAAGTGTTTTGTCATGGGCGGAAGGGAAAGGTGTTAAATTTTAATTCCTTGTGTGGCATAAATAATGTGGGTGGGTTTATTTATTTCCTCTCTAGTTAACACAAGCATGTGGAAAGATGGCGCTGAAGGACAGAAAGGGAATAAAGGAGGAGGAGGCACCCGGTGGCAGGTAGATGCCTTTATAAATGACATGGACAGATGTCTAGAAATAACAAGGATAGCAAATGAGACAGCATGCATTAGGGAGGAAAAGGGAAGGAAATAGCTAAATGAAATTGGGTGGTAGTATTTGCTGTGGACTGCTCTAGAGAGAGAAGAAGGCTGTAAGCAGGGGGGTCTCTAGATGTAGATTCTAAATGGGGATCACTGCCCACCTGGGAACTAGGAGGGCACCCTGCTTGTTGTCCTCCGTGAACTTGAGGGCATGGTCCCCAACTCTTTCTCAGCACCACTCTATCTTACTGTTACTCAACAGCTCAGTACAGAGTGAACCACCTAGCTGAACACATCTGATTCCAGTCCCTGCTCTGTTGGTCTAGCCCAGTGGTCGGCAAACTCATTAGTCAACCGAGCCAAATATCAACAGTACAACGATTGAAATTTCTTTTGAGAGCCAAAATTTTTAAACTTAAGCTATATAGGTAGGTACATTGTTATTAACTTAATTAGGGTACTCCTAAGCTGGCCTTTGCTAAAAATGTCCTCAGTCTGAGGGGTCGACCTCAGCAAACGTACCCCCACTTCTTCTAATGCCACTTCTTCAAAATAGATTCGCCCAGGCCTAAAACCGACTTCTGTGCATGGGCCACGAAGTTTCAATCGCACTGTACGTGCGTGCCCACACGTGGTATTTTGTGGAAGAGCCACACTCAAGGGGCCAAAGAGCCGCATGTGGCTCGCGAGCCGCGGTTTGCCAACCACTGGTCTAGCCTCCTCCATTTCAGTTTCTTCTCTTATGGGGGTGGTCAGAACCATCGCTTGGCTTCCCAGAAGGCTCAATCCATTCATGTAAATGAAAGGCTTTTGGGAAACTGCTCTTGGTAATGCCAGTGTAGTGTACGGAATTCATAATTGAGCTCTCTCCACGATGTCTGCTTCCCATGAGAACTCTATAGAGCAGAATCAAGTCTCGTGACACTCATGCAGGGAGTAAGCAAAAAATATAACAAGACAGGCAAGTATTAGCGAATCTCTTCTCTCGGGGACCTTGCATTTAAGTGGCTGAGCTCCATGTCAGGAATCTTACAGAGTTCATTTGCCCTAGCAAATCATCTACCGTGAGGTAGGTATTGGGATTTCCAATCTACAGATTAGGGAAATGAGGGTCAGAGAGTTGACATGACTCTCTGAGGCTAGTACATGACAGAGCCAGGTTCTATCCCAGTCCTTGCTGTATCCTTCAAGATCTTCAGTCCAAGAAGTCGTTTGGAGATCCAACAAAGCCCTGGCTGCTCAGCTCCCCTAAATAGGGTTTGAGCTCTGGAGTTAATGTCCAGGGTGCACAAGGGTACAGTTATGAGAAAAGAGACTGAAAAAGATGGGATTTGAGAAGCCTCCTATTGGAATGCCCACTAATGTTCTAGGAGGAATAGGGAAGAGTATGCAAAACCGAGAATGTGAAACTTAGCAGATTGTCTGCCTACTCGGGATGGGGCTATTGTTAGTTCTATGAGTGGTAGGTGGATGGAGAAAAAATGAGAATGATACTGACTTTTTATTCAGATTTTTGCATATATTAGCTCATTCAAACCTGCTGCTTCCTCTACACACCCACACTGCCCTATTTCAACCCTCATTATCTCTCACTGGGTTTCCATTCAAAGCTCAACTTCCTCCTCCTCTGGGGGTGAGAGTTGGAAGGGCAGATCCGACCTTGTCAGTCTCTGATCACATTTCTTTGATGAGTTCCCATTACTTTTGGGAGAAAAAAACAAGAGTCCAAATTCCTCTCATGCCATCCAAGGGCCCACCTTACTCTTCCTGCCTCAGCTCAGGCACTTTCCCACCACACACTCAGCATTGTTCTTACCTCACTGAGTTACTCACCTTTCGCTGTCATTCTAAGCACTTTTGCTCTTCTGGCACATGCTAAATCCTTCCCAAAAGTAAACTATGATTGCCCAGGGGTATGAAACTGCTAATGGCTGTGACACAGAGGGCTTTGGGGCAGGCAAGATCTTGCTTCTGCCCTTGGTTCTGCCATCTTGCCTCCAGGGTTGGGTTGACATGAAGATTACAGAAAATTTGTGTAAAGAACCCAGAACAATAACTGCCTCATATGTCACAGAAACCAACCATCAGCAAATCCCATGGCTTTGCCTGTAGAATGTGTCCATGTTTGGGCCATTTCTCACCATCCCTGCTGTTGTCTTTCTATAGTACCTGGAAATTGAAGTTGCCTTCTACCTGGGCCATCGTCTCCACCCTTTCCCTGTTTCAGGTTACTCTCCACCCAGCAACCAGAGTCAGTTTGGAGAATAGGAGTTAGATCAGGCCATTCCTCGTCACCCTTCCTTCCATGGCTTTGTGATTTATTCAAAGTAGAGACTGAAATTTTTACGGAGACTTACAAGGGCCTCTGTGAGCTACAGACCCCACCCAACAGCTCTACCTGTCACCCTGTGTAGCCTTATTAATAGGCTTTCTTTTGGTTCATCCAACACTCCAGACCACCCCAGAACCTTTGCATTTACTGTTCCCTCTACCTGCAGTGCTCATGCCTCTGATATTTGCAAAACCAATTCCTCACATACCTTAACTCTCTGCTCAAGGACTGCCTTGTTGACGAGGCCTTTCCTGACCACCCATGTCAAACTGTACAAGCGTTCCTCCACCATCATTGCCACAGTGCCGAGCCCTCTGCCTCCCACTTTCTTTGCTCTATTTCACACTTAGCATGACCTAACTCACTGACTACATGAATAATGACTTGGTGGTCCCTACCACTTATTGTCAGTATATCCTGGGATCTAATTCTGCATTGTTGTTTTATGCAGTAAAATATGGACATTAATATATAGGGTGTCCCCAAAAATATATACACACACTTTGAATAATTATAAAGGCAGTGCTGATTAAAATACATTTCATTTTCAAATTTGAGCTATCAGCTATTAAAGTGTGTATACATTTATGGGACACCCTGTACATTCATAAGGTTTTGCATATTTTTATTTGATTTTCCCATTTTTGTGAGAAGTAAATGTAACACTGTTTCCAAACCATCTAAATAGGGTGGTGGCTGACATGAACCAGGAATTAATGAATATTAATTGTCTTCCATTTGATTGAATGAATCCCATTCCATTTAGTCTGACAAGCATTTATTGAGTTGTATATTTAAGTTAAAAAAAGAAATTTAAAGGCTCCTTCATAAAATGCATACACAATCATGAGAGAGACTTAGTTGTAAACATGAATATCTTAAGAAAAGAGATCACACCCTGACTAGTTTGGCTCAGTGGATAGAGTGTCAGCCTATGGACTGAAAGGTCCCAGGTTCGAGTCCAGTCAAGGGCATGTACCTTGGTTGCGGGCACATCCCCAGTGGGGGGTATGCAGGAGGCAGCTGATTGATGTTTCTCTCTCATCGATGTTTCTAACTCTCTATCCCTCTCCCTTCCTCTCTGTAAAAAATCAAAAAAATATATTTTTTTAAAAAGAAAAGAGATCACAACAAATTACACCATTAGTAAAGCTGACACAATGCTAAAGGAATCTTTTAAATTTAAATAATTAATTTATAAACACAACTTTATAGTACTTTTCTTACTTCATGGGGCTGCCTACCTTTAGATTTCCCTCCCTGGTGACAAGGATTTCTCCATATTGTTTTCTGCGGAGGATACTCACTTAGTCTCCCTATGAGCAGGGTGAACTGGGATTTGGTGTTTATTTTTGATAGTTGGGATTCATAAGGCATATGATCTCACCCCCAGGGAGCCATGCTGTTTGCAGTGCGGCTAGAGATTTGGGCCTCACAAACACTGGCGAGCTGTGTGCCTCCCATCAGAAAAGAAAGCCACGTGTGATGCATTTATAATGGCATCTGCTGCATTATCATACATCTGCTCATAAGAGCTGCTCAGCTTTGACTGGGCACCTTGACCCTTCTCCACAGCCACCTTGCCTTTCATGGTTGAACCACTCTCTTTTGCCAAATAAGGGCTTATTTCTCAGAGTCCAGGGTTGAACTATGAAGACTTGTCCTGAGGGGTGAAATCCTCAGAGGGATTATTTGAGATGTTGCTTGAAAAGTTTCATATAATCAAGGTGCAATAAGTTGCTTTCTCTCTACCAGATCCAAAAAAAAAATTATCTTGTCAATAAAATTTTATTTTTAGTTTAAAAACTATTAATAAGATGCTATATTGCTTACTCATATTAACTGTATTAATAACGCAATATAGAGGAAGACATTTAAACTCATAAATCCTCATAAATCCTAGTGATCACGGGAAATTTAATACACACTTATTTACATTATCTATCTATCTATCTATCTATCTATCTATCTATCTATCTACCTATCTACCTACCTACCTAGATTAATAATTTTGTTGGGGTTATCAAAGACCCTAAAATATGAAAATATATTATATGATATTCTCTGACTCTGGGAAAAGAAAATGGGAACATGCTTGCAAGGCAAAAAGAAATGATATACAATTTCAGCTGTCAGAAAGAAGGTTATATGCATGTTGAAAAAGATTTTAAATAGAAGAAATAGATGATGGCTGTATCAAATCACCATCACATTTAAATTCAATTCGGTAGTTTTAAGAGTGATAGAAATATTAAGATTTACAAAGTACAAGCAATTACATCCTTCGCAACCCTAATGAAAATTATTTAGCCCCTGAAAATGTGCAGGGGCTAAATAATTTTTTTGAAACCTTGCATTAAGATGTATCAGTAACTCAGTCATTATAGGATGGGAGGCAGATTAATTGCTCCCCAGATATCCACATCCTAATCCCCAGAACCTCTGAATATGTTCGGTCAGATGTCAAAGGGGAATTGATGTTGCAAATGAAATTAACATTGCTAATCAGCAATACCGTGGAGAGATTATCCTGATGATCCAGGTGGACCCAAAGCAGTCACAGAGGCTTTTTACAGTGGAAGAGAGAGGGAGCATAAGGAGGACCAGAGAGATGTGACCTGAGAAAGCCGATGTTTCTGGCTCTGAAGATGGGGAGACCATGAGCCAACGCGTGCAGGTGGCCTCCGGACGCTGCAAAGACAAAGAAACAGATTCTCCCAAGAGCCTCCAGAAGAAACACAGCCCTGCCGACACCTTGATTTTAGCCCAGCAAGACCTATTTGGGACTTTCTGACTCCCAGTGTTGCAAGAAAATAATTTTGTGTTGTTTAAAGCCACCGAGTTTATGGTAGTTTGTTACAGCAACTGTAGGAAAGGAATACCCATATTAGCCAAAACAACGTGTATTGCCATGTTCAATGAAAAGAAGTAACGCTCTAATTTCATACTCCTCTAAGTCATTAGAATTCTGATTTTAGAAAAAGTAATGGAATACATATTCATCTCAAGGGCATGTGTATAGCGGTCTGAATTTTCTAGAACAATGATTCTCAAATGTTAGCAGGCACCAGAATCACCCAGAGGGCTTGTTAAAACAGAGATCGCTAGACCGTGTCCCCAGAGTTTCTGATTCAGCAGTTCTGGGAGGAGGACCACTACTCTGCCTTCTAACAAATCCCCAGATGCTGCTAGTGTGAGGACTGTAACCAGTGATCAGGAAGAAGGCTGAGAGAGAGATGTCAAAGCTTTCTCACGAAGCCAAACCTGGGTTAGAAATTCCATGTGTTAATGCCTGTATGCTTTATTCACAAACTTCTCTTTAGCCGTCTCTGAGTGAGAGCCCAGAGTTGCTTTCTTATCAATTTTCCTAGCTTATATCAGATTGTAAGAATAAATGGATAACAGGAGGCACTGGCATGTGCTAGAGATGACAACGATGGAGGAAAATGGGCTGCCTGAGAGTGAGGGGGGAGGGAGAAACCATGAAAAGCAGATCTATATGAACTTAAAATAGTCAAGTGCCTGCTCCCACTAATGAAGGGGCAATTAATCATTAGTGCTTGTTTAGCTCTAGAATTCTGATGTCCAGTACAAAAGCCACAAACCTCATGTAGGTAACACGCATCTGCAATGCGGCTGGTCTGGACTGAGGTGTGCTCTATTATAAAACGCAGGTGGGACTTTGAGACTAAGAATTAAAGGATGTGAACTGCCCTCGCTGGTTTGGCTCAGTGGATAGAGCGTTGGCCTGCAGACTCAAAGGTCCCGGGTTCGATTCCGGTCAAGGGCACATGCCGGGGTTGTGGACTCAATCCCCAGTAGGGGGCATGCTGGAGGCTCTCTCATCGTTGATGTTTCTCTCCCCCTTCCTCTCTGAAATCAATAAAAAAATATATTTTTAAAAGAATGTAAACTACCTCATTAGTGATTTTTAAATAATGAATACATGTTGAAATGATAACATTTAGGATGCATTAAATAAAAATATATAATTAAAATTAATTATACCTGTTTTCCTTTCTTTTGGAAAGGTAGCTTCTAGGAAGTTTAAAGTGGCTCATGTTACATTTCCTGGGAACATGTCATGGTGTTACAGCACTTGGAGTACATCTGTACTATTGTGAATAGAAATGGGAGGGTGGAGGCTGGCGGTTTAAGACAGCTGAGTCCCTTGAAGGCAGAATGACTTATTTGCTTGGTCTACCCCAGAGCCAGAGCCTTTCATTTCCACAGTGCATGGCCCATGGGAAGTGTTTATTTTATATTTGTTGAAAGAATGAGTGAATAAGTAAGTGGATGGAACACTAAGAGTGTTTGAAATATTCTGTTTAAGAAACCGGGAGAGCGCCTTCAGAAATATTGCCAGCAAAAGTAAATAGGATTTTAGAAATCTTAGCCTTTAACAGTTACAATAAGCTTCAGTTTTCTGAAAAATACATAAGGAGAGGTGCCGCGTTTTCTAACAATTCAGGATGAATGATCTGCTCCTATTTTAGATTTAATATGCCCCCTTTCCCTCCGAACAACACATAAATACTTAAATAACAATTGTACTGCAACGTAGGAGCTCGTGAATCATTTATTGCCTATAGTAGGATTTGACATACTTACCATACTTGAATTAAGAAGTGGTGTGACATGCTACTAAAGTAAAATGTCCTGGACTTCACTCGGAGGGTTTAGTCTCTCAAATCTCCCATTTATTAACCACAGAAGCACCCAAGTTACCTGAACCTCATCTTATACAAATGGTATCTTAGGTGCACTGTTCCACGAGGCACCTGCTACCATATAGGTATGCCACGTTCCCCCTCTATGCATGGAAGCACAGCATGGTCTTGTGTCCAGTTGCAAACTGAAAACAAGAAGATGAGATGTGTCCATTGTTGTGCTCCTCCTGTGAAGGTTCTGGCTGCTTCAGGTTACATTCGTTATTCAGCGCCATCTGGGCGAGTCCCTCCTTTTCACATTATAGTTAAAACTGGAAAACAACCAGGTGGCAGCAACAGTGCATGTGAAATAGTTTAATTTAGAACTAAATATGTAAATAAGAATGAACTATAAAAAAAGTCAACACATTTATTTCATTGCACTTCACAGTGAAAAACACTTTGAATGCAACATACAAGACATCATAGAGTGTCTATTGTTGCTTTGTCCAATATGGTGGCCATCAGCCACAGGTTGGCCATTTAAATTTAAGTTCGACTTAATTAAAATGAATTGAAAATTCGGTTGTTTAGTCATCTGGCCCATATTTCAAGTGCCAAGGGCTACATGTGGCAAATGGCTACTGTATAGGACAGTGCATAGGGCATTGCTGTCATCACAGGAAGTTTCATTGGCCAGTGCTGCCTTAGACAGTTGGTCCTTTAAACTTATCAGAGTTTGGTTTCCTTATCTGAGAAAAGGGAAGAATAGTAACTCAGTCCTTAGTTGTATCACAAGAATCACACAGGTGAGCTATGATCATTATCTTAGTCAGGGGAGGAAAGTTGGAGGTGAGAATTGATGGGATGCAGATGACAGGACATTTGCTCTAAATAAAAAAAATAGACCTTTTCTTGATGCACCTGCTATATGTTGATGAATACATATATACCTGGTTGGACTGGACACCTCTTTTGCCCTACCATCCACAGTTACATCCATCTCTTTCCATATTGTCTAAGGGTACTTTTAAACTTAGAAATAGCAGATTTGAGTTATTGCAAAAAAGACCAGGTGGCCCACCCAGACCAACATAGCTACTTATCTGGCCCTTTACAGAAAATTTTCCAATCCTTGTGTTAGGCCACAGGGTGGTAAGAATCTAAACTTTCTATGTGTGCCATGACATAAAAAGTTGGGAAGGTCTAGGTCAAACCCCTACTGAATGGAAGCAACTGGTCTGTAAACCAAGGCGCAGAGAGAACAGTCAGTTGACCCTTGAACATGTGGCGGTTAGGGGCACCAATCCCCCTGCAAAGTAAAAAATCTACATATAACTTTTGACTCCCCCCAAAAAACTTAATTATTCATAGACAAATGTTGACTGAAACACTCACCAATAACAATCGATTAACACACATTTCTTATATGTTTTAGAGACTATATTCCTACAATAATGTAAGCTAGGGAAAAGAAAAGGTTAAAAATCTTAAGAGAAAATATATTTAATTTACAGCATTTATTCAAATAAATATGCATATAAATGGATCCATGCAGTTCAAACTCATATTGTTCAAGGGTCAACTATATATACTAGTAGACTTTTAAGGTGTGGAGCAGGGAGAACTAAGGGCCTTTTCAGCACGCCCTGGTACAAGCCTACTGCTCCTCTTGGTGTGACGTTCTCACGGCCTTAGCAGTGGGTATGAGAAATTACTCTGTTTCTCTTCCAACCCTCCTGCTCAGAATATCTGAGTTCTAATTAAATAAGATGATCATAGTTACCACCTTCCTGAGAGACAGTAAACTCCATGGGCCCATTTTGCATTGTATCTGTATTATATCCTCAGGTCCTAGAATTGAGCTTGTGAAGGATGAGTGTCGATGGAATTTATGGAATTCTCACTGTATTACAGATGAGGAATAGTTCAGTCAGGGGAAAGAATTTCGCTTGTTGCAGAGAGAGAAGGGATGGTCACTGTCATGCAACTAGCACATAGGGAGATGGATTCAATACTTGGGTCCTCTGCCCTGCAGCCTGTCACTAGGTAGCTGTGCTCATGAGCCAGCTCTTCCACCATCCTGTGACTTACTTTGCTCATCCATAAAATAGGTGGAGAGTTGGGAACTCACTGAATGATCACTGACCTCATTTCTTAATGTTTGAAGGTACTCAAAACAATAAGTTCTTGTTTGCAGCCATAAACTGAAAAGACTGGTGAGATTTAACTGAGGTGGGAAAAAAATTTTAAAATAGGGGAAAAGTGAAGGAATTTCACAGTGGCTAAACAATGTAATCAAATGAGCTCTGTCTTATAAGCTTCAGGCCTCCACACCACAACTAGGTCAAAAATCACTTGAGCAAGATTCAAAGGTCAAGTTAATCAGAAAATAAAAACTCAAATGGACCACGTGGAAGAGACAAAGCCCCCTTTGCTTTCAAACTAATACCCTCTATTCGGAGCTGGAAAGAGCTTATCTCAATTGCTTCATCCCATGACGGCACTTTGCATGGGTTCTCTGGTTTTCCCAGTGCAGTAAATCTTATATTTTTTAACCCATGCTAATTGTTTTAAAATTAGCATTATTTTTTCTTTTAATTAGAAGACTCCTTTTCTTCCTCTGTTCATCTGAAGTTCAAAGGCATGCTCTTTAAAATGTTCTACAGCCAGGTGACCTTATCTAATGACCTACCATCTCATCAGTTTTATTGTCCAAGCCTCAGTATGGCTTCAGAGCACATGGTTTATTTTTACGTTTATGTCCTGACTTGCCCTGGGCCATAAGAGTCATTCAAAAAATAAAATAAAATAAAGGTGGCCAGAGATATGCAGGCCATTCTCTTCCCTTTAGTCCCATAATTAATTGCTTTTTAATCAGTGGCAATGACTTTGGCAAATGAGCCCGCCAAATATTTGCTTACTCCCCTTATGAACAGTTCAGCTTTGGCCACTGAACCCACACACTGAGATGCAGATGTAATGTGATGAGCTGGCTGGGAGACACCAAGCCAGATCTTGATCTTGCTGGGCTACACAGGGCTGTTCATGAATTATAGGGCTTTTCTGATACCCCATGGTTCTTATGCTAAAAGATTGGAATGCATTTTAACAACAATATTTTGAATAGTCATTAATTCATTTTTTCTCCATTTAATAGTGACTGCATTTTCTATTTTAAGTGTTAGGGCATGAAGACAAGGCAGGCAGATGATGCTTCTGCCTTCATAGACATTCTAGTACAGAGACAAATATACAAAAATGAGTGATATGCACATGAACAAATAAGTAAACAATTAGTAATAAGTGCTAGGAAGGAAAAAAAGTAGGATGATGAAATTGAGACTGGGGTGTGATGTTAAAGTAGGAGCTCAACCAAGGCATAGTTATTTGAGTGAGAAGAAAGAGACAGGTATGTGAGAAATTGGTTGAGGGTGGGGTGGGGGTGTCCAGGCAGATAGATATAAGATAGTAAGCATGTACACTGAAGCTTGGTGGGGGTGAGGAATGCAATGGAGCCCAGTGTGGCTGAGTTGCACGATCATGAAACATAGCAGTTCGAGATGAAATAAGAGCAGCGATTTTCAACAGGTGTGCTGCAAGAATTGGTAAAACATGCAACACCTGACTATTTAGTCAGCAGCATGGCACTGACCTCTTTTCCTTTAGACTGTCAAGTTAAAAAATGCAAAAGCTAACACAATAGTTGTCCAGTGTGAATTAATAAAAATTATACCATTTTTTGTCAGATTGGCAAAACATATATTGCTTGCTGTGCCATAGAATTGTAGTAATTAATTTATGTGTGTGAGAGATGAAAAAGTTTGGAAATTATTGAGTAAGAGGCATGGGCAGGGGCCAGATAATGCTGGACCTTGTCTTCTCTTGGGTGCTGGAAACTAAGCTGGGTGCTGGATGCTGGGTCTACACCAATAAAGCGCATTTGAGGACCAGACTGTTGCCCTGAGGGTCTCCCCTCATTGCATGTGTAAAGCTCCCCCGACCTAAGACTTGCATCACTGATGCTCCCAGACTTCCGGGAATTGTTCCATCACTCCTCCCAGCCTTCCCTCCTTCGTCATCACAAAGGCCAAGCCTAACAACTAGTCCTTTCCTGGATCTAAACCTGTTCTCACCTTTCCCTGTCCTCCTAAACCCCTGTGCTGCCCTGAAATTCAACGTGAGCCACGAACAAAGCCCGTGTTCCAGTCTTTCTCCCTGACAGGTCCTGTCACTTCCTGATGTAAATGGAGACGCTCTGTCCCCTGGCAAAGCTGCTCCACCTGCAAGTCCCATTGGTGGTTGTTTCAGCATTCACACCCCAGATGACTTGGGGCCTAAGGATGATGAAGTTACCTCCTTTCCCATGGTGCTTTTTTCCTACTTCTTAAACCCCAGCTACCTTGAAACTCATATTGTTGGACTTTATTACCCAAACTTACTAGGCACAGAGGAAGTGCTTCCAAAGTGTTGGCTTTCGTTATATCTCTCATGATTTCAGTTTGGTTTTTTAGAGCAACAGGGGAAATGTGTGGTTAAGGACATAAGCTTTGGAATCAGATGGCCCGGGGTGGATATAGGCTCTGCCGTTTAGTATAGTCATGAGATTAGAGCAGATTCATTCATGTCTTGATACTCAGTTTCCTCATCTTTAACTGGAGCATCTGGTTTACTTCTTCCTCTCCTCCTCTCTGCCTGATATCACTTTTGGCAAATTCGGCATCCATTCAGATGGGTCATCTATCACTGTGACCTCTCAGCCTTCGGCCTCTTTAGCTCAGACCATTTCTTCCTCCCTCCACACCAGCCACCTACTCACAGGTCTATGTCCTAGTCTTTGTCACCTCCGTCAATTGCATTCTCCCTCAAATCTTGCTTCTTTGCATCCCACTTGCATATAGTTACCGCCTGTATTACTATCTGATTGGCTCTAGCACTGCCCTCCAGAGGCCGACATCACTGACCTTAAATCCATTCACCTTCCGCAACTCTGTGGCCATCCCCCCTCATTCTCACTCCTCTCATCATCCAGCGTAGGTTTTATGATTCGCCATTAAAATCGGTTCCTTGAAAAGCCCCGTATCTACCTTTTCTTTCTCTCTTTTTGCCATTCTTGCCTAGAAAATCATTGGCTGAGCCCCAATACATCACTTAATCTGAGCTTGCTCCTGAGAAGCTGAAAAATCAAAATATTGTGGTCACTTCAAATGTGTGACCACAAAGTCCAGCTGTGTACCAGGGGATCAGTTAATCCCACCTTTTTAAAAGTAAATCCACTTTCTCATTCTTTGAGATGACTGTTACGCACATTCTCTCTTTACGTCTCCAGCACCCCTCCCCACCAGCTGTTTTAATTTGATACTTCCTTGAAAACTTAAATGAAATCAGGAATTTCCTCTAATATTCCCTCCAACTCCCTTTCTTCATTCCACAACCCTGCCTTCATTTGTACCTTCTCTCCTATAACAATTGGAGATCTGTCTCTATTCCTCTCTAAGCTATGCCTCTTGCTCTTTGGATTCACCCCTCTAACATTTTTAAACATTTAATTTTTCCAGTGAGTCCCTTTCTCCCCTTTTAATATTTCCCTCTCCGTGGGTTCAATCCCACTGGAACACAGACATCTTTTAATAGCATTTACCTTATCAGAAAAATAAAAACATTGACCTGAACCTAATTTGACTGTGCCATCCATTTTCTGTGGGAATCCTGCCTGCTAAGATCATCCTTTAGCTACAGTTCCATTTCTGTGATGTGAGAATCTCCTGGATTTTCTTGTTTTTACTGGCTGGACTTTCTCAGTACCCTTGCTGGATACTCATCTTCCTGGAATGTAACAGACCTCTGTATGTTGAAGTACCCCAGGACTTTCTCCTAAGCCCCTCCTATTGGGTGTGGTGAGCTGAACCTGTGAATGTGAGGACTACATATGGCAAAAGGAATTTTACAAATGTAATCAAGATGCCTAATCAGTTGAGTTCATCCAGAGGGTGATTATTCAGGTGGGCCTGGCCTACATGAGCCCTTTAAATCTGGCTCTAGAGGTCACAGAGAGAGGAAGTCAGACATGCAAATCATCAGAATTATTTGACATGATGGAGTCTCTCCATTGCTGGCTTCTAGGATGGAGAGGCCTCATGTCAAGGGATGTTGAGTGTTTTCTGGCTGCTGAGATTGATCCTCAGGTCATAGCCAGCAAAGAAATGGAACCTTAGTCCTAGGGCACCAGGGAACTGGAATCTGGCAAAACCTAAATGAGCTTGAAAGAGGACTCCACCTGAGATGAGCATGAGCGTGGCCACACCGTGATGGTACTTTTGTAAGACTCTAAACACAGAACTAGGCAGACCACCTGCGGACTTTTGACCTACATTCACTGGAAGCTCTTAAACAATTGCTCTCAACAGCTGTTTGTGTGGATTTTTCATGTTACAGTAGAAAACTAATGCACAGTATTTGTCCACCTAGAGTTTCAGAGTAATTAGAGGTATAAGAGAATCTCACTGGGGGCTTTTTGGTATCGAACAGGACTTCCCAGTGGATTTACAGAATACTGTAACTCCCAATTCGACCAAGTCTCCCCAAAGAAATGGGATTCATGAAAAGCTGTATTTGCTGAGTATTCCCCCAACCTGATAAGTCTTGGTAGCCTTCATTAAATATGTAATCATTACACACATCAAATGTATAATAGTCACGCAGGAGACAGATACCACACTCACCCGAGTAATGGGGGGTGAATTCTCTAAAGTGACTCCATGCAAAGGCATAGAGAAATAGACATGAAAGGGTGCAAAATCCCAAGGGTTGGCAAGAGCAGTGAGGAGCAAGGGGAAGGAGCAATTACTTGAACCCCAAAGAGCACCTGAATGGAGAAGGAAGAGGAACAGAGCAAACAGAGCAGAGAGAAGTGGGCTTGGGTTGGGGGGAGGCTGGGCTTCCATAGCCTAAGCTCCCTTCCTCTGTCTTCTTTTTTTAAAATATATTTTATTGATTTTTTACAGAGAGGAAGGGAGAGAGATAGAGAGTTAGAAACATCGATGAGAGAGAAACATCGATCAGCTGCCTCCTGCACATCTCCCACTGGGGATGTGCCCGCAAGCCAGGTACATGCCCTTGACCAGAATTGAACCTGGGACCTTTCAGTCCACAGGCCGACGCTCTATCCACTGAGCCAAACCGGTTTCGGCATCCTCTGTCTTCTGACCTTTTGCATCTCACAGTCAGGAGCCAGATGGTGAAGAGCTTGCGTCTGTATGGGCCAGGTCAGCAGGATGGAAAAGTGTAGGCAATGGTTGAAAGGGGAGGACAGAAAGTCTCTGATACATGAATTAAAATCTCTTTCCTACAAGTTTCAGAAAGCTAGTCTTTGCCAAACCTCCCACCTGGTCTCCTCATGACTTCTGCAGACAATGAGAGCTCCAGGACGTCTATTTGTCAGCCTGTGACACAGACAACTGCACACGTGGAACTGAGAATGTTCTAATGTCCTTTTCCCTGGGAGGATATTCCTGGAAAACTTTGGCAGGCCCTGTTTATCATGTTCCCAATAGTTGAAATTACAGTTAATTTTTCTTTTTTAGAGAGGTTTGGATAGTTTCTATTTATTTTTTTCCTGCTCGGCCTTTTTGTCATCGTCCCATTCCCAGTCTCTGCAAGATAACTGCTTGGAAATTCAAGAAACTGGGGGGCTGGGGAGGTATGGAAGACAAGTTGGTGAGACATGATGTGAGAATTAAAATCAAATTACAAATATGAGAACTGATTCTTGTGCTTGGTCCGTAATTGAGCGAATTACAGTCTACTCGGAATTAATACTCAAAATCCCTTGACCTGTGTCCAACTTTATTTCCTGTACCTGTAGATTGAGTTAACCCCACATTAGCAGTTGAATATTATATTGCTTACTCATTCCTTCTTTTGTTCATTTATTCAATGACTACAATCTGAAAGCCTATTTTGTGCCAGCTCTCTGCTACATTGGAGTGGGGTAGGGGACAGTGGTATACCATAAAAGGGGAGAAATAGGTTCCTATCCTCAAACAGTTTATTAAGAGCCTAGTTTATGCAAGGTTTCTGTGCTCCTAACAATGCACAGCTAGCTCATTAACTTATCTCCTGAAATCTATTAACAACAGGAATAATAATAGTTAATACTTAGTGAGCATTTTCTCTATGCCAGAAACTCTTAGGCACTCTATTTTTCATTTTCTTACTTTAAAAAAAATATTTTTTAAAATTAATTTTAGAGAGGAATGGAGAGAAAGAGAGAGATAGAAAAATCAATGCTGAGGGAGAATCATTGATTGACTGCCTCCTGCATGCCCCCAACTGGGGATTCAGTTCAGTCCATAACCCAGGCATGTGCCCCAACCGGGAATCGAAAGGTGACCTTCTGGTTCATAGGTCGACACTCAACCACTGAACATGCGGCCAGGTTTATTTACTTTTTAAAATTCAAACTATATATGTAGTTCAAATTTGAAATTTCACATAATACTATAAGGCTCATTATAAAACTCAGAGGCTGCTATTTTTAAAATCACCTGAGCAGTTATTATATGATTTATCTCCTTACATCCTGGTAACAGGTTTATATTATAATTTCTTGATTTTGCCACTTTAGATATTTGCCTTCGGTTTCCAATGTGGAAGATGAAGGATTAGGTCTTTTACATACCACAACATCAAACACTTCTCTCCTTGGTTCTGTTATATCAATAGCTAGTGTTTTAAAATTTTCCCTGTGATATATTCTTTATGGCTGAGCCACATATGCTCTTATGACATTTTCTCTTCTTTTCCATTTTGGTGGGTGTTTTTGGAGATAAAAAATGGCCCTGTATTTTTATTTGCTCCCTATAACTGTCACACATGCATCCACAAAGTCTCTTTCATGTGGCAAAAATCTGCTTATTAGTGTCAGATTCATCGAGTAATCTGCTGGTTAAATGATTGTCCCCCTGGAGAGGTCCTCCTGGAGCCCTCTTCCTCCCTCTCCAACCTCAATGCTTCCCATGCTGGTGGCATCTCGGTGTCCTTGGATTTGTCTTTAGCAACACCCTGGACTTGCCTTCTTTTCTCCCTGATGCTGGATCTCATGCTTCCGGTCTTTTTCCCTGGCTCACTCCCTCACTTTGGTGGAGGATGGCTTCCAAAAGCTTTCTGAGTAAGGCTGTCTGGTAGGCAATATTTTGGGACCTTGAATGTCTAAAAATACCTTTATCTCCTCATACACTTGACTGATAGTTTCGAGGGTTATGGGATTCTGGGAACCATATTTTCTCCAGGGTTTGAAGATATTATTCTACTGCCTTGCAGTGTTGAATGCTGTTTTTAAGCCCGATGTCATTCTAATTCCTTATCCTTTTTAGGTAATTTTTTAAATCTTCTATTGCAGCTGACTGGACTTTCTCTGTGCCAATATTCTTAGGAGAATTATCTCACTCGGTCCTCACGCGAGTTCTAGGAAACAGGTACTGTCATTGCCACCTTCTTAAAGGTGAAAAAATGAGACATGGAGATGTTAGACATGTTGCTAATATCCCCCAGCAAGTAGGTGAGAGGGGTGAGACTTAAACCTGGTCCCGTTCCAACTTCAGCACTTCTGTTCTTTATCACGATGCCCTGAGGACTCTCCATGAAGTTCAGGTTTAGCATCACCCTCCCTTGGGTCCAAATCTACTGCTGGGGCAGTTCTGATAGCCCAGGCAATGCCTGGTTCATCTCATTCCTCCTTCCCAACCACTTTGCTGTCTCAGTATTCACAGTGACCGAGAGTATGAGGACCATGATATTCTTGAAAAATGCCTTCATTCAGAATCCACATTTTTCATCAATTAGCAATTTCTCCTTTCAAACATCTGATATTTGGAAATGCAGGTGTATTATATTATTTTCCTCGAGTTACATTTGTGGTCCATATTTTGCCACCTTCTCTAAGGAGACCTTATTTACTTTTCAGTGAGTTGTTGCCTTTTCCTTGGCTATAGATCAGGGGTGGGCAAACTTTTTGACTCGAGGGCCACAATGGGTTCTTAAACTGGACCGGAGGGCCGGAACAAAAGATGGAGTGTTTGTGTGAACTAATATAAATTCAAAGTAAACATCATTACATAAAAGGGTACGGTCTTTTTTTTTTTTTTTAGTTTTATTCATTTCAAACGGGCGGGATTCCGGCCCGCGGGCCATAGTTTGCCCACGGCTGCTATAGATCATGCTTTTTCTTCATTTGTCACATGTTCAAACTACCTTTTCAAGATGAATTTTTAAAACGTTGTCTTTGCTTTACTCCTGTGAAACAAACCTTTGCTAAGGTATATGTCTTGCATTTACACCTTGATGAAGAAGTATTCATATAGAAGTACCCATAGAAGGAAAGAATGTCTCTGTCAGGACGTGCAAAAAGCAGAAAACATGAAGTCAGTGGGTCCTCATTTTAGTCCTGGATCAACCAGCTATTTGTTGTTGGGTAATTCATTCAATTCTCTGAGTCTTAGATTCCTGGTCTCAACAGTGTTAATTACTCCTATCCTCCCCGCTGTTATGAATGTCACAAGGACAAATAAAATTATGTGGGGAACTATTCTGTAATTCTACATGTCAAACTGTCATTCAATTACAATTATCAAAATTTTGACCACAACCACTACACAATTTAGTATTTAGTAAATATCTTTTCTTTGAGTCAACTTACTATTTTTTAAACTTAAATAAACTGATGCCAAAAAGGAAATGAGTGGAAAGGAAATAGAGATGGGGGAAATGTAGGAGGGATCATGGCCCAGAGAGAAAGTGTTGCTCAATGTATATGAGACAGGAATGGGTCTCTGGCTTTGGGATCAGTTTTCCAGTGCATTGGATCAAAAGGTAGGCAGGTGGAATGAGTAAGGGAGAGGAAGACCTGAGGCAGTGAGTTGACCAATTGACAGAAAAGAAATCTAACGTGAAAGGGAGGACTGCAGTGGGAAGGGATAGGGACTTAGAGGTGGGGTGTCTGTTCTTATGACTGAGTGGTAGATGAAGCACTGTTGACAGGAGAGGCCGTAACTGAGCAAAAGAAGAGCTAAGGGTTTAGGAAAAGGGTACTTTTCAGGAAGTCATATAAGGGTCAGTGTTAAGGGATTGGCAGGGGGCGGGGAGGAACTTGAGGAGACATAAAGCTGAATTGGGAATGAACGGGTTTGAGAGAGTTAAGGAAAGGGATCTGATGAATGAGAAGGACTTGAGGGATGGGAGTTAGCATGGTGGTTTGTATACTCAGGTAAGTTTGTATAGTCAGGTAAGTCAGCGTACCTGTTTAGAAGTGGGCAGATTATTGAGGAGAATTGATGATGGAAAGTTCTATAGTTATGTGTTCCCCCCACCCCCGCCCCCCCCGCCCCGGGACTGGACTCTGAGAGCATGGATGCCCATGAGCAAGTTCTGAACAGTCAGTCAATGTGTCACACCTGTCCTACTTTAGACTGTTTTGTGTATTGTAGACTACCATATGTATATGTATCTTTGGAAACACTGCTTTAAAACATTCCACAAATACATGGAGTTAGTCATAACTTGTTATTTAAGCACACTTTTGTCTTTCCATTTCTCCTCCATTCTTCCCTGGTAAATCTATCCTGGGGTTGAAGAACTCAAAATGACCCCAAGGGCACAGTTGGCTATGTATTTATATCGTGGCTGGGGATCAGGTGGAGGAGGATTGGTCTTGGTAAAACTATAAACTTGTTGAAGTTCAAACTCAGAACACCTCTTAACATCTGGTAAATGTAAACTCTCCCCCCTTTTGATTTTCATTTGGGCCTTTCTCAAAAAATGAAAAGCCCTTGTTCTCACAACGTTGTCTTAGATAGGAGAAGGCTTGGAAGAAATGCAGTGGAAACAGTGACCTCATAAACTATTTCAAGACTTGCCCTAAAATGGGAAATCCGGGAGATAGCTCAGGGCTCCATCTTACTGGATTCCTACACTGGAAAGCTGAGGACAAAAGAGGATTAAGTGTCCTAAACATTATCTTGGGATTGGGGGTTCATGGCTGGGAGGTCCAAGTCTGCAGTTCTGCATAAGCTCAGACAGACAGCAGCAGCTCTAAGCCTGACCTATACATCTTTAGCCAGAGCAGGGTCATTTAAAAGAACATTGGACATGGCTGATTTTGAGCAGTTGAATCAACAGTGGGAAACAATTAGAAAATGATTCAAGAATAAAAAAACCCACTTCTGCAACCCTCCAAATTTTCTCCTTCCTTCCTTCCTTCCTTCCTTCCTTCCTTCCTTCCTTCCTTCCTTCCTTCCTTCCTTCCTTCCTTCCTTCCTTCTTTTTTTCTCCCAATGCTAGGATTTAAATTTAAATTGGGTTCCGTTGTAGAATCCTGTAAATGTCTGCTTATTTAATACAAAACCTGCCACTGTGTTTTTGAGGATTCATGATCAGTGCTTGGGCTGCGGTGGTAAGATTTTGAGGCTAGAGGGGAGGTCGGAAGTCATCTAATTCTGTTCCCTCACTTTGAAATGAGAAACTTACAGGCCAGAGAGGTGAAATGAGGTGTCCAAGGTCACCCAAATGCTTAGTAGCAGGTTCAGGGCTGGGTTGCAATTCCCTGCCTCTAACTGTTATAAATCCTCTTGGACAGGCTTTGTGGCAAGCTACCAGGGAAGCTTATTGGAAAGCATTTAAGAACGTTAGGCCGTCTGCAGATGTGATTTTAAAGGTTATTTATTTGTTTTACTGCAGATCATGACTTCCCTTCCATCCATCTTCTTGTTCCAGGGCCAGATTCTACCCTTTGATGTTCTCTGTGGCATTCTCATTGCCTTTGGCCTGAATCAGAAGCAGGGCTTGACCCAAAGCTACTGGTGCCTTTGTTCACTCTCAGAAGACTGCCCCTCACCCCAGGAGGCTCTGAAAAATCGGCTGTATTAGAGTTACTTCCTACACAAGAGGTGTCCTGCTGTGTCTGTGTCACAGAATCTCTGAGCTGGAAGAGGCCTCTAAGGTCATTAGTCCAACCCCCGACCCAGTTTAGACATGTCTTCCAAAAATTTCCTGGCATATGGTCACAGTCTTATGGCTGGGAGTTACCTTGGAAACAGAAAATATCTCAGTGTCTTTTTGTAGGTAAAGAAGTTGAGATTCAAAGAGGTAAAGTGATTCATCTCCATGCAGGTGGAAGAGCTAAAACTGCAATTCTGGTTTCTGAGTCTGGTTCTGTAGCTTCGTCTACTGTATCATCTTACCCCTGATTAAATGCTTCCAAGAATTGTCTAGAAATCATCCAATTATTTATTTGCTAATCATCATTAATTTACTAAGCCCTTATTTTACCCAGTACTAATAATTATAGGCAAATTGACAGTACAGCAAGAGGAAATATCCACTCATTGAAGGCTTTATTCCCCAAGACAATCAATCTTTTGGAGGTTGTATTAGCTTTCTAATGCTGCTACAGCAAATTATCATAAAATTGGCTAAAGACAACACAAATGTATTATCTACAGTTCTGGAGATCAGAAGTCTTAAATGAGTCTCACTGGGCTAAAATCAAGGTGATGGAGAGCTGTGTTCCTTCTGGAGGCTCTAAGACAGAACCTGTTCCCTTGCCCTTTCCAGCTTTTAGAAGCTGCCTATAGTCATCAGCTCATGGTGTGATCCATTCCTCTACCTTTTAAGTGCATCATTCTTTAACTCTGCATCCCTCATCTCTGACTCCCTCTGTTGCCTACCTCTTTCCCTTATAAAGCTATTGTGATTACATTCAACCCACGTAGATAAACCAGGATAACTTACCATTTTACGATCCATAATTTAATCATATCTGCAGACTCCATTTTGCCACGTAAGGTAACTTAGTCACAGGTTCTTGGGATTGAGATATGGCCATATTTGGAGGTAATTATTGTGCCCATTACAGACATAATAGTCTTTGTTTTTATTTCTATAATGTGTTTTCTTTCCCCTCTCTTCTGGCTATTTTCTATCTGTCTTTGGTCTTCACAGTTTGAATATTATATGTATAGATTTTGTGTGTGTGTGTGTGTGTGTGTGTGTGTGTGTTGTATTGTTGTATTTATCTTGTTTCACATTCTCTAAGTTTCTTGGATTTCTTGGATTTGTGGTTTGGTGTCTTTCACTCATTTTGGAAATTTTCATTCATGATCTCTTCAAATACACCTTCTGCTTCTTTTTCATCTGACATGTATGTTAGGCTCTTGATATTACACTATACCTCTTGGATAACCTATTTTCCCTAATTTTTTCTCTGTCCATTTCAGATTGTAGAATTTATATTTATTTACCTTCAAGTTCTTTAATTCTTCAGCTGCATCAAGTCTATTGGTGAACTCATCAAAGGCATCCTTCATCTTCTATAGTGTTTTTCATCACTAGCATTTCTATTTGGTTCTTTCTTAAAATTTTGATCTCCCTAATGAAATTACGCATTTAGTCATGCATTTTATGCATCGCTTACTCTAGAGTCTTTAACATCTTAATTAGTAGTTGTTTCAAATTCTCTGACTGACATTTTTCAACATTTGTCTCATTTCTGAGTCTGGCTCCATTGATTGCTTTGATTTTTGACAACGTGTTGTTTTATCTTGTTTCTTTGTATGCTCCATAATATTTTTTATATGACAAGAGAGACAGGTATATAATTTTTATGCCTGGAAATAAGTATGTCTTTTCTTTTTTAGGCCTTTTAGGGAGGAAGGATGATGATTTGGGTCAACTGAGTCAGGAATTGAGCTCAATTGGGCATTTATTGTTGCTATATTTACCCTTCTTGCACTACAGGGCTCAAATCTAGTGTTGCCTTGTGTTCAGGGTGGACACTGGCTTGCAAGATGGTTTTCTCAAGATCTGCTCCAACTTTCAGCTTCAGTCCTTCTCTTTTCTCTGAATCTTTGAGATGATCTCTTTATAGTCTCTTGCTGTCCCTTAGCAGTACACTGCTGCTGGTTGGTGAGGTGGGCAGTCTTTGCTGTTCTGATCGAGTCTCAGTCATAGGTAGATATTGTGTTTCCAAGTCTTGGACATAGGACTTCTCCATGACCCTGCTCTTCCCTAAGCTATAAGAGACATATTGGTCTGGGTCCAAAATGTATTCTGGTACTTCTTCCAGATGGAAGTTCTTTTTCTGTTTCCTTTCTCAGCTGCAGTGAGTCTTCACACTGCCACAAGGCCTACAGTTTGTTGTCCTTTCCCTATAAGCTTAATGTTTTTATTCTGTAGGAGAGAAGTAGAGTAGAAGGATCCAGGTAGGGCTTCACCCCTTTCCCACAGTGGCTGCTAGCCTGCTATCTCAGGCCTTTGCAATGAAGGAGACTTTCTTGAGATTCTCACCCTCCCTCCAATCATTCTTGTGACCACCTGATGAGGTCTGTTACCTTTTGAGAAAAACCAGTGACTAGGTGGAAATTCCCATGTGCCTGCAGTGCCAGAGGTTTTATTTTCTCACATTAGTCCATACTTGGCCTTTAGACATTTGTTAGAAATTTTATCTAGATTCTCATCAACAGCTTTTTATGGCTCCTGGTGGCATCTCCTTAGGCAGGCAAGTGTTCCTGTCCTGGCTCTTCTTGAAGGCACTTGTCTTTCTTCTGATTTAGTTGCTTGGCCTGTGACTTCAGTCCTCTGGTTGGCTCAAAAAAAGGTGTGAATTTGCAGACTGTTCAGCACTGTGTTTGTAGTACCCGCGGCAGTAGGAGACACAAGTCTTCCCCAGCATTCTCCCTTATGGAGTCACAGATGCTAACTGGGAGTTTCCCATTGGATTTTCTGTCATCCATGGAGTCTAATTCAATTTTGGTGCCTGGACTCCCAAATCCTACCTTCAAACAGCTCATAGTCTACTAAGAGGGAGACATGCAACAACAGATAATTTTTGAATAGTAAGTAACTGTTAACTATGATAAAAGTCTCTGCCCAGGTAAAATACAAAGGAGAGCCTGGCCAGCGTGGCTCAGTTGTTGAGCATTGACCTAGGAACCAGGAGGTCACAGTTTGATTCCCGATCAGAGCACATGTTTGGGTTTCGGCTCAATCCCTGGTATGGGGCCTGCAGGAGGCACAGGAGGCAGCTGATCAATGATTCTCTCTCATCATTGATGTTTCTTTCTCTCTTTCTTTCTCTCTCTCTCTCTCTCTCTCTCTCTCTCTCTCTCTCTCTCTCTCCCTCCCTCCCTCCCTCCCTCCCTCCCTCCCTCCCTCCCTCCCTCCCTTTCTCTCGGGACATCAATATATATAAGACAAAGGAGATTTCCTGGCAGAAATGAGACCTGCATTGGTTCTTAAAATAAAAATACTTTCCTACTGTAGAAAAACTGTGTGGGGTCTTCTAAGCAGAAAGGAGGAATGATCTGGGTCACAGAATTAGCATAATTTGTGCATGAACAAAATGAAATGGGGAGTAATATTATGACCCAGTCGAGGACTCTGTTGATACTTTGGTGGAAGGACATTTAGGCATTCCCCCCTGTCCCTGGCACATATATTTATATATTTATGTAAAATGAAATAACATAGCATATACTGAAATATTTAATAACTGCTTAATTATGTAATGATGTAGAATGATTCACTTTTCTTGTTGTTAAACATTTGGTTTATTTTCATTTATTTTGCTTTTATTATAAATATCTCTTACATGCAGTGTTGTTGTTTTTTAATTCCTTTTAGATTATTTCATCGAATATACATTTGATGAAATAATCATGTGAAGGGAATTTCTGAGTAAAGATTACTGACATTTCCAAGGCTTTGATACATGTTACTAAATTGCTTTTCAAAGTGGTTGTTTTCAATATTTACTTTCCTTTTAGTTTGTGAAAGTGCTCAACTCATCACATCCTCATAAGCATTATGTATTTGCATTAAAAAAATAAAACTTGGCTAATTTAATAGGTACAAAAAATGGCATGACATTAATTTCTAAAAGTTTGCATTAATTTGAATATGCATAGGTCTGACAACTTAAAATATTTCTATGAACTATTTTGCTTCCTCTTTTGTGAATTCTCCTTTGCCCATTTATAGAATGGAGTGTCTGAATATTAGACTCCCCTTTGAAGTTTGAGGTTATGCTATCATATTTATTGGCTCCAAACATTGTGAAAACTAACTTTTAGAATCTAGAGAAGGAGTGTTCAAATCTGACTTCTGAAAACTGCCTTTGGAGCTTTTTAAAAATGATGCATTTTTGAGCCGACCCATAGAAATTTTGATTTAGTCACCCTAGGGCCAGGCTCAGAAGTCTGCGTAAGAAATCCAGAGGATTCTGATACATCAGCCCAGTTTGGGAAGTGGTTCCCCTAATTTCCATGCTCCTGTCACTCTCCTTGGTTGTCATACTGCGCCTCTCGGGTTCTACTCTCCGCCTGGGAGTGAGCTGGGTACAGATGGCATTCCCGAGGATGAGTCCGGAGAACACAGAACACAGGCTTTTCACGGAGCTTGGGTTTAAATCCCAATTTTGGTGCTTGTTAAGCTCTGATGGTCACACTTGGCTGATTTTCATTTTCTTGGGTTTTAAATGGGAGAATAGTATTATCGATGATTATTATGTTACTACTCAATCAAGGCTACCAGTTAAGAGACTTTTATAATGATCCTGGGGTAATATAATAAGGGTCTGAAAGAAGAAATAAAGAAAGACGTAGTTAAGAGACACCAGGATAGAAGAATGGAAAGGTTATACTTTAATCACATACTCTTATTGAATGCTAATGGTGCAATTACTAGGAGAAACATTTGCATTAGACGATCTCATTTGATCTTCACACTGACTTTGAAATGGGTGCATTGGCCATTTTACAAATGACAAAACTGAAATTCAAAAGGTTAAGTGATTTCCTAGCCTGACCTAACCGGGAGAATGGAGTTATCATCACTCACTAATATGAGGAAGAGTCTAGGAATCATAGGTTTGGGGAGGAAAACTAGGAGCTTCGTTTCATTCATGGTAAGTTTGAGATAAATGCCAAGTGGAGATATTCAAGAAGACATTTGTCTTTAGAACTGTAGAGCTTGGGGGACAGGCCTGGACTAGAAATATAAACTTGGAAGTTATCAGTGCAGAGGTCAATGCAATGAGAGAGAATGCATTCTAGGCGTGTGGTGAGTACAGATGAAAAAGAGGGGTCCCAGTGTGAGCTCTGGATCTTGTGGTAAGAGGTCAGGAACTGGCAAAGGAGACAGAAAAGAAGTGGTGAGTGAGGAAGAAAAAACCCAGGAGAGGGTGGCATTTGAAATACAAGAGAGAAAAAGAATATCTACTTGACTAATTTTTTGTCAAATGAATGAATGGCACATCTAGGCAGCATTAAAATCCAGATCTCTGTGACCCAAAAGCTTATACACTGTCATCCAATATACCAGGGGTCAACAAACTTTTAAAGGAACAGACAGTAAATGTTTAAGACTGTGGGTCAATAGGCACAATCTAGGCTATTATGTAGGTGCTTATATAACTACTAGAGGCCTGATAAATAAAATTTGTGCAAAGGTCTTGGCCCTTGCAGCCATGGTGGCTTGCCTCAGCCCTCCCAGTCCCCACTTCGTCTGGAAGGTCACCCTGGAAGGTCATCCTGAAGGACGCCTGGAAGGTCATTTGGCTGTCTGGCCTACTTAGCATATTCCACTTTTATTATTACAGATTTAAAGGTAGCCATGAGGGGATAGGTGGGCTGGGTGAAAGAGGTGAAAGGATTATGCAAAAAACAAAAGACATACACACACACACACACACACACACACACACACACACACACACAAACTCCCAGGCAGACCACAGTAGGGTGATTACCTGAGAGAAAGCGGGGTGAGGAGGGGCAGGAGAGGGTAAAAGGCAAAGGGGGAGAAACGGTAATGGAAGGAGATTTGACTTGGATTAGTGAAAACACAACACAATGTACAGATGATGTATTCTAGAATTTACTCCTGAAACCGATATAATTTTATTAACCAATGCCACCTCAATAAACTCAATAAAAATAAATAAATAAAAATGTAAAAATCATTCTTAGCTCAGGGGCCATAAAACCAAACAAAACCAAGGCAGGCTGCTGGCCCCCTCGCCATTTGCTGACCTCTGCACTACACTGTATTATTTCCCTTAATTCTAGAAATATTCATCACCAAGATGATAATTCACAGGCAACAGCATCTTAACCAGCTCTCTCAGTCCCACATAACATTCTACAATAATTCGTTTCAGCAGTAGCATAGTTTGACTATTTTCTTTATATGAAGGTGGCCTGCATCTCATTCAGCAATTTTATTCTTCCCAAGACACTATTTCCTGTTCCATTTTGCTTAGCTACATAGTTGGTAAAGAAACGGAGCGAGAAATCAGGCACAGCATTTGCATGGGTGTGTTTGTCATAGAGCATAGCTTCTAAAGTAGGTTTCTGGCCTGAGAGCATAAAGGAAAAAGGGTATTTCCCTCGCTACTTGTTTTTTTTCTCTGTCAAAAGAGAATCTATCTGCCGAAACCTCCATGAAAGCAGATATTTTCCCTGGGGTCACAGCAAGGGGTATCATTATGATGCATTACTCCAGCACATGAACTCTGCCCACAGAAGCGCTGTTTTTAGAAAGATAAAGTTCAAACTTGGTAACATGGACTTCTATTTTTTCTTAACTTGCTTTCTACCACAAAAAAAAAAATCAGTGCAATGACCTAAATTTATTTATTGCATTTACTCTCCTCCTCTGTACTGCCTTCTAGTCACACTTTCTATATCTCTACCAACCCCCTCAATCTCAGAACCTTGGAATCTGTTCCTAGAGCTTCCCAGACCCCCAGGCCCTTTGTACTTCCTCGGTGCTACCCTCCTCTAAAATTCTCTACAAGGACATATTGACTCATTGAGGGGAAAAAACAGCACACATTTCTCATTCGCCTCTCAGGACACGTGTGTTTGCAGATCTTTCCAATCAATCATGAGGTGATTGCTACTAGAAATTCTTCAAGGGACAACCCGCCTTTCTGGAATTGCTCTTATTTCAAAAAACAGTTTAATGCTCATAACCACCTTTGAATACAGAGGGTGATCAAGGGCATTAAACTCCTGGGCTCAGGCGACACGCCAGCCCCATGCACTTGGGTCTTGAGTTTTCTGCAGCTATCCTTGCCTATGAGATGCTCTTCCTCCCTTCTCTCTCCTGCCGTTGGCTTGAGGACGTGGCAGGTCAAGGGTGATGATTGATACACAAAGCTTCCTCAGTGATCAGTCACTACTCTCTTTCAGAAAACCCATCTTTTCTTTCTTCTTGGTTCTTGGATGTTACTTTTGTCCAGACTCTCTATGTCCAATTCAACTGAGATCTGCTATGAAGCCTTTATGACTTCAGTAAAATGCTTTGCAAACTATGAGGTCTGTAAATTTGTAATTTTTTTCCCTCGGAACCCAGAACAAGGGTTCTGGGTTGGCACAAGCTAAATAATCAGTGAATGTGTCTTCAGCTACACTAAGTAGGTGGCTTATTAATGTTGTCTGGTTAATAGGTTGGAAAAGGGCAAGAAAGAGGTGGGAAGGCCAATTTAAAGGCCTAAGTTATAGACTGTGTCCTCCTTTCGGACAGGGGATAAATGTTTGTTGACCGGCTAAAGGATGCCAGTGGAGCTTAGCTTGGTGTGACAGCTGCAGAAGTGAAGCAGAAAGAGAGGTCTCTGAGAACTAGGATGGAGAAAGCAACGTCAGACAAGAGCTGGCCTGAATGGAAGATGACCGCAGAAGGAGCCAAAGTGAACTCCAGGTTATTGATCTGGAGACTGGCAAGTGAACAAATTGTTAAAGAGAGAGCCATCCGAGAGAGTAAAGACATGGCTCTACGCTTGCTTCTCTCTCTTCTGTGAGGCTGAGGAAGCTAATACATAACCTTGGCCTCCACTGTCCCATCTGAAAAACAGGTACAACAACACTCTGTACGGAGATGTGAGAATTACCATTATTATTGGTCTTTGGCATAATAACAACTGCCTTTGGAGCACACACAACTCAAGGGCTGACAAATGTAGAAATTTCTTGCCAACAGGCAGACTCAGAGGTAAGGGGTTTTGAAGCGAAGGGAGAAGAGCCATTCCCAGGAACTCTGAATTCACAAAGTAGGTAACCGGCCTTGTCCCAAAGGGACCTGAGGGCTGGTTACATGTACAAAGGAGCACTGTCTTCTCAGAATCTGCTTGTAATCTTTGCACGGGCTCAGATGTCACGCGAAAGGGTTAACAGGAAACTAGATGTCATCTTGTCAGCCTTCCTGATCTCTTCCAGCTGGAAGTAATCCCACTCAGCCCTGAGCACCCACGGTCCTCCATCTGTGCTTGTCTTACAGGGCAATTCCCTCCTACCTCAGATCCTGGATATTTATGCAAATCGCTTATCGTCCCCATAGAAGGTAAGCAACTTGGAGGCAGGAGCCATGGCTTGGTTACTGATGAATTACTCAGAGTTCTGCCAACATGGCTTGTAGTAGCAGAGATTTATTAATTGCTTGTTGAGTAGATAGGTGGATAGATAGACTGATGGAGGGATAGATGTAGCTCAGTCTTATTCAGTGCTGAATTCTGAGGCCCTTGGAAGAGCCTGGCATATAGTAGACAATCAACACATACTTGCTCATGGAACAGACAGAAAGATACCCCAGTGACCTGGTTTACACTGTTTCTCTAGGACCTCGCATAGGGCCTGGAACTTAGCAGACTCTTAAAAAATAGTTGTTGACTGACTGACTCTGTCTCTGAACTGAAAGACAACAACAATCATGGAAAGAGATGTCAGCAAGGTGGTTTCACTCAATGCATTCTCCTCCAAAAGAGAGTAACACTAGAGCAAGTATATGCCACATGCATTTTCCTAAACCTCCAGTCTGTGGTCTAGGACAAGGGTCAACAAACGATAGCCCTTGGGTCAGATTCAGTCCACTGCCACTTGCTTTTGTAAATCAGATTTTATAGGAACACAGTCATCCCTATTTGTTCATGAATTGCCTACGGTTGTTTCACATGTGAGAATTGCAATGGGGACTGTGTGGACTGCAAAGCAGAAAATGTTTACTGTCCTGCTCTTTATAGAAACAGTTTCTAACCCCTGCTATAGAAAACTGGTTATGATAACACAGAGAGTGACACCTCCATGAACTGCTGTTGGCCCACCAGCTAATAGTGAATGACTGATATTTTTGAGTCTTTACTCTGAGAAGAAAGGTCCTGAAGTTCTCCCTTCTTGGGAGCAATGATAGTTTTCAGATGCACTCCCCCCTTTTCTTCCCATGCGTAATCTCGAATACTCCCCAACAGTCAGGGATTAAACTCTGAACAACCATCAGGTCCCTCCTATGCAGGTTTTACTTTTAGAAAAAAAATGAATTTCTATCCAAACCAAGGATGATTCTTGATTCATGTAGAATCCAGACCTAGGATACATACTAGTAAGCTTGTGAAATATGACACAAAAAAGCTGACCTCTTAAAAATAATTATCTTGAGAAAGAAGACATGTTTCTTGATCTTAAAGAGCTCAGAATCTCATGGGGAGCCAGGCCAGGCATGATAACCTCTAATTACAGTCAGGGGCAGATTTATAAAGTGTAGGATATGGACCCCTCACATGCTTGGACCCCTTCCTTGGTCCTAGTAATAAGTTCACATGGTCCATATGTTTTTGTAAAACGTGCAACAGGAAGGTACTTCATCCTGCCTCCTGGCTCTGGTATGGCTCCTCCAGGAAGCCTTCAATTCTGGGATCCCTCCTCTGTGTTCCCATCATATGCCACACGACCTCTAGTTTCTGAGGAGGCGAGGCCTGGCCTTCCTTCAGGACATTCACATTGGACAGTCCCACTGCCTAGAACACCCATCCTCCTGGGCCCTCTTCTCTAGCCCACTCTTACCCATTCCATCTGATTTTCAATATCATTTCCTCAGAAAAGCTCTTCTTGCTTTTCTGCCTATACTGTAAACCCCCAACCCATGGCCTCACCCAGGAGACTGACAGCTTCGCAAGAACAAGAAAGACAGCTGTCCTCTTGACCAAATTATTCCTCGGATTTGATCAGTATTTGGTGAATGAATAGAGTTGCCTTTACCCTTTTACTTGAAATAATCAAATTGGGAATGGGTCCATTTTCTAAGACGGAAACCCAGCTCTCCACCAGTTGGCGGTACTAAAGATGGATATTTTCTCTGAAAATGGGATTTTGCCCTCTTCAAGACAAATGAGAAACACCAACAAAGAGGGAGTACTTCTAGGTGAAAGTTAAAGGACCATTTTATCTAATCAAGAGAAAGTCATTTGTCCCCAATTCCCCGAGAAGGACAGCGAGGACCCGGGATACTTGTTGAGAGCCAGCTTATGCCTCATCATGGCCCTGGACACATGCCACTCTCTCACAGACAAAATTAGGTTAAAAGACTGGGGTTGGTCACGTGGCGTATGATCATGGCCCTATATTTAAGAGTTTTGTTCCAAAAATAATCCGATTCCAAAGGCCTATGAGGGCTTATTTACTTATGAAAATGAGAAAGCAGCACCTTCTCAAATAAGCCAGTGCAGCCGCCGGTGTGAGCTGGAGCAGTGTGCCTCTGAAATATGACCACGAGGCTCCTTGACCCAGAAGAGTCACAGCCGGAGATGCCTGTGTTTAAGGCAGCATTTATTTTTTGCTGGTCTAAAACAGGCTCCTCTTAGAAATCACCTCTGGCTGCCCCAGAAATGCTGCTCCACGGATTGTGTAAAATGGGCCCTCCTGTGCCCTCCTATGGGAACCCCACTCCTCACAATGGGGGGACCCACCCCGCCCTCCCCACTCCCTGGCTTGTTCTGCTCTGAGAACCAAAAAGTCTTCCTGAGAAGAAAGGAATGGAATATGCATAGACCGCATTCCCAAGTCCATGGGTCTATGTCCAAAACAGAGCATGGAAGAAACTTTGTGGAGAGATTTAAATGAAATAGTTCCCCCCAGTCCCCACTCTATACCCCTTCCTGCCCAAGTTCACGTTTGCTGAGGCCTCTTTCATCAGCCTGACTTCCTGGGCTGTTTTCAGAGACAAAGACAGGGGAGCTTAACACATGTTTCTCTGTTGGTTTTTTTAAGCAAAGACAGGTAAGAAGGGGCCCGTTCACAAGAGGCCCTGGTAAGCCAACATAGCAGGCGGCAGAGACAGCGGGGTTAGAAAGAAATGAAACCCTAGAACATTCTGGTCCTCAGGATCCCTTATCTGCCCGTCTGATCAGAACATGACTCCTGATTGATTTTGAGGAAAGTTCCAATACCTCAGGCTATTTGCATCCTTCCCTTTTCTCACAGAGTTCGCTCAAGTGTGTCTGGTCATATGGCTTCTGGTTTACACCGCCCCCTGGTTCCTCTTTCTCAGGTGGAGACTGCGTGAACTCTCAAGGTGATACACGCCTGGTGAGTGGCTGGAATCCACCCCTGAGCCCTGGTCCAGGTGTTAGTCTCAGGGTGGGGGGGGGGGGGCAATCAAAGAGAAAGGCCTGGCCTTCCCTTTATCCTAAGCACACATCTGTATCCATTTCCAAAGCAGCACAGGGCAAGTCAGAAGGTGTGGGTCTGCGATCTGAGGCATGTGACCTCAGCTCGCCAGGACTCAGTTTTCCTCTCTGTAAGATGGGATAAGCACCTCTCACTTGTTATTTTCCAGGGGTGACCTGGGGATCAGAGGAGATGATGGGTGTGCAAGTTTGGAAAGTCTACCTGTCTGTAATGCAAGCTGCTCAGATTAAGCGGTGAGTGGTGTGAAACAGGCTCATCTCTTCCCACTAGAATGATGGGAAATGCTGTGAAAACCCCGGATGCCTTGGCATCATCTCCACAGACTGGGGTCGGCGCCTCTATGGGGCATCTTCCTTTTAACCTCCTCCAGATGATGTAACTGTGCCGACAGGTTTGGGAACTGCTAATAAATAAAAGGAGTTGTACATGTTGAGAGAAAGGACAATTTGTGGATGAGGGTGGGTAGAAAGGAAAAGCCTTGAAGGAAAACACATAAATTTGAGTGGCAGGATGGACCTATTCCAAGGGAAATGGAGTGAAGAAAAGTGAGGGGAGGAACTGCTAAGCCACCTGATCATGAAGTGGTGGCATGCAGAGACCTGGGAAGCCAGCGCCTTCTCCCGGAAGCCTGAAGGCTCCCGTGTTGCCCCGGGGTGATGGCACAATACCTTGCACTTCATGTCCCTGTCTCGCCACACGGTTTTCTAAATGTCTGGGTGTGTGTCTCTCTCCCGCACTGCACCAGGAGTTCTTTGAGGACACAGACCGTTCCTGTAGTCTCTGAGTAATCGGTGCTCAGCAGGGTAATTGGAACAGATGAAGAGCTTAATACATGATGGTTGATAACATGACAGGAATTAGGCACCTGGTAGAGACTTATTTTAGTTTTGACTCTGCCACTAATTTACTGGGATGCCTATTGCCTCTTTGGGTTTCAAAGGTCCTCCTGAGGTGGGAGTTGATGGCTCTAGGAATTCAAGTATTTGAGTAGCATTGTGTCTAAAAAGAGGCTGAGGTTCAGTGAGGTACTAGGTCAAACAATTAGAACACTTCAATTCAGGTCAGTGCTTCTCAAACTTCAATGTGCATACTAAGTTACCTGGGGACCCTGCTCAGATTAGTTAGCTAATTCGGTAGGACTGGGGGTGGGGCCTGAGGTACTGCATTTCTAAAAAGCTCCCCAGTGATGCCAATGAGGCCAGCCCGTGGCCCACACTGGTCAGTACTTCCTGGTGATGCCCCAGGCTGCTGGACCATGGACCACACTTGGAAGAGCAGGTCATTAGGCTATGCCTCCATAATGTCAAAATGACCTGCTGAACAATTTTTACTCCACCCCCCGAAATAATGGGTTTAAGAAAAAAAATGTTGGCAGGGGTATTGTGTTGGCTAGAAAATAAGATTTAGGTCCCCCAAACATGGGTTCTAGCCTGTCTCCACCACTTCCTAACCATGTGATTTAAGGCAAGTGACTCCGTAACTCTTCACCTCAGTGTCTTACACTGTAAAATGGGATGATAAAATTGATCTCCAGAAGGAAGACTCTCGTAGGTAGGACATGAGAATTCAACATGATGATGTGAGTGATGCCATGGTATGTGGGAGATGCTACGCATATGCTAATTCTCTTCAGACTGACTCAGCAGCACAGGAAGCCCAGAAGTTTCAGAAATTATAGATTTCTTTTTCTCTTCCCATCGAGAAAGGAAAGTTGAGCTTCATAGGAAATGCAGTCCTTTTCACTTCCTTTCTTTAGGGGCACAAAACCCCCAGGTGGGTCTTCGCTCAGAATCTGTGGGAGGAAAGGAGAAGAGAAATGCAAAGCTCTCAGAGGGAGCTGATTCACACACCTCCTCAGGGAAAAGTCAGCCCAGCTACGGGGCTTTGAAGGGAAGGAGATGCAGCCAGCTTGGGGGAAACCCGAAGTGAATGAGAAAGAAAAGGGAAAGACACAGGCTCCCCTGCTACTTAGCACCTTACAACACAAACCTTCTCCCTTCAACTCTCTGTTCTCAAGACCGAACCCCGAATCCTGCTGGACTTACCTTTAGACACATTTTATTTATATGACTGGGGTGAAGGCTCAGGACAATGTTATATTCTGGCCTCTTGGGAGATGCGATGTGAACACAGGTGTTATTACCTGGGTGGATCTTTACCGGTTCCTTGTAGGAAACTCCATAATCATTTCTCAGGCTCCCAAGTAACAATCTCTGAAGGGACAGGGCGGGGGTGATTTTTAGTGATCTTTTTCCATCGAGTACATGTAATCAGCATCTCCAATTTTCCACTGTCTTTCTTGTACGTCTTCTGTTTTCCGGCCACCCATTAGACCAGCGGTCGCCAACCGGTGGTCCGCGGACCACTGGTGGTCCGTGAGGTCTGAAAGGTTGGCGACCGCTGCATTAGACTGAAGCTGACCCTGGACTGTTCAAATGATATATGTGGGGACCTCAATCAACAACCCCCTGCTCAGGTGGATGCCTGTTCCACATTTCTCGCTTCCATACTCTACATGTTCTAATCCTTGCCAGCAGTAAGGAAAACTATCTGATTAGGGAAATACTCCCGTGACAATCTGCTTGATTTATGACTCTCTGAAGAAATTTGCATTTTAAAAGAGGAGCTTCCTAAAGTCAAATGAGTCTTTCATTTTGTGGGTTACTATAATGTTGCTCATTATACATATTTGGGTAGTTGAAAAAAAAACATACAAATTTACAAGCCCTAATAGTTTTGCACCCTGGAAATCTACATTGAGTCTGACATCTCTAGTAGAGAGAGCTTTCTGGGTGATTCTCCTACACAGCCAGAGTTGCAAACTCTGGGTTACTGGTGAATCATTATGGGATACATTATTCCTTTGTATATTCTTGACTTAAACATCCATTCAGTTATCCATTGATGTACAATAAAATGCTCCCAAACTTAATGAATTGAACAAAAACTATTTACTATTTCTCATGATTCTATAGATTGCCTGGGCTCAACTGGGTGGTTCTTCTGCTCTAGACAATATCAGCCAAGATACGTATTTGGCTGTATTCAGCTGTTGTCTGGGCTGGAAGATCTGAGAAGTCTTCACTCTCAGGTACAGAGCCTTGCTCTCATCCCCGTGGCCTCTGGCTGCAGATAGTCTGGGTTTTCTCAAAGCATGGTGGTCTCGGGATAATCAGATTCCTTATGTGGTGGCTGGCTTCAAGAATGAAAGCAGAAGCTAGGTTCTTTATGGCTAGGTTTGGAACAGGTACAGAATCGCTTTTATTACATGCCACCCAGGTTTGAGGAGATAGGACAGAGCTGACACATTCAGACATGCACATATAGGGAGGGAAGCAATAGATGGTGTCATCTTTGGAGACTATCTACCACAATATCTTCTCACTAAATTGCTAGAGAACAGGAATCTGAGACACAACACTGGAGACGGTCAGTCTTTATACCAAACAAAACAGCATACAGTGTCCATTTGGACCAGATGAGCATTTGAGGCCATCAATGGCTATCTTACAGGGATTGGAGAATGTATGGGATTCCCTCCTCTCTAATATTTCTGGAAAAGTAGCTAATTGACCAACTCTAACTGAGGAAACTCAGCCAGATACTCCACATTCACTCTGTGCTCCCCTAAAGCCCAAGGGAGTTTGTGGGAGGGCAGCACAATCGAATGGAAAGACTGTGGCTTTGAGCCGAACAGAAAGGGTTTCTACATATAGGTTTCCAGGGGAGAATATTGTGGGTTAATTTCCTGAGCTTCAGTTTTGACTTCAGAAAACCACACAGGGTATGTTCTCCCAGGCTTTTTTTTTGGTGAAAGTTCAAGGTGATGATATATGCAGGCACTGACTGCATTGTTGCACAAATGTTGTGCCTATTGTACTAAGCAACATTTCTCTGTTAAAAGACCTAACTTTGTAGAGGTATTTAAAGTCACGGAGAAAAGAAAACACTTTGTCAAACACTTACGGAAGAAGGAGAGGAGAGGAAAGGAGCGTCAAGAAGTTATGTGTGTGTTTCATGAGCAAGGGCACACAATAGGAAATGTAGAGGTTCGGTTGTTGGGTGAGTCACCCAAAGGAATTTCTCTGATATTGATAACCCTTGTGTGTGGCATTCATTCATTTTCCACCACAGTGATTGCACCTCCTTTGAAACAGTCAGAGCTGCTGGGAAGTTTAAGGAGGGACTCTGGAGAAAGCTTCAGTGCTCTAAGCCAGGTAGGCTGTAGAGGTAGGATCTAAAGAAACCAGTGGAGAGAAGAAAGGTAGAAGGGATTGCAAAAGATGGGCACGGTACATGGAATTTCACACCTACGGCATCTCCTGTGGCAAAGGGGAAATCCCCAGGTCCATGGCTACCCCAGATCCACCAGCATGCCCTTGACTGACTGGAACAAGACTGTGGAGAACAATGACTGCCTTATTTCACAAAGCGCCCTCTGAGCCAGCATAGAACATCCTTTCCAAGCTTCTGTCTAGACCAGCCGTGGGCAAACTACGGCCCGCGGGCCGGATCCAGCCCGTTTGAAATGAATAAAACTAAAAAAAAAAAAGACCATACCCTTTTATGTAATGATGTTTACTTTGAATTTATATTAGTTCACACAAACACTCCATCCATGCTTTTGTTCCGGCCCTCCGGTCCAGTTTAAGAACCCATTGTGGCCCTCGAGTCAAAAAGTTTGCCCACCCCTGGTGTAGACTCTTCTTTTAAACCCATGGCTCAGTAACTAACAGGAGAGTAGAATCCCAATGGCCTGGTCACTCAGGGCTCCTAGACAGAAATCAGGAAGCCCTTTTCTATTTCCAAGATGTTATTCTTGGGACTAAGTGGTAGCTCATTTATAGGGCAGGAAGGAAGAGGACTACAGTGGGAAATACGTACTGAATGTTGGCTGCTATGCTGGATATCTCACAGTGTTCCTCTCATGGTATAGTTTTATATCAATTCTTCAATGTAGGCATTTTTAGCCCTATTTTATGGACAAGCAAACTGAGGCCTAGACAGTGGGTCAATGGTGTAAAGATGAATTCAAAGTCCAAAGCCTTCAATCAGAGCCTTATTATGTAACAGTAAGCGTAGCATCCAGGAAGATGTGTCATAAACCTCTTTGCATCCAAAATACATCCTAGAAATATAGGTAATAAAACTGTCTTGACAAAAATTTCAGAAAGATATAGATTTGAATGGTTCAAGTACATTTGCTTTCATATGAGAAGAGAGCCTACAAAGGATAGGAATTATTTTCTTATATCCAAGTATCATTTGTAGAAATCTAGGCTATTTTATTTGGTCACAATAAAAATATGTTTAAAAAAAGTCTCCCAAATAGTTGCCATTTCTAACGTTGCCATTTCCTGGCTGCAATTCAGTAAACCTAGAAATCAAGGACCAAAAGTCCATATGCCCAACAAATAGATGGGCTACAAAAAGTTCAAATGATTTCTTTAATCCCATTGGCTTGTATGGTCACAAAGCAATTAGTGTTTGGTTAACATTGAGGATTCCTGTCTGAGCTATGACCGGTACCCAGTGATGTTCCCACTGTCAGAACATTCCTGTAATTTTTCCATCAATCTCAAATGTAGGAGATCCAGAGAAAGATGAGGAAACTGAGACTAAGAAGCAAAATGACCAGTCCAAGAGGAGAAACCAGAATTAGACCTTATGGGCTTTCTTTCTACTTGGTTTATGTCTCAGACACAGTTCCACATAGGTTATACAGAAGCTAGGTTTTCTTAACCCTCTTCTGCCAATGACAATACAAAGGCTCAGAGACATTCAGCAACCTGCCCAAAGCCACACAGCCAGTCAGAAGCGGGATTTGAGCCCAGGCTGCCTGACCCTGGAGTCCATGTTTGCAAACACTGCACTGACCCAGTTCCTGATCCCTCCTGATTGACTTTGGCTCTCTCTCTGTTTTCTTCTCCTCCCCCTGGCTGCCCATGATGGGCCCTCACATCTCTCTGGACCCAGGATCTGTGATAGGGCTCATGAACCACTGATTCGGGCAGGAGGGGTGCAGCTGTGTGAAAAGCAAACACAGGCTCCCCTGCCCCAGCCGCACCGCTGTTTCCTTCAGCTGAAGTTTCCCCTGTTATATAAATGGAATGCTAGACAAATGTTTCCGCCATGAGTTTCCTTGCAAAGGATGAATAAAAGAATGAAGCATTTTGTTTTCCTTTGTTCCGCGGTGGCACCTAAGGTAAGAATTTGTGCTTAAAGCATGACTCACTATTTCTTGGAGCAAAGCACGAGGAAGTGAAGAGATCTAATACTTCTGGGAGATGTAGGCTTGATCTTGTGTGAGAACGACTCAACTGAAACCACTTCAGTGAAGTTTCATTCAAAAAAACAGCAACCCTCTCCCTCCTACCCCTTCCCCAACAGCTCCCAACTTGACGGTTGCGTTCAAGCAGCGCCATTCGCTTTCTTGCACGCTTGTCAAATATTTCAGGCAAGTGATATCTCGTTCCTTTTTATGTGGGTGTGTGCTCAATTGTTCGGGTTTATAATTACTAACTGAATCATTGGTTTGTTTGTTCGATAGGAAGCCTGGATTTGGGAATAGTTATTTACAGAACAAAGGCACGGGGAGGGAGGTGGTTTCAATACAGTGCAGGGTAAATAAGCTTGAAAAGCACCTAATTTTCATGGACTTAAGGACAACAGCTTCCAACTACACCCAATGCGTTTTAGTTCCTCCAGCCTGTGTGTTGTGTGCAGAACACAGTGCAGTCTAATTCTCCGTGTACAGAAATACATTCTCAGAACCTGCTTTCTAGAAAGTGGCCTATGTGGGCAACCTCCACTTCCCCACTCCCTCCAGCCCCGGTCATTTGATTGCCTGGAATGTTCTCATTAGAATTCGTTGGCTCCAGGGAGCGGTACAGATGTGAGTCAGCTTGCTGGCTACTGGGGATCCACGAGCAGGCTGCCTGGGTGCACAGGATGTTTTCTTTGGAAGGAACCCTCTTCCTTGAATTTCTTTTCTTTGCATGAGACAATGAGGAGTGGGAAGTCACTTTGGGTGTGACTGTTTATCTCTCCTCTTTTATATTCGTTGCTCAATTCCTTCAAAAACTCAAGTCCTGGGGCAAAGAGGTATTTGGGCCATCAGCTAGAAGGGGCCATCTTTTCTGTTGGTTGACAGAATTTCTTCCCCATAACCTTGGCTGGTCTATCCATCGGATCCTAAAGTCTGTCCGAGAAAGTCTACTGCTTCCTCCCACAAAGTGTGGCATAGACTGCAAATCAGGGTTGTCACCCAGCTTTTCCTTCATTATCTACATGATCTCTCTCCTGGAGAATCTAGCACTTCTCCCTCTGATCCAGGCTCAACAGCACCATCGCCTGTATTACCACGATGGCTAACACGGCCACAGCCACCATTACAACCTCCTCCCCGCACCCCCACGCTATCATCACCACCACTATCGGTTACACCATCCATCACCGAAAACCACCATCACCGCTGCATCAGCACCTCGTCCACCGCCACCACTAAGAATGGCTCCGTCATCACTACTTTAGTTTCCTACAGCAAGTGTTCACTGAGCAGCCACCCACTTAGTTATATGCTGAGCACAGAGGGGCACTCTCCTAGGCCCTGGCAATGTCAAGCAGAGTGTGCCCTGATGCCCGCCCTAGAGGACAACAGTCTATTAGAGGAACTTAGAACATTATACCAATGACAATTATACAAGATACGGGGGGATACACGTTATAGGAGAGATATAAGTAAGATGCTGAGTTTGCTTAAAGAGTAGGGTAGAGATTTTTAGTAGTTCAGAAAGATCAGCTTACATGTTACTTTCTTTTTTCTTTTTTTTACTGGGAAGCTGGAAGCTAAGAATAATCTCAGCTCCAAGTAACATAATAGCCAAGCTAGAATAATTGAGGCATAATTACTGCACATGGCAAGATGCGGAGAGCTGGCTCCCTGGCTGAAGAATAGCAGGGCCCGAGGCCACCACTGATGTAATTCACCTTCCCTTTTGTTCATGGCTGCAGCCTGGTGATCTCCGGTGGCAACTGAATTCAGTCTCCAAATAAGGGGATGCCAGAGCGGAGTGAGGCCTCCCCTCTCAGGCTCATCTACTGTAACAAGGTAGGAACATATGTCCCATGAGACTCCAGCAAAGGCCCTTGGATGTCTTTTTGGCTAGACTTGAGTTGCATGGCTACTCCCAGCTGCATGGGAGGCTTGGACTGATGACCTACCATTGTAGCCTCTCTAGTTAAGGCAGAAAGGGAATAGGAAGAAATGGATTGAAACTGCTGGAAGTTATGAAGCCAAACTCTATGCTATAAAAGAGAAACCTATAGCTCTGCCCAAGGAAGCCTTCTGTTGCAGTGGTTCTCAACCTGTGGGTCGCAACCCCTTTGGCGGTCAAACGACCCTTTCACAGGGGTCGCCTAAGACCATCCTGCATATCAGATATTTACATTATGATTCATAATAGTAGCAACATTACAGTTGTGAAGTAGCAATGAAAATAATTTTATGGTTGGATCACAACATGAAGAACTGTATTTAAAGGACCAGAAGGTTGAGAACCACTGCTCTAGAAGGTTCTAGTGTTCTCCTTATAACCCTCTGTGCTGCTGGTTGAAATATTTTATTTTTTTATTTTAAAATTTATTTTATTGATTTTTTACAGAGAGGAAGGGAGAGGGATAGAGAGTTAGAAACATCGATGAGAAAGAAATATTGATCAGCTGCCTCCTGCACACTCCCTCCTGGGGATGTGCCCGCAACCAAGGTACATGCCCTTGACCGGAAACAAACCTGAGACCCTTGAGTCCACAGGTCGACGCTCTATCCACTGAGCCAAACTGGTTAGGGCAATTTTTTGATATTTCATACTCAAATAATGACCATAATGATGATAAAAATGTGCTTAATTTTTTTGTGTGTGTGTAGATTCTGTCTACCCATTAGATTTTAAGCTCTAGGATAATAAGGTCAATACCTATCTTGTTCATTGAGATCTCCTCAGCCTCTAGAACAGGCCTTGACAGATACTAGAACCAACATTTGTTAAATGAATACATATAAGAATGAATGGATGAACATGGTCTTTGAGATCTGTTGAGATCAATTGAATAGAAGCAGATTTCAACCATGGTAAATATTGAGATGGACATATATGTGTGTATATATATATATGCATGTGTGTATGTATACATGTATGTATGTATGTATGTATGTATTAAATTCTGGTATCTTATTTCTACAATAGTATTCAAAGCATGCGTAGAGTTCTGTTTTTTGTTTTGTATTCAATCTTTATACTCAAAATTACTTTTCAGCTTCTCATGTTTTACTTCTATAATATTGCATTTAAAATGGTGGGGAGTGAAAAAACCAAATGTTTCAAAGTTAATTTTCTAAATAAGCATTTGAGAAACTGCGAAGAATTATACAATATTACTTGTAAGCAAGTATTTCCACTTTGAGTGAACTCCCTCCTCCTCCTCTTCCTTTTCCCTTATCCTTCTCCTTTTTTCTTTTTTCTTTTTTTGGCTTGTTGTTCATAATGGTAGGGAAAATAGATAATGTAACCTTGGCCCACTTTCAAATATGACAAAATTATTTTCTATTTTAATGTGTAAAGCTCCACAATGGATTGCAGATTATAAGCAGCAGGCAGAATTAAATTACAGAGAAAAACTTAAAATAGCAGATAATAATATACTCTTTCTTCTTTAGGAGCATCTGAGAGAGTAATGTTTATCATGAAGAATACTATTAATTAAAATGTTTATCATGAAGTAAAAGCAACACAGTTTCTCATTTACATTCTATGAAACAGGCTGTTAAGTGTGCGGTCATCTGAAGGCAGATGGTTTCTCTGTTCAGGGTTCCAAATTCATACTCTTCCCTGGACTTCTAACATTCTAACATTGTTTCCTCATATTACTACATTCCAAGAATGTTCTATGGCCCACTCCTTGTCAACTCTATACGTGCACTTATAACAAGACACATAGAGGGATCACATGCTTGAAATATTTCTTTAACCTCCCTGGCACCATTTCGTTTCAATGAAAACTCGTCCATAAACCTCACAGAGGTCCAACGGACTCTCTATGTGCACCCTGCAGGCAGCCATCCCAGAATGGGAGTCATTCAATTAGAAAAAGTGGTACAAGATGTGTCCCTCACTTTGAAGTGGGCAGTGGCATTATTTCAGCCCTGGGAAGCCATCGCATCCGCCTGGACTCGCTGACCAGGGTTGTTAGGGATGACTGACTCTCCATTGCCCTCTTACATGCAGACCGAGACAGAGTTTGCACTCACTAAGGCATTCTGATGCACCTGTGTTAACGCCGCGGGTCAAACAGAAAGGTCGTAGTATTTCTCTGGTGAACCTGTCCCCGTTGCTATGTTCTAAATACCCCAAAAAACCAGTGGCTTAAAAAGCAGCCACTTTTTCATACCTATTTTGTGCACCTGGAGTTCAGGAGCCTGAGCTGCTCACTTCTGCTGCGAGCAGCACGCACTGGGGGCACTCAGCGGTGTTCAGCTTGGGGAAGGGCTGGGCTGGCAAGTCCAATGTGGCTTTACTCCCATGTCTGCTGTTGTGGCAGGAATGGCTGGAGTAGCTGGAGGCTGGCTGGACCCTCATTTCTACCTGTATCTACTCCACAGGGTTGGCTTGGAAGTCCTGACAGCATGGTGGCTGGGATTTGAGAAAGCACATTCTAAGAAAAAGCATCCCGGGAGCATCTATTCTAAGAAGCACAGGCTCCTTATCACCTTGGAAAACACAGAAATGCATTGCCCAGGAATGCTCTGTGCAGGGTTCAGTAGTGCATAAGAGACACGAATTCACCGCCTTCCTGGAGCTTATATTCAAGGGGTAAAACCAATAACATGTGTGTAAATTAACAAGCTTAATAAGATCATTCAGAGTGCCATGAGCGCTGGGAATAATAGAACAGGATGCTTGGTCAAACAGTCCTGGGAAGGCACTATTACGGGGCAATCAGGGAAATCCCCTCTGAGGAGAATACATTTGAGCTGGGATTCAAATGGCAAGTAAAAACAAGGAAGGTAAAAAACTGGTTGATGAGCCTACCAGGCAGCAGCCACAGCAAGTGCAAAGGCCCTGGGAAAATATCATACATAGTACCCACAGCTAGCTTCATATGATGGGAGGGTTGTACAAATCCATTCAAAGGGCCAGTGGCAGAGGAAGCCAGTTCAATTAGTTATTTATGTCCAACATCCATCCATCCATCCATCCATCCATCCATCCATCCATCCATTTATCCATCCATCCATCCATCAAACATTTTGGGTGCCCTTCACATACTGTGAACTGTGCTAGACATGAGGGCTGCATCAATAAAAAGATAAACAATCTCTGTACTTGAGGGAATCATCATCAATTTCCACAATTATTCTGTGAAATGAACTGGCATGTGATTGAACACTCACTTTATGGGTAAGGAAACAGAAACGTAGAGTTTAATGACTTCACTTGACATTGCCCAAGTGGTTAGAGGCAGGGCTGAAGCATTTTATCTTCCTTCCTTAATCAGGGAAAGCATTATGTATGACCTATTTTTTTTCAAACTCTCTCAGTGGGGCAACAATTAGAGTTAATCTATTGCTAATGCTTACCATTTTGGGATTCTTTAATTCAAGTATTTTAAATTAGTGTTATTTTAATTGTACTTATCTCCTGAGACAATCTGAAGGATGAATAGCAAATGAAATAATGCACACAAAAGCACTTTGTAACCTGTAAACCATGATACAGACATGAGTTATATATAGTTGTATATTTGAGGATATTACTTCATGCATTAGCACTGCTTCTTTCATTGGAGAAATTCAGAGTCCAATAGACTTGTGGATGGATGCTTTAAAATCATTTCATATTTTCTTTAAAAATGAGACTTCAGAAACTGACCCACAATAGGTACTTCATAAATATTTGTTGAATAGATAAGATGGACTATTTGAGAGATATGGATACCATGTGTGGGTTTCATTCAGTGTGGCTACTCACTGTGGAAGAGGGGCCCCTTTGGGAGCACATTGTCACCCTCAGGAAAGAAGGGTAAGCTAGCATGTCTACTTTTTTGAGTCTCCCATCCTATCTAATAAAAGAGTAATATGCAAATTGACCGTCACTTCGCATCAAATATGGCGGCACCCACAGCCAATTAAGAAGGGAATATGCAAATTAACACAAAAAGATGGCGGCTCCCGGCCCCAGAGCAAAGGTGGGAGGCGGCGGCCAGAGCGAAAGCCTGGGTCCTGGATGCCAGAGGGAAACCAGTGCCGGTAGCCAGGGGAAGGAAGGCCTATTCTTGCATGAATCTTTGTGCATTGGGCCTCTAGTCAGATTATAAAAGCTGAAGTGGTAGGTCTCCACCCTGTTTCATGTATGTATCCCTTGGTGCTGGGACTAGGGTGGGCTAAGGGAGGCACTTGGCTGGGTGTGAAATCTGATGGGTAGGAAGTGGGCAAAAAAATCAATATAAATAATATTTTAATACACAACTTTATAAAATCAAAATCAGTGCAGATTTCCATGGTAAACATAATATCAAAAAGTTAAATAAAGTTGAAGTTAATTAAAAATTATTTAAAATCATCGCTTGGTCAAGGGAAATTGTCGTGCATAGCTATTCCCCCAGTTAAAAATGAGACAAACAATAAATAAATTTGGAAATATTATTGATGAGTACACTTCCAAAAAAATCCAGGAAAGCAAAATCATAATAAAGTCTGTTTGGGATATAAATATTTCAAACTTAAAATAATGTTGTGAGTTTTCATAGTCCTACATTTTGACTTCTCAATCATTTTAGAGTTCTGGAAAAAATTAGCCATTAAACATTTATATTAAAATTCCTTTTGCCTCAGGCTTCCACATGGCTTGGCCTGGCTCTGATCTTCCTGGCTCCTGGCTCAGGTCCTAGTACATAGAAGGTGTTCAGTACATGTTTGTGGAAGGAACTGTGAGCTCTGTAAGGTCAGAGCAATCGTGTATCTGTCTTTTGAACCCCTTCTTCTCAGGGCTTAGTACAGTGACTAGTTCCTAGAGGGGTTCTTAAAATGTTAATTATGTTGAGTGAAAAAAAATTGGATTGATCCCAACAATTCAAAATTCAATTCATGTCATGTTACTAAATTCAGTATACTGAGTTCCACAGTGGGTTTCAGAGGTCTAATCTGAATTCCTAGCCTCTGAGCTCCTGAGCATGGTGTGGGCCATTATGATCCCTCCCCTCCCCTGGACATACCACAAGGGCACCACGCAGTCCCAAGATGACCAGTGAGGAGACTTAGCAAGCAGGGAATTGTACACATAAATCTGGGTCTGCTGCTTGCCCACCTACTGAATCCATGGCTTTCAAACATTTCTAACCCTGGTCTTTATAAAATTATTTTATATATCATGATCCAGTTATACACATACATGCTTTTCAACATGATTAAAAGTTTCATTAAATACTTAGTTGAATTATATAAGATGTGTTGCTTATTGCAATTTTATTCCATGCACTTAAATTTTATTCTTTTAAAAATGCATCTGTGAGGACTTGAAAGTGGTTTCATGAACTACGGAAGGCCAAGACTCATAGGTTGAGAAACACTGAACTGGACTCTAAGATTTGGGGAGGGGGGTGTTTCCTGTCTCTCTACCATTGCAACTAATATTGGCCCTGGTGCAGGGAAGGGATCTAACAAGCCACACTGGCTACCGGCTTTGATGCCAAGCGCATATGCTTTAGAGACCGACAAGTGGGTTTGAGCCCCAGCTTGGTCGCTCACAACTCCATGATCATGGACAAGTGATTTTGCTGCCACGAACCTATTCTCTTCATTTGTAATAAGAACGACGGCAACAACAATGCTAACAGCTAGTATCTGTTGAAGCCTTACAGCACACCAGGCGGTACAAAAAGGGGTAATGATTGACATGTGACACAGGTGCTCTCGGGACCAAATGGGGTCAATGTATGCAGCACCTGCCACGTACAGGAAACCTAATCATCCCTGGGTCTATTTTCTTCTTTGTGGATCCTCTGAACCAGGACTCCCTACTGGGAATTAGACGTGTGTTGCTTGCTCCTTTGGGCATTTGGCACACTGGGAGCTGGGAAGGGTCCAGCACTTTGAAGAGCTCTGTGAGAGCACGCTGCCTGCCCCGTTCTCAAAGACCCATCTCCCAGCCTTCCTCCTGGCCCAAGTGCAACCCTTTGGTCTGCTTAGTGGCACTTGGGTCCAGCTGGCCCGCGTCCACATTCCAGCCTTCCTGGGAAGGACAGCGGTGGCATTGTTGAGGTCTGAGGCCTGCAGGACACCGAGCTCATGTCCTCAGGCTACCTGTGGCATTTCCCTCCTGGGACATTTTGCTGTGCTTCTCACCGGTCTCACCAGCGTGTGGGACCAGAGAGGAGGGAGGGGCTGGGCAAAGTGCCATGATAAATGCCAACCACTGGGACAGAGGAATTGTGTGAATCAGTCTGTTCTGATCAGGTTTTCTGTAAAGGAAGCAACCCGTATGTTTGCTTAAAATGCGATTCTCGTCTTTCCCAGCATCGCTCACTCATATGGACTCAAGAGTGTCTCAGTCTTAACATCTGAGAAGTCATTTCTTGATCAGAAAAGAACTTGACAGTACTACCAATGTAATAGCAATGCCTTCTAGATATGTCTGCCACCCTATAATTAGACGTAATAACTACCATTTATTGAAAATATACTATGCTCGATTTGCTTGATATAGGCTATTTCTTCAAACCTTCATAAGAATACCTTCAACATAAGCTATCCTGCACAGTGTGCAAAATTAAAAGTTGATATTAAAAGGAGTTAAGTAATTTCTTTCAAATCATCCAGCTCATCATGGTGGAATTTCAATCAAAGCTTAACTCTGATTCTGAAGCCAAGTTGACTGTACTTCCCACATCCCTGTTCAACCATCATGCTCTCATTAATAATCATCACCCACATTACATTTACTGAACATGCACTATTTGTCTGGCTTTGTTGTAGGCACTCCACATGCATTGCTGAAAACACTCCTCACAACAGCTCTTGAGAAAAGCATCGCATTATCCCATTTTCTGGATGAAACTCTGAAGACCAGCTACACTCGAGATCATGTGCTGCTAGATGGTGGGCCAGGGATTTGAAACTGGGCCTTTGACCGCTAACTGATGCTGCTTCATCTCCATATTTATTTTAAATCTCACATGACCTGTGAAACAGAGCAGGAACATTATCACCACTTTTCAAGTGAGGACACTGAACAAATTTATGTGCCCAAAGCATAGAGCTGTGAAGTGGAAGGGGGACTCAATTCTGAGTTTCCTGGCTGCTGGTTGAGTGCTTGCTCTGCTAGGTGAGGCTATCACTGTCCATGTCATTACGGCGAGGAGGGTATGGTGCTCCTTACCTGCCCTGTGCTTGGCACCCGATTGTGCTGAGCAGCTGTATGGTAGCATCTGTGGATTTCAGGACTTGGGTGGGTCACAGAGCTTGGGCTCAGAGAGAAGATTCCTTTGCTGCCGGTATACTTTTCTGCTCCTCTCACCTGAATGTTATACCTGACTCTAGCATGTGCCTGGTCCTTCCTCCTGCCTCCTTGCTGCCCATCATTGTTCCTTGGGAACGTCCTGCATTCAGGGCATCTCTCTAGTGTCACCATGGCCTGGATTCTGATTTTTCTGGCTCATGGGAGATCTGTCTCTAATAGTTGGTGACCATAGCCTAGTAGGATAAGCCTTGAGGAAACCTCCATCAGCATATTTTAAAATTCCCACCCTCTATTGCAGTGATGGCGAACCTTTTGAGCTCGGCATGTCAGCATTTTGAAAAACCCTAACTTAACTCTGGTGCCGTGTCACATATAGAAATTTTTTGATATTTGCAACCATAGTAAAACAAAGACTTATATTTTTGATATTTATTTTATATATTTAAATGCCATTTAACAAAGAAAAATCAACCAAAAAAAATGAGTTCGCATGTCACCTCTGACACGCGTGTCATAGGTTCACCATCACTGCTCTATTGTCTACACATAAAGCATGAAGCATATCTCTTCTGAAGTTCTCTAATCTGTTTATTAACAATTTTGTTCTCCCAACAAAACTGTCCTTGAAAGGAGGTATGATTTATGTACTTAGTATTGCTCCTCCAAAGGTAACCTAGCTAAGGCTAGATTCATTATACATAGGAATAGAGGCAAGGCAAGAGTCAGAGGTATAACCTCCATGACATGTCCCCCATAAGCTAGGCATTTTCATATCTACCATCTCATTTAATTCTGACATCTCCTTGAGGTAGAAACAATTACAATTATTCTCATGTTTAGAGAGGAGAAAACTAAATCTCAAAGGGACAAACACAGCCAGAAATGCCTTCATCATGAGACTATTATTTCTAGGACTTCAACATGCATGTATACATGTGTTTGTGTATACATGGGTGTGTTTCACATAATAACTTTTTTCTTAAGTTTTTTTACTGTTAAAATTTGTTATCCCATAATCTATATAAAGTTCAGATAATTGTGTTTTTTGTATGTGATTATATTGTACATGTTCACAGAATGAACCCAAATTTTTACATATACCTAAATATGATGAATTGGTATTGCACTGTAAAACATTAATTTAAAAAATGTATAAGTTAAGAAACTCCCCTGTTGAACTGCTTATCTTAATATTGGACTTGGAAAACAAGGCCCATATGTGTATATACTAGTATTCAATACTATGATTCTTTCAAGTTTATATGTAATCAATCAATATTTGCCAAACAGTCTGTTCCAACTGCTATCAAATGGCGCTGAGTGTATTCATTGTTGAGGAGTAGAGAGTTGCTTAAACATGCCTCTTTAGCTTAACATTTGGTTCACCCACTACTTATTCCTCTAACTTGTTTATAAGATAAAGGAGAAAACCTGAGATGTAAAGACTTGGCCCCAAGCACGCTTTCCCTTCCCCACATTCTGTATTCCATGCCAATCCTGTTCATGCTCTCCAGGACCTCCCTCTACAAATATTTCCTCAGTTTGGTCTCAGATAACCTCATTGCTGACTCAGATTTCAAGATACAAATATTATATATTGAAAACGAACCTCTTGTTTCAAGACTTCTCAGCCTTATTTTAGAAATAAATAAGTAAGCAATAGCTATTTAGAATCAAAGTGTCTTAAATGAAAAATTGAATTGTCATGGATATCCTATTTCTGAACATCAAAATTGAGAGACATCCACTGTATTAGCCAGAGTCTATCTACAAATGCAAATACTTGTTGAGCACTTATTATGTGCCAGGCACCGTGTTCTAAGTGATGCAGTTAAAATTTACATATAATTAAAAGATTATATGTGCCTTGTGTATGCATTGTATCATGCTACATGCTGTAGGTCTTAAAGAAGAGTAGGAAAAATACTCCTTAATCTCAAGGAAATATTCAGTTAGTTACTTGGGGGAGAAAAGATTTAATACAGACTAAGAAACGTTGGTCCTGGAAAATTCTTTGGAAAAGAAACCTTAAATTGTATCTCCATGGACAGTAGTTTGAGCAGGAGGCAAAATATAAGATGAATGCTGGCCGAGTGAAAGAGAAGGACCAACTGAACTTGAAAGCCTTGGGAGGTGTTGAGAGGTGCTCTTCTAGAGAATCCGTGCTACCAGGATCTCTTTAGACCAGAATGGGAAAGTCAAAAGAGTGCAGGTTTTGGAAACAAACCAGTTTAAATCCTGGCTCTGCTACTCAATATCTAATAACTGAGCATCGGGAAATTAATGACTTCTTTAAGCCTCCAATGCCTAATCTGTAAAATGAAGATAATATTATCTACACCACAAAATGACTGTAAAAGATTAAGTGAGACCATCTGTTACAAATTGATATGTCAATTTGGCTGCTCACAACCATCAGATCACTTGGGTAGAGCATGGGCTGTGACAATTACAGGGAGGTGGGGGGCCTCGCGTCTGCTCCCCGACAATCTTACTCCTGAAAGGAATGTTTTGATGAAAGCAAGTTCCAGGCAGAACTCTTCCACTTGTATAAATATTTATTTTCAATTAAGCCCTAGTCAGTCATACAGCCTGTTCCTGGATAGGTCCCTTAAACTATGAATGAGTGACACCATGGTGTGGTTTCCTAATTTCTGTTTCCTCTGCTAGAATGTCAACTTCATGGAGGCAGATGGTTTTGTGTATTTTATTTACTACTATATCTCCAATACACAGAGCAATGCCATGCACATAATAAGTGCTCAATAAATACTAGGTAAAATGAATGAGTAAATGAATGAATTTATCAGCCTCGGGTTACAGAATAAAGTTAATGTAATACATTAGTATGTATGTATATACTGTTATATATGAAAGTAAATTACAGGTAGTATAACATTTAAAGCACTTGGCACATTTGTGTGCTTGTCTTCTCTGTGCTTCTAATGCAAACTCCTTGAGCACTCATTCTTCTCTGTAACGTCTAACACAGAGCTTGAGCAAATTAGATGCCAGTTATATTACACTAGGTTAAGTAGACATTTTTATGCATTCCTTTTCCCTCATCGGTAAATTGGGAATAATTCCTATTCTGTTTACATGTTGGACTGTTGTGACATTCAAAATAAAACAAATGTGACAAAAAAATGTATAAATTGCTGTAACATAAGATGATATTTTCAAAATATAAGCCATGAAATGTCTACATCAAAATCCTTTGGATTGTTTTGAAAATGTTGAGTCCTAGGGCCCATCTTAAAAAGGGCTAATTGCACCGAAAATCTTCATTGTAATGAAATCCCCAGGTGATTATTGTTTTGCTCTTTTGTTTTTTAACACAATCATCTCCCTAGTTGTTTTATAAGCACACTAATTTTCCACATTGCCCTAAGACAGTGATGGTGAACCTATGACACCTCTGACACGCGAACTTATTTTTTTTGGGTTGATTTTTCTTTGTTAAATGCATTTAAATATATAAAATAAATATCAAAAATATAAGTCTTTGTTTTACTATGGTTGCAAATATCAAAAATTTCTATATGTGACAGGGCACTAGAGTTAAGTTAGGTTTTTCAAAATGCTGACACGCCGAGCTCAAAAGGTTCGCTATCACTGCCCTAAGGGAAGAGAAGAGAGATGGTAGTGATGGTGGTAATGATGATGATGACTAGTTGAACCCCAATAATAACTGGACCAGGAACGCTACGAAGGAAGGAAAGGACACTGCTGGAACCCTGGAACCTAGTGTCGTGACTGTCCTATAATCATGCTCAATAAATGGCTGTTGAATGAATGATGTTGATGGTGGCGATGCTGTCTTTTGAACTCTCTGGGACACCCCAACACTGGGGAGGAGACACTAGTTCCTTGAGACAAACGATGCGGGGGACCTGCATGTAAAGTTCTGTTTGCGTCTTGCTAAAAGGAAGAGAATTTCCTTCTTGCACTTTCTTCCCCTCCCGTTTAAACAACGTCCACAAGCTGGGGAGAGGTATATAAACATATAGACTATGTTTGCACACCCCGCTCTGGCTTGATAACAGCCCCATTTCCTGCTGTATGAAAACTGTCAGACTCTCCGTTGTCAAAGTTCTCTTTGTCTCCAGAATGCAATTCATTAACCTTCCCCGGAGCTGAGGAGGGGCCCAGGGGCCTCTCCCTATGCTATCCTTCGGCTATCTCCTTCTAATCTTTTCCCACAGAAAAGGCCAGGAGGATTTCCTTGAAAATTGTGCATAAAGCTAATTGCTGGAGGAGGTAGCTAAATGCCTAAAAGGTAGGCTGGATTTTTTTCCCATCACCTCATAAAGGAAGCAAGTGAACCAAGAAACACAGTGTCCAAAAAGAAAGGAAAAAGAAAAAGAGAAAGAAAACAGCTATGAACATGTTAATTATTACAAAGACATTTCAGCCTCCCTCTCAACGCACACATGCATGCACATATATGTTGCTGTCTGTCAACGTCCTGTCTGTAGCAGCTGGAAGGGACCTTGGGCTTGGCTTTAGGCAAAGGTTCTAACTCATTACCCAAATGCGAGCCCTGTGAAACCATCTGCTCTTTTGCGTTAAGTCTTCCTCAGCAGGCAGCACTGGACTAGAGGGCAGAGAGGTGATTGGGAACAAAGGCCTTACCTTCTGGGGCCTGGAGGTGGAATGGACTTCTTGATTGCTCTTACCACCTGTCAAACCACTATTTTCCTATTAGTTCAGATGTCCGCTGCCTCCCACATCTCTCTAAACAAAGTGGGAAGTCAATATATTTCAAAAGGGAGGAGAAAGTGTACAGGACACCCATGAAATTGAAGCCCTTATTGTTTGTATCTCTATAACTTGCCAGGCATTCCTATAATGCAGCGGTTCTCAACCTGTGGGTCGCGACCCCTTTGGCGGTCAAACGACCCTTTCACAGGGGTCGCCTAAGACCATCCTGCATATCAGATATTTACATTATGATCATAACAGTAGCAACATTACAGTTATGAAGTAACAACGAAAATAATTTTATGGTTGGGTCACAACATAAAGAACTGTATTTAAAGGGCCAGAAGGTTGAGAACCACTGCTATAATGGTTGTTAGCCATGACCTTGTCCCTTAGAGAGTTGGGTAAGCTTGGCTCTACTCTCCATCTTGGGATCTATGGAAGTTCAAAGTCCTCCCTTGAGGAAGGGATTTACCCTTTCATGGTCACCTGCCACCTGAAACTCCTGTTTTGTCTTAAGTCAAAGTGGTTCCAAGAATGAACACTTATGCATTTCCACAAAAAATATACTCACACGAAGAAAATATAAATTTAGAACTCTTTTCTGAAGATTCCACAATCCAGCGAAGTTCACATGGCTAAACTTGCTACCTTTTGTCACTCACTGACCTCCTCATTTCTGTCCCCATCCAATCGTTCCTGCTCCTTTCTTTCTTCTAAGATTGGGCCTGATGGCACCAAATATCCTCCTTCTATAATGTGACGAAGAAACTCAGCTACGCACAGACAAACATGAAGGACTAGATGGCACCATGTGATAAGGATTATGAGAGGTAAGAGCAGGGGCTTTGCGAGCCCAGAGGAAGAAACTCCAGCCCTCCATGCTCAGGGCTGCGGTTCATCTACTGCTCTCCTGGGAATGGGACGCCCAAACGGTCTTTAAGGAAAATAAGTGACACAGCAGGAGAGACTCAGGCCTAGTGGTGGTGAATATTATCTGCAGGTTTGTCTACATGGGAAGGACAGGAAGTTGGCCTGATGGAGAGGTGTGGCATTGGGGAGCTAGGGGAGGACAGCTATGGCTGGTGCAAGCAGGATGGGATGGCTGCAGGGGACACTCTGGCTGCAGGGGACACTCTGTGGTCAGCAGCAGCTCTGGGCATGGGAGAGCAGCTGTAGTAAAGTGACGCCGTGAATCTGCTATGTCCTCTCATTGGAGCGGGTCTGAACTCTGAGGCTGGCTGAGCTTCCGATGGAAAGATTGATTGGTCAGGTCTTGGGGAATTAGTTATTGGGGGAGGCTGGTGAAAGGAGGTGAGAATTGAAAAAAAGACTCTCATGAAAGCTATAGGAGTTAGAAAAAAAGTGAAGAATTACTATATCTCCTAAAATAAAGAATTACACTTAGTCTAGTCAATATTTATATATTTATATGTCTAGATCTATATGTATCTGTATCTACATGGTCATATTGAGGATAACTTGATTTTTATAGCCTAATGATTCCAAATTATATTATATTTCACAAACATTTATTGAACATCTATCATACTTTGATCACTGTGTTTAATACTAGGATACAAAGGTAAGAAGATATGGTCTCTGCCTTCAAGATCTCTTTTTAAAAAATTTTTTTTATTGAGAGAGGAAGAAAGAGGAAGAGGGACAGAAACATCAATGTGAGAGTGAAACATTGATCAGCTGCCTCCTGCACACCTCTTACCAGGGATCAAGCCCGCAACCCAGGCATGTGCCCTGACCAGGAATCGAACTGGCAACCAATTGGTGCATGGGATGACATCAACCAACTGAGCCACACTGGCCAGATCTTTCAAGATCTTATAGTGTCAAAATCATTAGAACAAGAATATGGACAAAGTGTCATGAAAACGGTTAATGAAGCTGTGCATGAATGCCTGGCAGATGGCTATTTTTGGTCTCTTGGCATTGGATACATTTCTCTATGACACTTTCACACTGTAAATGTTCCTTAGGTACCAGCACAGGCTTTGGAGATATAGGAGTGAGTAAGACAGAGAAGGCCCTGGTCTTTATGTTGTTACTTTTGAATCAGAGGGTATGAGAGCAGGCGAGTGAGTGAGCAAACAAGATCATTATCGACCCGTGCTATGAAGAAAGGAAACAGTGATGTCAGGGGCATCTCTGGGAGGTGGCCAAAGTTAGGTTGAGTGGTTAGGACAAGTTTCTTTGCATTTCTATTAAGTAAAAGCCTAAAAAATGATGACGTTCTAAAGGCAGCCATTTTCTGGGGACCACACTGAGGGCACTGGAGGCATTTGGGGGTTGACAGCAGCCCACCTGCAGCAGGTGGGTCCACAAGAATAAACAGAGCCATCCCCTGGTGCCACCCGGTCCCCTGAGTTATGCTCCTATCACAGGGGCAGACGGGAGGCAGAATGGGGACTATATACTTTTCCTGTCTAGCCTCCAAGCCTCTTACGAGCCCAGTAGATGAGGTACAATGTTAGGTCATTAACAGTACATCACTTTTCTATTGCTGTGTATCAAATTACCACCAATGTAGTGGCTCAAAATGACATCAATTTATTATGTCCCAGTTCTGTAGGTTCAGAGTCCAGACAGAGCTGGATTGGATTCTCTGCTCAGCGTACAGCCAGGGTGAAATCCAGGTAACCGCAGGGGCTGTGATCTCCTCATGGTGAGGGGGTCCCGTTCCAGCTCCCCTAGTTTTTGGCAGGATTTAGTCCCTTTGGCTATAGGACCAAGCCCCCCATTCTGCTGCTGGCTGTGGTCCAGCCACCATTCCCGGTTCCTCTTAAAAGCCCTTGCTCACTTGAAATCTATCTAACTTCAGGAAGGACCCATCCCTTTTAAGGGCTCACCTGATTAGGTCAGGCCTGCCTGGATTACCTTCCTTTTGGTTTACTCAAAGTCAGCTGGTTAGTAACCTAATCATAAGGTTGGTACCCTACTGGGTACAATATTCTGCCTACACTCAAGGAGAGAAAAAAACACCGCGGCACACGATGGGGCAGAAATCTTGGGAGAATCTTGGAATTCTGCCTACCACACGGGTGAATACCCAGGCTGACTTGAAAGACTAGTCTCACATTTACCTGGCTGGTGAGATCAGGTTTTTCTACATCCGTTTTTCTCAAGGGGAAGCCATCCCTCAATCTGCTTATTTAATGTCAGTTTCACTAGACAGATATGCTAATAAAGACTAATACTGAGTGTTTGTCATGTGCCAGGAATCATCTTAAGAGCCTTGCATACATATTAACCCTCTAGTCTTTATAGCAACCCTATTCAATAAATGCTACACACAACTCCATTTTACAGATGAGAAACTGAAACAGTCATCGGAGGAAAGATGAGTGATTTGCCCAAGTTCACATCATTAGTAAGTGGCAGAAGTAGGTTAGAATTCAGGCAATTATTCCTGTTGCATACTGTTGTGGGATATCAGATCCGACAGTGTCTCTCTCTCTGGTCTCGGCAATACTGCACGATTTCAAATTTTACTAAAACTCATCCTACTGGCATTTCTAATAACCTTTCAACTCTAGTAACTACTTATTGATAGGTTTCACTGACCTAAGATAGCCCAAATAAGATGAAGAGGTTCGAGTAGCAAAATTACTCTCTCTGTGTATGGAGAAAAGATAATTTCCTTGGATTTTCATGAATAAATCATTGTATTTTTATATACCAACTCCCAGCCTCTTGAGTGTTTCTCAAATAATTCAGCAACTCTGGCACTAACAGAACATGAAGTTTTTAAAACTCCCCTTTACTCAAAGATATTAGATGAGAGAGCAAGGAATAAATAATTACATAAAGACCACCAAAAATAAACTTTTAGCCCTTGCTGGTTTGGCTCAGTGGATAGAGCGTCGGTCCTCAGTCTGAAGGGTCCCAGGTTCGATTCCAGTCAGGGAATATTGCCTGGGTTGTGGGCTCAATCCCCAGTAGGGGGCATGCAGGAGGCAGCCAATCAATGATTCTCTCTCATCATTCATGTTTCTACCTCTCTCTTCCCTCTCCCTTCCTCTCTGAAATAAATAAAAATATATTAAAAATAAATAAACTTTTAACCAGAATGTGTGACTATTACCAGTACTACTTCCATTCTATCAAACAAAAAGATAAAAAGGGTTTTCTAATGAGTTAATTCCAAAATCTTAATCATACACATTTCTATAAAATGCTTCTTACACATCAGAAAGGGGTCATGTAATGATTCATCTTTTGATAAGAGACAGAAGGAAATGATGTTCTTTCAAATTTTGGTTAAGAATCTGTTTATCTAACCACTAGGTTTTCCCCCTGCACTCATTGGGTAGAGAAATGAGGTGGTGTGGTTTGTGGAATTAGCCCCTCTAAGTAAATAACTCTATACTTAAACTAAGAAGCAGTGACTCACTTATTCATTACACATTCACAGCCAGATTCTGCTTTCTTTTCTCTTTGGCTTGTGAATTTTGCAGGTCTTATGACCTTTAGAGAGCATGATGTTCTACAAATCTATCATGGCACAATGGTCTACCATGTGCCTTTCAGATTGTGCTACCAAATTCTGATCTGTATGTTGAATTTCTTTTATTTTGCCATAAGGATATTTCCTACAACACGGATGCCCTTTAGAGGCAAGATTGACATTACAAGGTAACACAACATAGTGTGAAGCTGTGTACAACTTGCTGAAGTAAAGAGGTAAGATGGCCCAGCCAGTGTGGCTCAGTGATTGAGCATCGACCTATGAACCAGGAGGTCATAGTTCAATTTCCGATCAGGGCATGCAGGAGATAGCCGATCAATGATTCTCTCTCATATTCTCTCTCTCATATATTCTCTCTCTCTCTCTCTCTCTCCCTCCCTCCCTCCCTCCCTCCTCCCCCCCTCTTTGAAATCAATAAAAATATACTTTAAAAAAAAGAGGTAAGATGGGTGACATAATATAAAGCCAACTCCCAAGGAAAAGTGCATTTTTACCAGAACATAGCAGAAATTCCTCTGGGAGGTTTATAAGGAGCATAGTCATGGAAGCAAACCAGTCTACACAAATGATGATGCGATTTTGAAGGATGACCAACTATCTGTAGGGCAATTACTGTGAATGCTTTTCATGGGCATTGCAGGGCAAGCTTATATTACTTGGGTTATTGTGGTGTAATATCAATGGCTTATTTAGTGCTGTTTTGTATCCTGTATTTTGTGATGTCCCAATATGAAACCCTTTCTAATATCTAAGCAGTCACTACTCATCCTGTCTAATCTTATAAAACTAGCTTTAAAAAACACAAGCACCTATTTAAGTTTTAATTCCTTCGAGTGTGATATCAATGTTTTTAGTATTCTTCTTTGAACCATGGCTCGTCCGTCATCAAATAAAAGAAATGAAGTAGTTAGAGAGTCCATCTCCATAGCTTTTTGGAAATAGAGGAAGTGCACTGTGAGGGGGGCTTGAGGTTCCCCATCCTCGCTTCCCCCAGAGGAGTCCAGCTTTATCTTGTTCATATTGTTGGGCTTTGGACCCTTTTTACAATGTTTTCTGTTGTCAACAACAGAAAATCCCACGGAAACTAATTTAAGCATGAAATACAATATATTTATGTCTATAACTAAGAAGTTCAGGGGCAACTGAATTCAAGTCCAGCTTCATCCAGCAGGTGAATGGTACTTGCCTTCGGGCCACATTTCTTTGTCCTTCACAGAGATCTGGGTCCTGTGCTGGTTTTGACCTCAGGCTAGAATTTTAATGGCAGCTGCAGTGGCTCTGGGTTGGGGTCCATCCCACACAATATACATGGCATAGGAGTATTTTCTCCAAGAAAATGTAGGTATATTTTATCAAGGAGGGGGCAAATTAGGAGTAATAGATGCCTCTCTCAGGGTCCGCTTAAGGTGCTGTCCGAAAAGGGGTTTCCATTATTAAAAACAAGTTTGAAAGCTCTAGAGAAGACTATTCCTAAGACCTTGCTACATTTCTCTGGTTCTTCCTTTCTCTCCTCTGCCTCAGTGCCAATACCCCCCAAATGTTCTAGATCCACCGCTGATCTCCCTAAAGCGCAGAATGGGTTAACAGCTTGAAGTAAAAATCATGGAGTATAACGAATAACGTCTCACATGTTCTTGGAAATAATCCTGGTTGAGCATCCCACAATTTGCCTAACACAGAGGCCAATGTGTAGTTATTTAAATGAGAATTTTTCTTTTTAAAAGAGGAATGAGTCCCTGAGGGTTGATACAGCCGTTTGCCGTTTGGTGAGTGGAGCCAGTTACTGCCTTAAGTGAAAATTCATTACAGGTAGCACTGAAGGAGAAGAAAATATTCTACTTCTTATGAAGGGATCTGTCTATCCAAGCCTGGATCCTGAAATAAACTCCCGCCCTGCCTGCTGGGGGATTAGCTGATGCCATTCCTATCGCCATGACATCAAGCAGGTTTAAGAGCTAATCCCACACTTAAAGGTTTGGAGACCCATCTCCGGGGACAAGCACTGTGAAGTCAAACATCTTAATGAAAGAGAAGGCAATCAATAAATGCATCCCAGGTACCTGCTTTGTACAAGGGCATCGTGAAGAGCGCCAGGTCGGGTAGTCAGGCGAGCTACTTCATATATCGATTATTACTCAGAATGACATCTTGCCACTTGTAACCACATGGATGGACCTAGAGGGTCTTATGCTAATGAAATAAGTTAGAGAAAGACAAATACCACATGCTTTCACTTATTCATGGAATCTAAAACACAAAATAAACAAATAAAACAGAAACAAACTCACAGACACAGAGAACAAATTGATGGATGCCAGATGGGAGGAGGGTTGGAGGGATGGGTGAAAAAGGTGAAGGAATTAAGATGTACAAATTGCCAGTTATCAGAAAAGTCATGGGGATGTAAAGTGCAGCATAAGAAATATAGTCAATGATACTGTAATAACTTATTGGGGTGACCACTTTATAAATTATATAAAAGTCTAATCACTATGTTGTATTGCTGAAACTGATATAATATTGTATGTCAACTGTAATTGGGGGAAAAAAAGTGTTGCAATTCACAGTCTTCTTTCAAGGCCCCTGCCTTTTCTTCATGGCATTTCCTTTGCACTGCCTTCCTCTCCTTCATTCATTCTCAAGGCTCACCTCTGAAGGCATCCCCTCCAACAGGTCACCCTCCATCAACTGGAATCACTGTTTCTAAATATTCCTAAAGTAATTCACAAGTGTAGCACTTGCCACTAATGGCTTTGGTCTGCTTCCCTCTCTGGGGCAAAGTTTTAACCCTCAATTTTCTCATCTATAAAGTGGGGATGATAATCCTTTATCAGAGTGACTGTAATAAGGATAAAATTGGAAGTGCTTCATATGTGTTTGGCATTCCATACTTTTAGGTTGTAAATACAAATCCAATACAAAGGCTAAAATGGAAGATAAAGAGTTTGTAACATGAGCCAGGGTAAAGCCTTGACTCAGCTTTTGCAGTGGCCACATACATAACTGTTACTGAAGAAAGAAATTCCTTAGTACTTCAATAAACCATCAGCTTAGCCATGTCACTGATCAGTTACCACTTGGGATTAACTGCTTTGCTGATAGGTTCCAGCATTCCCAGGCTTGCTCAGTGCCTGCCAAGAATCTGCATTGCTCATGTGGAATCTTTTCTTTGAAATACGGGATCCCACTGAGAGGAAAAACATTGTCTCTTCTTTGGATGTGTTGAATCAGTGTTTGGATGGCCACTGCCCAGGAATGTGCTAGAGAGGGTCCCTGTATTGGTGGCAATATTATGGCAATGTTAGATGGATATCCAATAAGGTCTCTTTGAGGTTTATGATTCTAGGCCCCTAAATAAGTTGATTTTTCTTTTCTTTTCTTTTCAAAAATGCCTTTTATTTGTCTATACTTAGATGAATTACTTAATCCTAGTTCCTTGGGTTTCCCACCTGTATAGGTAGGAAAATAAATTTTAGTTTCTATTTTATTTCTCCATTAAGAGATGATAACACACGAAGTAATAACAGAACATTTGTGTTATGAGATCCTTGAAAGCAACAGTGAAAATAAATCTAAGATTTTGCTCTAGGGTATGAATGATTCATATGCCTAAGCAGTACATATATTCCAAATATATTTCCATTTTTTCTCCAGAAAATACCAAACTCTCGCAGGGATGGCATTGAATCATTTTGCGCCCCCCCCCTTTTTTTTTACTAGGACCACAATTTGACACAGTCAAAAATAAAAACTAAGAACAAAAGTCTATTTCTCTTCTTTTTTCCTAGCTTGACAACCAGAATGGAAGCTGGTGATTGAGAGGAAATCTATGTAAAACTTGGAACACTGTCTCTGATATTCAGCTGTGCTGGATCCCCTCCAACTATGGAACATTCCACAGTATCTGTGCCCTGATGCTGCAAGATCCCACTAATAGGCAGGGTGGGCTTACTGTTACCTGTTTCAACACCTGTGCTCCTTCCCATCTTCAACCCTGACACCCAAGCAGAAACAAAGGCTAATGACTGTGCTTGTTTCCTGGCAGTTTTATGGATAGGACTTAAAGTTAAAGTACTCTCTCCTTTCCTGCCTACCTTAGGAAGCCAGCATGCTAAACTTGCAATGCGTTTGCTCCTTGGGAATGAGTTCTACTTGGACTTTCCTTCAACAGAAAGGGAGAGTTAGGACAGGGAAGTAAATAGGTTAGAGTTGAAATCATTGCTCAGTGTTTCCTAGCAGTATGACTATGGGTGATTGTGTCTCAGCTTTCTCATTTATGGGAAAGGATAACAATACAGACTTCTCTGTGTGTCTGTGAGATTCAAATAAGATCATGATTTAAAAGCCTTTGTGGTATAGTAGGCACTCAATAATCATTAGCTCCCTTTCTTGTTTGCTTCCTCATTTCAAGTTTATTCTATTGATGAAAGAGAGAATGATCAGTCACAGTTACGTGAATAGGAGTCTGACTCAGATAATTTCACAGGTGCAGAACCAATTTTGGATGAAATTGGAGAGCCACTGACATTTGTCTTCAGGTTGGCCACTCCCATTCCTGTACCCTCTCCTCTGCTCTGCTCTTTCTCTAGGGCACCTGGATTTCTCTTGTATCTTTCTCCCTCCTCTTATCAATCCTTGTCTCTAGAAAATATCGTATATACTTTATTCCAAACTAAGGTGCATAGGACTGGTAAGTTTCAACATATATTTAGTTTAATCCAAAGTAATGAACCACTTCCTGTGAAATATTGGGCAACAACCAGGTATTTCCACACCTGCATATTTATTCAGCAAATATGCACAAAGCTCCTTCTCACTGCCAAGTTGTGAAAGTTTGGAATACATGGCTGACCACTGCCCTCGAGGGTCTCTCAGTCTTGTGGGACACAGCTATCCTATATAATAAAAGCCTAATAGGCTAAGTATCCAACCGTTCATTCGCCTGTTCGACCAGTCGCTATGACACACACTAACTACCAGGGGGCAGACACTTTGACCGGTAGGTTAGCTTGCTGCTGGGGCCCAGCTGATCGGGACTGGGCAAGATGGGCCAGACACACTCTGGAGCCCTCCTGCAGTTCCTTCCCAGCCCCAATCATGCACTAGTGGGGTCCTTCGGTCTGGCCTGTGCCCTCTCGCAATCCAGGACACCTTGGGGGATGTTGGAGAGCTGGTTTCAGCCAAGGGACTCCACCAGTGCACGAATCTGTGCACCAGGCCTCTAGTGTAAATATAAATAATAGCAAACATTCACAGAGCACTTACTATGTGCCTGGCACTGTTCTATGTGCTTTACATATATTAATTCATTTACTCATTGCAACAACCTTATCAGTTGTTTACTATTATTAGCTACAGTTTGAGGTAAGGGAACTGAGGCTCAGAGATGTTACATATCCTACCCAAGGTCACACAACTAGTCAATGTGGTGGTTTTTTGTTCTCCAGAATTTTTGTTCTTTACCACTTAACTGCCTCACTCTACACAGGACAGTGTGATGACCACTCTGAGTATTGTAATCAATGATGCAGACTAAGACTATGGGTGAAAAAGTAAGGGGACAGGCAAAATTATAACTATCCATCAGTATAATGTTTATGTTAATTATGGCAAAGCTATTTGATGAAATACTTGCAACCATTAAAAAGATAGGGATACAACTCTAAACTTCAAAAGTAAAAAAAAAGGGCACAAAAAAATTTATATATTATTCTAATTTTTTAAAGATATATATATCTTTGTATGCCAATGTGTAAGGCATTCAGTACCAACACAAATACAGCACAACCTACCAGTGGAGGTGTTTCCAGTGTAGGAGGAGATAGACATTTCAATAATGGATTTCCAGGTGACATTAGGGGGGCATGCGTGGGGCAGTGGTGCCCAAGGAATCTGGGCTTTGCTGGGACAGTGGCACAGATCAGGTTCACAGTCACAGAGAGCGTCGGCCTTGCCTCTTTCAGAACTTCATCTTCAGAGGTCAGCCTGACTTTGCTCAAGTTTGCCTCTCTAGGAGGGAATTATGGAAAGTCAAAGCACATCTGTCTCCTTCCAAACCTCCAGCAGCCTCCCGGGGAGTTCATCTATGACTCCTACTTCCAGCTCCCCAGCCCAGAGGTGCCACCCCTCCCAATCCTCTTCCAGTGTCCCCTGTGACGTCATTGTAATCCAGGAGCTCCTCTGGTTTCCAGGATGGTCAGGGAACAGAAGCTCAAACCCTGTTTCTGATCCCAAACTTTCTTTAGCTGGGCCTCTGTCCAGAGTTATAGTTGGGTGTTTGGCCCTCCCATAAATGGCTCCCATTCTCTAAGACATCTTACAACTAGCCCCTGGAAAAGAGTGAAGAGGAATCATCATTTCTGTGGGCTGCATGCTGATGGTGAGCCAGGCATGAGCCCTGCATGGTTTCCTCTACACATCACAATTACATGGGGTAGAGTTTATCATCCTCATTTTAAAGGAGGGGAAGGTCTAGCTTCAAGCAGATGATGGCGTGTCTGCTGAGGCTCTACAGATGGTTACAACTGCAGTGGCTAATATAGTTCTTAGCACATAGATTCCATTAGTAGCTGCGTTTTTGAGTCTCAGAGCCAGTAAGTGGCAGGTTTGAAACCACAATCCACGTCTACATGATCCCAAAGCTTTTACTCCTCCTGCAGTGCCATGCTCCTCAGCCCGGGTTCTCGCTCACCACAATGATCTCAGGGGCAGTCTTGCACCCTGGCTGCTATTACTTTTGAAGAGATAAGGGCATTCATCTGAACCACCCCTCTAACTATCAGCAATTTGCAATGGCTTATAGATCAAAGAGTCAGGGAGCGTGCCCAGGTGGAGGGTGGGAGCCCTCTGGATGTTTGCAAGCACCCTGGTTCACATTGTGTACCAGGGAGGGTAATCTTTCATCCTTCCTCTGCCTTCCTTAGAAGCCTATCAAAGAACTCTGGGTCTTTTCCTTGTCCTTTTTATCACCCTCTGGAACAAAGTTGGGACTTGTGCAACTGCAGGGTTCTTTTCTGTGGGAACAATAATCTCATTTCAATACGTGTGGGTGGGTAGATTATAAGTTATGAGCTTAGTTGTAGGACTAGGGAGGGACTGGGTTAAATAGTTGTGTGATTAACAAGCTGCTGCATTTTTATGGTCCAGAAAGAAAAGTTTGCTGCAAGGATTATCGGTTTAGATTGGGAATGATTCACTCAAAAGTATTTAGTGGTTTGGGAGGTAAGAGCTGGGGGAGGGAGGGGAGAATGTATCCTCCCATCCTCCCCCCCCCCCCCCACACACACACCTTCTGGCAAAGAAAAGTATGTTTTGTACTCAGAGGATTTTAATCCTTTTTTAAAAAAGTCTTCCTCCTCCTTGTGGGAAAGGTCTCTAAAATTATGGAGAGAATGTGCCATGTAATAGATACTGCTTTATATTCTACTTGCGTATGGCATGAGCAGTGTGTGTGAGATGAAGCAGAGATTGGGAGATCAGCTGTCTGGGGAGGTGATTTTGAGTAGTCTCATCCCACTCTTCGGGTGTCTGTAAGGGCAAATGGGGCTAGATCAGGGGTGGGGCAAACTTTTTGACTCGAGGGCCACAATGGGTTCTTAAACTGGACCAGAGGGCCGGAACAAAAGCATGGATGGAGTGTTTGTGTGAACTAATATAAATTCAAAGTAAACATCATTACTTAAAAGGGTACGGTCTTTTTTTTTTTTTAGTTTTATTCATTTCAAACGGGCCGGATCCGGCCCGCGGGCTGGTAGTTTGCCACGGCTGGGCTAGATCATCTTCCAGGTGTCCTCTAGGTTCCTTCATTCATTGAATGTTTATTGAACACCTATCAGGATGGAACAAACTGATGATGGGCTGCAGGGTCCATTAAGACACCTCTTGTTTTCTGCCTGAGTTCAGAACCAATTGAGAAAAAGACACCGATGTTAGACAGATGGAGATTAGAATTTCACCATTATTATAAACACTACTGAGGGTATAAAGCAAACTGAGTAACGGCTTTTCCAACACCAACCCGCAGAAGAAAACGGATTTATTCATCCATTCTCTAGCACGCTAGACCATCACAGGCCTCCCACCTCTGTGTGTGTTGGGGGAAACCTTCTTCCGCAAAACTTGCAGCAATGAGGAGCAGTGCAGAATCTTCGTTCTCTGCATTCAGGTACACTCCCAGAGGATGAAAGGAAGAGAGAGAATGTTCCAAGAAGTTTAGCTCCTTCTTGCAAATGCACCCAGAAGCTAAGTCACTCTCCCTCTCAGTGGAGGGTAAGACAGAGAGTCGAGAGTTTAAGGTAAATATCTCCTCATGGAAACCAGCAAAGTTGGGAATTATTACGTGTTCAAGCCAGGAGACACTCTCCACTCAAGTACTGCCTTCTACCTTTCCCAGCCTCCCTTGCTGTTAGATTGGGATTATGTGACTGTCTGGCCAAAGAACCTGAGTGGATGTAATGTGTCACTTGTGAGCTGAATCAGTTAAAACCTTCCTCGGTCCCTCTCATTCTCTGCCTTGGTGACCCCTAGAAGCCATATATGTTAAATGACACGGCTGTAAGACAAAGGAAAGCTGTCTAAATGGAAACAAACTTTGTGTGAATGAGAAATAACCTCTATTTTTCTAAGCCACTGAGATTCCAAGGTTTATGTGTTACCACAGCAGAGACTGCCCTATCCTGACTAAAATAATGCTCCTCCTCAAACGCCAGGGACTGGATATACTGTGAAGATAAGACAGACATGATCTTTGTGCTCAGTCTAGAGAGGAAGACAGATAACAAATGGGTAAAAAATAAATAATTACAACAGTAAAGAGACTGAAGGAATAATTTTGAAGAATAATTGGCAAGGTGTAGATATGAGCTTGGTAGTCAGAGTAGGCACTCTGAAATGGTGACATGTTAGCAAATCTAAAATGATATATCTCAATAAAAAGTGATAATATTTTTACATAATAATCTCGTGCTATTACAATTCCAGTTTGCGCTTTTCATGGTGGGATCATGCTTCTATTGGTAATATATTGCCTAATACATATATGCCAAGTGTTTCTTCAGCCTGTGGTCATTGGCTAACACAATGTTATCTTTCTTTTCTTGTTGTGGTTTCTATTATAAAAATAAGGCTTTGATTTTTTTATTCAACAGACATTACTTGTAATATTAAGTCTGCATTTCCAAACTGTATCAAAACTCCTTGACAATATTTTGTTGCCTGTTTTCTTATCCCCAGGCTGTGTGATGTGTCCTTCTTGAATGTGACTTTGAAATCTCAGCATTCTAACCTCAGTGACTGGTATGTAGTTTGAGAACAGACAGGCTCATGCTTCACTAGAACAGCACATGCCTTCATTTAATGAAACGACCTTCACTTTTCTTCAACTGATGGCCCAAATGCAATCTGGAGATGCCCGTGGTAGCCAATTTCTTTTATTGGGTTGTCCAGGGTCCCTTACGTAGGTAACAATTTCCTGATTTTCCATCCAGGTGTCACTTCCTTCTCCACTCGCCAACTACATGCTCTGGGTGGACCTGTGACTCAGGCCTTGGCCATCAAAACTTGGCATTGCCCTGGCTCCAGTGATTGTGTGGGTGACCTAATTCAGCCCACTGAAAGTCAGGCCCTATACTTTTGTGGGAATCTTAGGGGAAGAGAAAATGTACCTTTTCTGCTGGATATAAATCTAGGAGAGCATAGGGCTCTACCCACCAGCTTCCATTTTGCTTTAGAATAAAATTCACACTAAAGAGAGTAGGGCTGCTTCAGGCCATAGATGAGTCTACTATTCAAGCAAACCTCCTCCTGGTCCTCAAGCCAAGGTGAGTCGGGTTTTCCATGGCTTGCAATGACAACAAATCTAACTGAGGTACAGAATAAAATTCACATGAAGCGAAGAAAGATGTCAGTGCACCAAGTGTCACCTATTTTGCTGATCTATAGTCACTTTATTGTTTTGTCCAAAATTTTAGGTGCCTCAGAGTGGTTCTAATAATTGCTTAAGGAAAAAGCTCATGTCTAAGAGCTTTACGTTCCCTGTGGGGAACATACTTATTGAGAATAAAGAAGAATAGCTTCTATCTAACGACAACATGTAACTCAAGGTATAAAATGAAAAGAAAAAGCGATGAACACTGCAAAAAAGGCACATTAAAGACGTTTAAAAGCCAGGCACTAAAAACAAAGCAAAAAGCAACACACACACAAAAATCTTGAAAGTTCTTTGCCCAGTGGGAGCTAAAATAAATGTTAACTGCTTGACTCCTTAAAGTAGACTTAACTTAATTCACATAGCTGCTTAATTATTTCTCTTAATCTGTCTTTCCTGGGCAATACATTCTTTTGGGGGATGTCATTCTAATTTTAGATGGCCCAGAGGAGAGGATAGAGCTCAAGATTGATAACAGGCCGTTCTTGCCTTAGCTCAGTGGTCGGCAAACTGCGGCTCGTGAGCCACATGTGGCTCTTTGGCCCCTTGAGTGTGGCTCTTTCCACAAAATACCGACTTCTGTGCATGGGCCACGAAGTTTCAATTGCACTGTACATGCGCACCCGCACGTGGTATTTTGTGGAAGAGCCACACTCAAGGGGCCAAAGAGCCGCATGTGGCTCGAGAGCTGCAGTTTGCCGACCACTGCCTTAGCTGGTCCTTAGGTTCTGGTCCACAACTATTTCCTCCTTTCTCCATTCTGGAAGGAAGGAAGGAAGGAAGGAAGGAAGGAAGGAAGGAAGGAAGGAAGGAAGGAAGGAAGAAAGGAGGAAGGAAACAATTATCAAATGCATTGTTTGAAAACCTAATTGTAACTACAGCCTTAGGAGTAAAATTATGTCACTTCAATTTTATAAGAGAGAAAACTGAGGCTCAGAGAGGGTGATAATTATATTTTTTTCAGTGCTTCATATGTCACAGTGCTTTTCTAAATGCCTCGATGAATTATCCTATTTAATTCTCACAACAATCCCATGAGGAAGGCAACATTATCTTCAGTTCATGGAGGAGGCAACACAAAACACAAGGAGGTGAAATAACTTATCCAGGAAAACACAACTTATGTCAGAGCCAGGATTCAAACCCAGGTGGTCTTACTTCGGAGTCCATGCCCTTGACCCTCAGGCTGTTTTGCCCCTACAGGTCAAGGAGTCTGTGCAGGTTGATTCGCCCAAAGTTCTAAAGTGAATTAGAAGTGGTAATGGTTGTGTTTCTTTATGGCAAACAACGTGATTAAATCTAGCTATTTAAAGAAGAAAGGCATCCATGAAAAAGATGTAGATAGCTCCCACAATTGATGAAGAGACTGAAACAACAGATTTTAAAGCTAATACTCCAAGAAAGATTCCCAGCCATACCATGGACCCATTCAGAGAGGGGCTGTCCTGTCACGATCAGGGCACCGAGGACCAGGAACTGCTTCCCAGCCGAGGATCCCAGTCTGGTGTCCCTCAAACTTCTCCTTCTTTCATGATTCTACCCAT
>NW_005871161.1:3083866-3086077 GCF_000147115.1 Myotis lucifugus
TCCTCCAGGCTCCAACCTGATTTAGCAGCCTATGCTGCATCCTACAACAAAGGAAATGAATTCTACATTGGGAAGGAGAGACTTACACTCTATAGAGACTTACACTCTATAGAACCATCCATTTCTACGGGCTAAGTGACAGATGTCAAGCACGTTGTAGAACGTGGATTGGCGCCCAGATCTAGCCAACTCTAGAGTCTGTGTTTTTAACCATATTATTCTATGCTGCCAGATCCACGTCCAATATTCAGAAGAGCATGTCTGTCTCAAATGCGAGGTGTTGGGGTGAATATGTGAGTGGAAACCTGGTGGTGCACTTTGCTACTCTGTGGAGTCTAGACTGGCTCAAGACTCAATGACTTGCCTGCTCGGTGCCCAAGCCCATTTGCTTCAGACTCAGACCTCCGTGCAGGGAGAACTGTGCCTTCTTCATACTGGTTTTCCTGCACCTCGGACCTGGCCTGGCACCTTGTAGGCGCTCAAATAAGATCAGCTGCCTAAGAAAAAGAAGAGAGGGATCTGTGCGTGGTGAAGAGCGCTCTCGATCCTCAGTTGGCTCCCAAGGAGGGACATGCCTGGTCAGGTTGGGAAATAGTTTGTAGAGAGACAGAGAACAACAGAGCAGGCCAAAAGTAACACAGAAGGCTGCATCATCCTCCAAAGGAAGCCATAATCCTCCTACGGACATAATCACTTCACACTCCACTGTTGCCCCATTCCCTACCCAACAGTCACTTCACCATCCACGGCAAAGGACAATCTCCCTGCCACAACCAATTCACACATCACATACACCCCAATCCTCCCTCCTCTTAAGCCCTTGACATTTCAGAGTAAACCCAATCCCCCCATCAGGAAACCACTTAATGCTCCAGAGTAATCACTCAGCCTCCCATCCCTGCAACCACTGCACAGTCTACATGAGGCACCATTCCTCCCGCCCCAAATACATTTGACATGAAAAAGCAAGTCTGGGGTTTTCCCCTCCCAAGTGCTTTCCCACCTGTGCTGCCACCTCACACTCCATGGAAAGTGCCATTCCTTTCGCCCACACTGCACTTCTACCCACCTCACTCCAATGACAAGTCCAATCCTTTCTCCACAAAATCAGTTACATTCTGCCCTGGCCAGTGTGGCTCAGTTAGTTTGTCTTGGGCAACAAAAGGTTGCCGGTTTGATTCCAATCAGGGCACAAGCCTAGGCTGCGGGCTCAGTCCCTGGTAGGGGGTGTGCAAGATGCAGCTGATCGATGTTTTGTTCTCACATCAATGTTTCTCTCTCTCCCTCTCACTCCCTCTCTCTCTAAAAATCAATAAAAATATTTTTTAAAAAAACCCAGTTACATTCAACTTTAAGTACCATCATCCCTGACTACAGCAACTTCACACTGAACAGTGACCCCAATCTTTTCTCTCACACCCCTCACATTCCCAAATCTGTCTATACTTCCCACCCACAGCCACTTTACACTCTACATTATCTCCAATCCTCCCTCCTCAAAACACGTCATGTCAGTGTGAAGTAAACCCCAGAGTTCCCCCACCACAATCCCTTCACAGTCCACAGTAAAACCAATCCACCCAACCTCAATCCCTTCAGGCCTCAAACTCTCACCTCCTCCATCCTTTGACATCCATATTAATCTCTAGGTTTGCCTCTCCACAAACACCACACACTCTACAGTAAACGCCAACCCTCCTCGCCCACAACGTCATCACACTCCACAGTAGACTGCAATCCATCCACCCTCATAACATGTTTACATTTCACAGAAAGCCCCAACCTCCCTTCCTCACAGCCACTTCACACTCCATAGCCATGGTCAACTCTGTACAATCATGCTTCACACTACAGAGTAAACCCCAAACCTCTCTCACCACAATCACTTGACACTGCATAGAATCCTGATCCTCAGTCCCCACAGCTACTTCACACCCACAGTCATTCTCAGTCCTTTCTCCCCAGGAGTAATTCACATGCCACCCATGCTCACACCTTCACATTCTGCAGGAAACCCCAATCCTCGCACCCCTGCAAACATGTTACATTCCACAGTGAAGCCTGACCCTTTCTCTCACAACTCTGCATTCCACAGAAACCACCGATAACCTCATGACATCATGCGTCCTGCCAGTCAGGGTCACACTTCCCAGTGCATCTTTTTCATTTCAACCCATACTCCCACCACACAGCCACTCATATTCCACATTA
>NW_005871161.1:3086362-3110769 GCF_000147115.1 Myotis lucifugus
GACCTTAGTAGGAATTGAAATAATGTTTTATAATCAAATCCTTGAAAGATGTTAATAAAATTAAGTCTATAATCCCAAGGACCTATTTTAGGGACTTTGAGTGAAGGAAATGTCATGTTTTCTGCTTTGCCACACTATTTCCAACAGTGAATATTGAAAGTATGCACTTAAAAATAAAGCCCAGCCCAGTGGGCATGGCTCAGTGGTTGAGTGTCAACCTATGAACCAAGAGGTCATGGTTCCATTCCCGGTCAGGACACATGCCCCAATTGTGGGCTGGATCCCCAGTGTGGGGCATGTAGAAGGCACCTGATCAATGATTCTCTCTCATCACTGATGCTTCTATCTCTTTCTCCCTCTCCCTTCCTCTCTGAAATCAATAAAAATATATTAGAAAAATAAAGCCCAAAGAATGTTCTACAGTTATAACAGTTATATATAAACATGGACTCTTTCTGTGCTCTACTCAGAGAAGAAAATGATGACTCCACACTGATATAGTCAAGATGTCCCATGTGCTGGTGGTTCAGGGGAGAAAGAGGACCTGGGCAAATGGAAGTACATTTTCTGGAGGATGTTGAGATTATGAATTAAATTTATACAGTTTTCTATGTAGCTGTAGTACTGCTTATATAACACAAAATAGACATTGTTGGAAAAAGCCAGTGGGCTCCTTCTGTTCTCAATTTCTTGCCCTTTCCTTCGCTAAGCACCTTTGGGTGTGTCAGTTATGTTACTTGCTATGCATTATCTTCCTGAATCTTCCCAGCAACCCTGTCAGGTAGGTCCCATTAGAAGCTTTGGAAGGTTAAGTAAGCTCTATGACCCAAGTGCTATGGAGACTAGGAGGTGACTTCAAGATTTTTGGCCAAAACTCACGCCCTTTCATTCAACTCAATTTTGATGTGTTCATTTGGAGGTAGACAAAGCTGATGAGGGCAGTTGCCTATCTCTCTCTATAGTCCTGGGTGGAGTGAACCTAACTTCTCGGTCTGGGCATTTTCCTGTCTAGGAAGCCAATGACTTTGCCTGTCTTATTCACCACTGTAGCCCTAGGACCTGGCATAGAAGGGAACCAATAAATATTTTTTGATATATAATGATCTCTTTTTGACTTTGGAATGAAGTCCCTCTCTCTACATACACCCCTTCTGCTTTAACTTTATTCTCTTTGTTTGCCTGTATGGACAGTAGCTAGTCTGGGAAATACCTGGGAGAGGTGGAGAGGTACAAAGTAAAATAATAGCTGTGTATCTTGAAAACTCGGAGGCAGTATTAAAAAAATGTAAGTATGTCATTTCTTTCAAACCAAATAAAGTATTTATGAAAAACATAAGAGCTGATTATCTCCTCAGAATAATTTGTTCATCAGCTAATTTATTGAGTACCCATTTCATGTTAATAAATTTCAGACACCATTTCATTTAGGCAAATGCTCTTAAGTATACAAATGTAGTTTGTACGGTACTAGTACCTTGTGAGAAGGGTATCAGTTGTAACTTTTTCAAATGGTGACAGAAGCCTAATGCAAACAGGTTTTGAAAAAAAAATGGGGAAAATATTGGGTTCATATAATAATTGCCCATGAAGTTTTCCTGGACTCAGGCATGACCAAGCTCAGAAACCCAAATCAGAGCTTTCAGAGCTTGGTTCTCTCTCTCTCTTTGTCCAGCAAGCAGACCAAGAGTGGGTTTTATAATGGCCATTGGTTCAGTTAAATAGGTTTTATAATCTCTGTTTAAGAGTACAACCTATTCTAGAAATATCTTTTAATGGTAAAATTATTTTAGTTTTATATTAAATTTGAATTTTTATATTAAAAATTTAAAATAAAATTTAAAATATAAATATATTATTCTCTAGTGAGGCTGTTTGCATAAGTCATTTACAGCAGGAGCTTTGCCACTATTCTAAGTATTGGGTGGCAGCCAACTCTTAGGACAGTACTTAATTCGAGCCCTCAGTTATTGCTGATAACACACAGTGTTTATTTTCATAAATAACCCAATTTTAATAACCTCAAAGAACTCCCAGAATCAATTAAAATAAAGTAATGCAAAAATTCAAGTGTATGGAATTGAAAATCATTTGCACATAAGAACCAAAGAGCCCACTTTAATTTCTGAACAAATGCATGGTCCATCATGCCTCACTCAGACCCCATATTGAGGGACCAACAAAAGTAACACTGAACCGTTCTCAATATTTTCAAAGTCTAAAATAAATTCCCCTTCAATTTGTGTTACTACTTGATGAACTGACTAAAACATCCAATAATCTGTGCTTCAAGCTGGAATTACTGTCTGATTCCTGTTGATCAGAAGTTTTGATTAGTAACTTGTATACCTTCAATCAATAAAAAAAAAAGGAAAGCGAGTTAAATACTAAATGAAAGCTATCATCATTTATTTTGGGATCAAATCCTTTAAAAAATATGGATCCATGGGGCAAAACAACCAAAGAGATATTCCTTGTGGCAAAAAAAAGATGTATGGATACGACCACGCCAGTCCAATTCCATGTTTTTCAAGTAATTCTAGAGCAGAGAGTGGGTTCTCCAGCGCTCATGGTGGGGCGGATCCAGTTCTCTATCAGCAGGTATGTATAGGGAAGGCGGGTACCCTGTCTCTTCCAAGGGGTTCATTTCCCAGTGCCTATTTATTGAATAGCATTGAACTACCATCTGATTTGCTCAATTGTCCCAGGAAGGCACTTATTTCCACTAAGCCCTTGCTGGTGCTTCTATTTTTTGTTTTTCTTTTCTTTTTCCCCCTACAGTTTAACTAACACTGAAGACTGTGTTAGCATTAGTCATTTGCCAACAGTGCCAGCCAGCAGCCTCATAATCAGAGCCTTGTCACAGAGCATGGCTGCCACAGTGACTGGAACGGAAATGGAAATGAATGAAGTGTTATTTTCCCCATCCTGGAACACCAGAGAATGGCATCGAGCTTAGAAATGTGAACTTGGGGTAGGAGTTTTCAAGTGTAGCAAAGGCGTTACGGTTAGTGAGCCTGGCTGGGAGCCGGGGAGATCTGGTTGCATGGGTTGCATGGGTGGGGAGGGAGCACTGGCGACGGAAGCGGGGCTAAGGCACATGACGGTGATGTTCCAGAGGATGATCGGAAGGGAAGGACGATGTCCGGACCTGAGAAGCCCTGGGTGTTTGTTTGCATCTTACTGGAAAGCCATGTAAATGAATGGAAAATTCCTGGCAAAATACCTTGACTTGTAGCAACGTCTCTTCCATACTTGAGTGATAATCTAGGAGTGAGGTTCGCCCACACCCTGTTCATGTTAACACTGCAAGCAGTTGTCCCTCTGGCTACAGGAGAGCTCGTGTTTGTGAGTGGAAGCCGAGAGCTTTAGATGTGGTGTTCAATTAGACTCCATGGCGAGAACCCGGGCCCTCCCCAAGCTGCCTCACAGAACTCACAGCCTTCGTTTCAGGCCAAGTCATTGCCACTGGGCGGTTCACCAAGAGCTCTGAAAGCCTCATGCTGGTGTTACTAAGACCAAGTCAGCAAGCAGTGGTTCGGGGCAGCCTGTGTACCCACCTTTGTGGTGGGCACACCTGTGCTAGTTCATACAGTCATTCACTTATTCAGTAAATACTTAGTGGGAGCCTACTGCATGCCAGATACTGTGTAGATTCTAACAGATCCTGCAGTGATCAAAGCCCCAGATCTGTCCTCTAGGGGCTCCCAGTCTGGTGGACAGATATGGATTATGTGGCCGGAATATTATGCTACAGTGAGGCAACTCAGCGATGAGCTGCTCACCCAGCCTCAGTGGATAAGGACGGATGATTTCCAGAGGAGGTGACACGTCTGAACTTCATCAGAGACGTAAAGGGTGGCCAGGCTAAGAAGCTGAGAAGCAGGAGAAGGAAAGATGTGAGGATAAGTACGTAGATGAGAAACCATCTGGGATGAGGCAGGGTGTGTTTGGTGATGCTAGAAGGGAGAGGAGAAGGAAGTGGCCAGGGCATTTCAGCTTTTCATTCCAGGTAGAGGGGCTTGGGTACTGGTGAGGAGCTTGCATACTGGTGAGGACCAAAAGCAACTAAGAAGGTTGCAGTGTCATTAGGGAGGTAAATAATCTGATATATATACCTTTTTTTTTTTCAAGTGCCAGCTTATCCCTTAGTGTGGGTCTGCCAAGTAGAAGGATAGAGAAACCTAGTATCATTTAGGAGAATTTTGACTGCCTCCTTGGGTAAAGTTTAGGGAGTCTGCAAGCCCCTCAGAGAAGCCTCTTCATCAGCATGAGTCTACGATCCACTCTAGTGAGGATTAGTGGGGAAGCAAAGAGCTGACTGAGGCTACCTCTCACCCCCGACTGCCCAGTGCAGAGAGTCACAGTGCATTAATGTCGCCAGCCCCTGGAGGACACAGAGATCCTGAGCCCGTAGGAACTCTGGAGTCGGGATGAGGGCCCTGCAGAAGGTGGACCTCAAGGCTGGAGGACACAACAACGTCTGTCGTTGGCAGAGGATGCCAGCATGAGGACTGGGGACCAAATGAGAACCAGAGCGTCTGCACTGCTGAGGAAACCTGTAGAGGAAGACTCTGAGAACCGACCATCTTCCCCCGACGCCACCAGGCTACACAGTCCTCTTGCACCACTCAATTGTCCTCCTGGAACTTAGGAGAAGGATACAGAAGAAACCCTGAAAGGTAAGCATGCACCTAAAAGAGCCTGAGGTTACCTGAAAGACACTGCTTTAGGCCCAAGTGTCACCCCGGCAAGCTCAGGACCAGTGCTGGGTTTTAGCCATTTCTGTGAGCCAAGCAGTTAGCACAGAGCCTTGCATTGAAGAGCATCTCAGCGGAGGGGCACCGAATGGTAAAGGAACAGACTCCATAACAGCCTCAGTTTATAGCCTTGCAATCCTGAGGCCCGAACTCCCAGAGGAGACAAGGGGAGAAAAGCAGACTCCTGCCCTTTGGTTTGAAAACAAATTGCACAAATACAGGGGTGAGAGCCCTATTTCAAATCATTTGCTGTGGATGTGAAACCAAATTCAATGAATGCAATAAGAGTAAAGAAAAAGGCATAATTATAGAAATAAACAAGATTATAATGCTTAGAAAAAAAGAACAAGATGCAATATTTAAAAAGGTAAAGAAAGAAAAAAACAATAAACCCCAATTCAGGGCTGTATTAATAAAAGCAGAGTGCACGAATTAAGGGAAGCGCTAGGAGCATTCGGAGGGTGGGAGGCTCTGGGCACCCCACAATGGAGGAACGTTGATAATTTTCGCATGCGTAAAACCAAACCCGTGCTGGCCCCCTGGAGGATAAGACAGGCTAGAGGAGAGCTAATTGCCATTGACCCCAAATAGGTGAGTGAGTCCAAACAAGATGGGCAGAGCTGTCCACCCAACCATGGGTGACTGGAGATGCATGAGTGAACCCAGCTGAGGCCAGGACAGCTTCCCAGCCGCCCCCAGCCGTGTGAGCAACACAAATGCTTACTGTTCGGAATATTGCCTTTGAAGTGGTCTGTTATACAGTCATTACTCACTACTATGCCTCTGGAATCAGGGAGGCCTGCCCCTCACCGTGGTGTGAATCTAAAATGTTGACACCGTACGCACTCATATATTTCTTGGGAGGTTTCAGTGTAACCGTTCTCCTAGTGCCCAGCACATGATTAACACTTAACAGTTCTGTCTATTATCAGCATTTTTATGAGGGAGCTGGAGACAAGGACCAGTGGGGGGAATGAAGACGTCCCCCAGGTACAAATTCTGTAGGACATGCATTCTTTTCACAACACGTTGGAGAGCTGCCATAATTATTTTCATGATCTTTTTTTACCGATATGTTTATTTTGAGAGAAATCACTTCCTGTGTCCTGGGCACATGTCCAAAAGGACACCAAGACCCTTAGATGACGACACCCACACCTGCTTCTTCGTGGCAATGGCGTGCTCCCTTTGTTTTCCAGATTGTCTTATGAAGGCTCTTTCTCTGCCCGGATGATGGAGGGTGTCAGCGTTTAAAACTAGTCGGGACCCAGGACATGACATGTTCTCATAACCTTGAGCCCACCCTGCGCTGACAAAGAGCAGAGCAGCCTAAGAAGGCATTTTTATAAGAATATGTGACAAAAAAAGAGGAGGCTGAACATCAGACTTTCAAACTACCTCTAGAAAAGAAATCCTCCCTTGAGAACTCTATAGGTCAGTGGTTCTCAACCTTCTGGCCCTTTATATACAGTTCCTCATGTTGTGATCCAACCATAAAATTATTTTCATTGCTACTTCATAACTGTAATGTTGCTACTGTTTTGAATCGTCATGTAAATATCTGATATGCAGGATGGTCTTAAGCGACCCCTGTGAAAGGGTCGTTCGGCCGCCAAAGGGGTCGCGACCCACAGGTTGAGAACCGCCTCAATAGATTATCTCTGCAGGAAATTTCAAAATCTGGTATGAATTTAGGGCTTCTTTTCCTGTAAGAATGAAGGAGTCACACGTCAAACAAGCAATGGTTCCACTTAGCATCAGAAGGGACAGCAAGGTCTACACGTGGGTCCTTCACAAACACTGACTCCCAGGTCACAGGCCGCGTCCTCTCTTTCTCCTGAAATGCTACGCTTTTGTAACTTGAAACCCTTACTTCTCTACCTCTGAGACACTGAGCCAGGATCAGGATGCCTTAGTTGTGTGTGTGTGTTTGTGTGTAGACAGTCCAATTTCAAATACAATTTCAGATCCATTCTCAAACCGCAATGGAAGTAGGATATGCCTCAGGGAAGAAAACTGTTACAACTGGGGATCAAAATACTATTGCTCATGGGTAATTCATGGAGACTTTGAATTTGTTTTGTTTAAATATTTTACTCTTAAACTTGTCCCCATGTACATCACTTTAATTTTACTGACATAAGTAACCACTCATTTAGTAGCCTAACACAACACACATTTCCCTCTCCTCTGTGCCTTAAATTAGAAATCTGGGTGACTTGGCAGAGTCTTCTGATTAGGGTGTCACAAGCCAACATCAGCCAGCCTGGGCTCTATTCTCAAAACTCGGAGGAAGAACTCACTTCCAGGATCTTTGAAATTCTTGGCAGAATCCACTTCCTTCTACAGTTTCCGCTGCACCACCCATATCCCATCTTCAGAGCCAGCAACGGTGTGTGAAACCCCTCTCCTGTTTCAAACCTCTCCTACCCCCTCTCTCTGCCTTTTCTTTCTGCCTTAAGGGCTCTTGTAATATGTGGGCTCACGAGATAATTGAGGACAATCTGCCTGTTTTAAGTTCAGCTGATTAGTAACCTTAATTTTAACTGAAAAATTCCTGTACCAGGTAACACAGCATAACCACCCAGCTTATGTTACACTCGCAGTTGGAGATTTGCCTACAGTGTTATGGGGCCAGTAAATTTGTTGCAATAAAAAATAATATTTTAAAACTATAAATATATCTATAAAACTATTGCCACAGTTTAGCCTTTGTGATGGTTTTTTACAAGGCAAAAGTTGAGGGGAACTATGTCCTTACAAATATTAGTTGTTTTATTATTTTTTTTAATGATAAACTTTACAAATAAAAGCTCTGAAGAGCACATAAATAAAATACAGTATTATATTCTAGAAATATCACAGTGAAGAAAGATATTTTCATCATGTCAGTCTTGGGCCATGGTCATTCTTGTGGCACTAAAGTGTTTCAATACATAAGCCATTTAAAAGGGATGGCCGGCACCACTTTTTAACACTGAATATCCGATACTAGTAAACAGCCTTTCCTGTCAGACCTGCCAGGTTCGATCCTGTACACGGTACCCCCCAAAAGAAAAGAGAAAATGCTGTTGAGTGTTGTTCACCCAAAATTTTAGCTGCTCTCCTGTACAGTCGATTCAATGTAAGGGATTTTCAGGTGCATTTTATATGAGCAAGATTTTTGCCCCGAGCCTCAATTTTAAACCATAGGAAATAAGCAGATCATCCAAGAAATACCTGTACCCCCATGTTCACTGCAGCATTATTTACAATAATCAAGATATGGAAACCGAAGCATTCATCAACAATAAGGAAGATGTGAGATATATAATGGAATATTATTAAGACGCAAGAAAGAAGGAACTCCAGGCATTTGTGACATCATGAATGGACCTTGAGGACATTATACTAAGTGAGATAAGTCAAACCAAGAAAGACAAATAATGTAGGATACCACTTACATGTGGAATCTAAAAAGCCAACATCATAAGAACAGAAAGTAAAATGCTGGTTACCAGAGGCAGAAGGGTGGTGAAATAGAAAAGATATTTAAGGGCATGAACTTGCAATATTGTATTATACTCATCCAGCTTGCTAAGAGTCTAGATCAGTGATGGCGAACCTTTTGAGCTCGGCATGTCAGCATTTTGAAAAATCCTAACTTAACTCTGGTGCCGTGTCACATATAGAAATTTTTTTATATTTGCAACCATAGCAAAACAAAGACTTATATTTTTGATATTTATTTTATATATTTAAATGCCATTTAACAAAAAAAATCAACCAAAAAATGAGTTCGTGTGTCACCTCTGACACGCGTGTCGTAAGTTCGCCATCACGGGTCTAGATCCTAATTATTCCAACCACAAAAAAGAAATGATACTTATGTGATGTGATAGAGGTGTTATTGCTGCAAAGGCAACCACATTACAATATATAAATATGTCAAATATCTTGTGCATTTTTAATTTATGCAGTATGTCAAATATATCTCAATTAAAAAATAAAAAGTGGGCCATCCAATCCAGTCACCCATTTTATTCTTGAATCTCCCCAGATGCCTTCTTACATTCATGACTGAATACTTCTATTTTGCTGAGAATTTCACTGTCTCACGAGATAGCCCATTTCATTATTTTGACTTGTAAGACAAGAATCCAAGTACCCTTAGGTTATTTGGGACATGGATCATTGACATAAGGGATTGACAGGGAAATGAATACAGGGTATCGTTTTAATCAAGTTATTGCCTCAGATAACTAGAGCTTAATCCTGCTAAGGATCTCTAGGAAACAAATTTAAACATGCATGTCAGAATAATCCAACCCAAGGGATGAGGTTGCTGGGTACTTATCCACCAGAATGCATAATTACTGGTTGTGTCTGCTGCTGAGTTAATTCCCATACACATGGCAGACCGGAATTGCAGAACAGTCTTCAGCCTTGTAGCAAAGGAGCACAGCACTGGAAATTGGTTGAGCTGCTGTGTGCAGATATCAGAGCCAAGAAGATAGGAGTAGGGCTCTGACAAGGTGTGGAAGGCTACTCTTCATTGCACAAAGCACCTGCTATTTTGCTCCCATAATCTCTCCCTCTCGTTTTGTTAACTTCTCCCTTTTGGATTCTCCCCTTCCCTTCCCTTACCTCAGTCCATACGATTTGGAAGGTGCTGATTCTAGCTCCTCCTAGTTGGAGAGTCAACACATTGTCCAGTCCTGGGCAATAATTGTGAACCATCTAATAGTCATCATGATTGGTTTAGAAGTGGATATAGGTCAAAGCCAGCTTATTCAGAGCTAATACCGGGATTTTTTCTAGAGTAATTAGGAAAAGAAAAAAAATGTACTATGTCCTGGGATTGCTAAACTGATAGCTGTGATCCTAGATGTTCGTGTGGCCATCTTTGTCTAACCCTGAGAATGAAGCCAGCAGAAGAAAACACACCCCTGCCTATACTGTGTGAGCATCTGTAACCAGCTATGTGTGCTTGTCCCTGGATTTTCAACTTTGATCAGTTTGAATGAGGTCCTGGACTTAGTTTAAGTCTCTATCTGCCTTGGCATTTCTTCTCATTTGTCCTAGGGCCACTCAGTAGGGACATATAGATCAATTCTCACTATCGTTCAAATGCTATCCCATGAGAGATAAAGGGAAGGACGTGGGTGGGCGGTATGTGCATGTATAGTGATTACAAACAGGATTTTTTGGATTCTGACAGACCTGAACTTGAAACTTGGCTCAGGTGTTTGCTAGTTATGTTGCCTAGAGTAAGATATTTAAACACTGTAAGACTTACTTTTTATCATCTATAAAATGGAAGGGGGGGGTGCCTACTTAGCAGGGGTTTTGAGAGATAAAGCTTGAAATTTACTTAGCCATATAGTTTCTGATAGTAGATGCCCAATGAATTTGGTGGCATTTGAAGAAAAAAATTGCATAATTGAAAGCAATAGTTTTATTTAGGGTAGTTGTCTGACATAGAGAAAGAAATGTATAAGGTAGTTACAACGATCATATCTCCCACTCAGCCTTCTCTTCCCTTGGATGAAACTCTTTCCCATTTCTAGGCATACATTGTTCATCTTTTCCCAATATAAACAATGTCACCAAGGCTATGACAATGAGGTAAGATAGCTGAATCTGTGAGTGTCAGTCAGAACTAACAGGGATGTGTGATGGCTCAGTGGGTATCTGGCATGATTCGGGGTCCTCAGTCCTATAATTTACTACTCTTGAGATTAAAAAAATACATCTACTTAAATATCTTGCCTGGTGTGCACAGCCGTGGCTTATTTCACCAAGAAAGCAGTCTCCATTTTTCTAAAGCAGAGATTGCCGCTGAGACACAATTCGATGGTGGGACTAGCTTGACTTTGCAGAGATGCTGGTTCTCATGGGCTTTGCTCCCCTAACCATAGGGCGCACATGAAATTCAAAAACAGAGGCTTCAAAAAACGAGATCTGACCAAATTGCAGAGTGAAGCCATGGAGTGATGATGCTGAGGGGCTGATCTTTCACCCCCAAGTAATGGGTGGGGTGCTTTCCCATTTTTTTATTTTAAATTTACATCTCTTCCGGGACCAGAGAGTAGACACTGAAACTAGCATCCTCTCTGAACCAGGCATCCTGTCCTTAAACCATGGCAAAAATATTTTTTGAATTGTTACTCTGATTAGTAATTTCTATTGTCTTATCTGTAATTTCCTATTGTCTTATGGAGGTTGAGTTTCCTGAGAAACAAGCTCTGTGATGGAGACTTGCATACGGGAATTTTGTTGGATAGTATTTTCAGGAACAACATTTGTAAGAGATTGCGGGAGGCAGGACTGGGCAGAGGGAGAACTACAACTGGAATACCGGTGCATTTGAAGACTCGGCCCATCCTACAGAGGGCTCTGGAGCTGCGATGGCCCTGCGGATTTTTCCTAAGCACGGAGGTCTTGCCTTTGTACCTCCAGTGACCAGTGAATTCAGCTGACTCCAGGGAGGGGGTGTAACAAAACTGTCAAGAGTGCAAAGTTGCTGCCTTAAATAGGGCAATTCCCATACAACCCACATTCTTGGCAGCCGAGGAAATGAGTGCCTTGATACAGGATGACACACCCTAGCACCCACAGGTCCCCATTCAAGGAAATTTGAAAGTGCACTTGGTACTTGGCTTGATGCAAACCAAAAACAACATCTGAAAACAGGAAACCAAGGCTCTGCTTAGAAGTAATGGAAGTAGCATGATGACAGGCCTGGCTTGAGATGCAGAGTCAGACAGACCTGAGATTCCATTCTGAATATTCTACTCTCAGTGTGAACTTGGGACAATCACACTCAATTATATAGCTTCCCTGAGCTGTAGTTTTTTGCCTATAAAATGATAATGTCACATGGCATATTTGGGATAATTTGATGAGATGAGGTAGTTGACTTACTGAACAAAGCACCTTGCATATTGAAAGCATTTAATAACTAACCAGAAGTTTCCTTTTACCTTGAAGACACTGAATAATTTTTCTTCATGTTATTCTTTTCTTTAAATATATTTTTATTGATTTCAGAGAGGAAGGGAGAGGGAGAGAGAGAAAGAAACATTAGTGAGAGAGAATCACTGATTGGCTACCTCCTGCACGCCCCACACTGGGGATCGAGCCCACAACCCGGGCATGTGCCATGACTGGTACTCGAACCATGACCTCCAGGTTCAAAGGTCGATGCTCAACCACTGAGCCATGCCGACCGGCCTTCATGTTATTCTGTATCCCAACATTATAGAGAAGAATGTATCAGATGTTGGAAGAGTTCACAACTGGTTGAATACAGGCCACAAACGTGGAGATAAATGATGGGAAGGAAGTAAACACAGACTACATGGGGAGTATAAACCAGGAGCCCTCAGAACAGTCTGAGGAATCAGGGAGAGCTTTCCAGAAGAGGAAGAATCTGATCTGTGTTCTGAATCATAATGTGGGGTGAGCGTGGTGATGGAGCGGTGAGGACATGAATTCAGGGAGGGGGTTCTTGGGTCCAAAAGCACGGAGTCAACTGAGACCAGGGCACATGTAGACATCTGTAGGTGTCGCAGAACAGTGGGGGCAGAATCTGGGAGGGGGTGGGCAAAAAGAAGAAGGCTTTCTTTCAATACTTTTGGTAATGGCAGCTCTTCGTTCGTCACTGTGGTTTGGGAGTCTCTGGTTTCAACTTCGCTAAAAAGCACTGAAGGAGAGAGGTAGCTGAAAGGGCTCATGGCCTTGTTTAAACAAAGTCTACCTGGGCCTGAAAACCAGTTGGCATGGGTCCCACTTGCTCCACCTTGTTAACAGCCCTGGATCTCAAGTTTAATGGTCCAGCTGGTGTAGACCAATTTTGATAAGTAGCCCATGTTTCCTTTGGATGATGGGAAAAATTATTCTCCTAACCTAAACCCTATGATCAAATGGAACCAAGATCCAAACCGTGTTCTAAGTTCATTGCGAGCTCAGGGCACTCGCAAGGCCTGGGACAGGAGTAGCTGTGTAAGTGAGGCAGGTCTATCCTAAAAGGCTGTTCTCTGAGGCCAGGCTCCATCCTCCACTCCCCCAGCTCAGCTTGGGCAGATTGGCTGGGGAGCAAAGCACCCCATGGCCTGTCTACGACATGCTTTCCCCTCTAAGCTTTGTTTTCATTCTCTGTGAAAGAGTGCTTTATGCTCTGAACCTTATGAAAGTTTAAAAAAATCCATTTTCACATGAAATTCTTCAAGTTTGGACTCAGCCCAAGTAGGGTTAAAAAAAAAACTGGCAAGTGAAAGTAAAATATTCCAGGAGGCTTTTAGAAATGCAGAGTGTTAACCAAAAAATAATTAAAACTTTAGCGTGCCTGGCTTGAACATTTCAATCAGGGTGGTGGGTTTACGCAGACACATGTCCTGGTCCATTTCTACACTTTCCAAAACATCATCATAATACTCAGGCTTATATAGGACTTTATGATTTCAAAGCTTCTGTCATTAGTAACTCATATTTTCATCATAGTATCACTGTGAGGTAAGCAAAGCCGAGAGATGAAGAACTCGGGGCAAAGACAGATAAAGTAACTCACCTCATATTGATTATGGCTAATATTTGGTGGGAAGAGTATAGTCTTTGAATACAAGACACAGCTGGATTCATAGTAGATACTGAAGCTATGGACTCGCTGAATACAGAAGCCTTGATTACTTACTTGTCTGTAAAATGGGGACAGTAACATTGCACAGAGAGATAAAGATCCAATGAGCTGGCGGTGGAAATATTCTTGGTAGATTGTAGTGTCACTTCAATGTTAAATGATATTTAATGCAATTAGACATGTAGTTCAGGACATAAATGAATTTAACCCAGGTGTCCTGAGTCCTTGGTCAGCATTTCTATTCCCAATAGACCATCATTATCAACCTCAAATCACCATCCTCAATTTTTCTGGGACTATCAGGTTTAAGACTTCTTCCAAGTTCTAAGTAGATCACAGGATACATTTTAGTTTTCTCTATGAACTCCCCACTTTGGCCCCTTGTCAAGTGGGGTTGAACAAGATTCATGTGGAATGTGCTGGTTTTGTTATTTTTCTCACACGAACTCACCCTACTCCCTGAAGAATGGCCTCTTATGTAATTTGGAGTGACACTGTTGAATGCTCATGAGTGATGTTGAGTGTTAGTTAGAGAGTGCAACCTATAGGAAGACATCATCCAAGCCCTCAAGGCCTCTGTGTTCTCAAAGACACCGAAAGCAAGACACACCTACAAGTCTAAACATCTGCCAAATCATGTCAGGGGAAAAACACATAACAAAATGAAACCAACCAAACCTCACCAACCAAACATCAAAACAGTGACCGGCCATGCGCAGAGAAATCTGAAGATCCCCAGATGCACCCTCTCAAGGAACTGAGCACTAAACATGATTAACTGCCTATAAATAGAGGCTAGCTCTTTACCATCCCCTGTGTCTAATACACAGCTTTTAAAGAAGAAGCAACGTAACAGTAATATGTATGTGTCTGCTTCCCATCTTCTCAGGTGACTGTGAAAACTGGGACAGGTAATTACTAATTCTTGTTCCCTCATAGCACTTGGGTGGGGTGGAAGAGTAACACTTACTACACCCCTCTTCAGTGCCAGATGCTGTATTAGATTCTTCACGTAGATCATCTCATTAATTTCTTAAAATAATTCTTAAGCGGTGGGTATTAGCATTATGCCTGTTGACAGGTAGGGAAACAGGCTGGAGAGGGGTAAATAACTTGCCCAAGGTCATGTATTTAGTAACTAAGAGAGCAAACATTCATGCCTGAATCTGTTTCCTGTTAGACCTCTTTGCCTTTCATACGTATGGTGAAGTGCCTGAAAAAGAGTACGTGCTTATAGACACAGGTTAAGTTATCATATCACCGTGCCTACAATAATGCTTGTATAAGATGTAGCATCCTGGACAGAAAAGGACCTTATGTTAGAATCCTATAAGGGCTAATTCTTACTTAGATATCAGATCTTGGATCTCCATTATAATGCTCATATACCTTCTACCCATTCAGCTAGAGATGAAAGACATGAATTACAGTCATAAGTTATAACTGTCCTAAGGGCTTTACATACATTAAGTCTCGAAACAACCTTTTGCAGTAGGCATTGCTATTAATTCTATTATGCTTATTTTGCAAATTAGTAAAATGAGGCCTGGAAAGTTTGCCAAGCAGAACTGAGATTCGACCTAGGCAGTTCTGATTCCCTTATGCCTGTGGTTCTCAAACTTGATTGCAATTTAAAATATCCTGGGAATTTTTTATACTTTGGGAAGTCTAGACCTCACCTCCAGAGATTCAGATTCAATTGATGGTGGTGAGGTCCTGGCATTCATTTCTTTTACAAGCTGTCCACTGGTAGAGTCTACTGTACAGACAGGACTGGGAGGCCCTGCGCTAGATGAGACCACCTCTGAGTCTCACTGTGTAGAAGCCTTGTTCTATATAAGCCAGACTGACTTCTGCGAACCAGGTTGTCTGAAGTTCTAATATGAACTGAATTAATAAGATACTTGGTTAAGAATACTTGACCTTCCCACTTGGAACAGGAACTTGATGTGGCTTAGGTGCCATGATGGAAGCTCTGTATGGCTTATTTCAGTTAATCCATAGAACAGTCCTATGTGGTGGGTATCATTACTAGGGGTAAGTTATGTCAAATACATTTCATCTTGCTTCTTCCCAATCTGGTTAACTGTTGGAACTTGGAGCCTTGCCACTCACACGTGGTCTGTGCAGGTCTCCTGGGAGTCTGTCAGAAATCGGATTCTTAGGCCCGTTCCACTCCCCATCCTTCTAATTAAAATGTATACTTTGATGGTATAAAACAACATGATTATTTTTAATGATGGCTCTAATGGTGGACAGTTGGTAGGCAAACAAATAGTTGTCCATTGGCTAAATACAGCACATCATATTGTTGATTTTCCTCCAACATAATGTTAGTACTCAGTATATGATATTCTATGACATCAGACTATAAATCACTCTTAAATACAACTAACCTTGGTAGATAACGGATGTTTGGGAGAAAATCTTTCTTTGCTCCTGGTGTTCCCTTCCATTGGTGAGACTTTCCACCATGTAACATTCCTGTCCTCTCTCCCCCGTCACTCATTTCTCCCCAAAAGAGGAGGGCTCATACGATCTGTGAGTTTGGAAGGAAAACCCAAGCACATGAACCTGGTTCCCTCAGCCCTACCCTCACTGCCCAGAACTGGCTTGTTCATAAAGGGTGCTTATTTGCCATTGTTTTCAGCCACACAGGGAATTTTATGAAACGGTTCTGGCTGAAGACCGGGATGTTCGTGCATTGCCTATGCCTGGTGGGTACATGCCTGCAGGGATAAGCCTTTTCTATAATGAAGGCAATCTTTTCATCTTACATTTGTCACATCTTACATTTGTCAGAGGCAGAGAGATGTCATGGATGAGTGCATAGGTGATGGCCTCAAACAGGTGAGCTTCAAATCAACCAGAGTTGTACGGATTCAATGATATAACATACATAAAGCATTCAGAACAGTGCCTGGAACAAGATAAATGCTCTATAAGTGTTTGGTATTAATATTACCTTTTTGTTCTGTTGTTCAGTTGGCTCACAGCACACACCTAGAAAAAGGTGAAATGGGCTGGCTCCCCATTCACACCTCAATAACAGAGTTTTAGAGTAACCTGTAAGCCCATCCCAATGTCAAAGCACTCCGTGATTAGGCTAATCCTACACCTTAATAGGTCTCCTCCCAGAACTTTCATTCCAGTTTTAGAGCTAGTAATGTCACTCTGAAATTCTTAAGAAGTGCAGACCCCCACCCCCAAGGAGGGTTTCAAACCCTCCAAAGTCTGACCTCAGCCTACATTTCCAACCTGTTCTTCCTCACATACCCTCTGCTCTGGCCCCAGTCCAACACTGCAAATGGTCCCTGAATCACACCATTGTTTTCACACCGTGCTAGCTCTGCTCATAGTCCGCACAACTGGAGAGAGGCAAGGAGACTGTGCCTGGATGTGGGACCATGTCCTCTTCACTATGGTATACTCGTCCTATCTAGTACTTCGCTCACTGACGTCCCTAAATGGTTACTCTAAGACCAATTCATCAAGAGGCCCTATCACTGCCTCCTCCAAAATATTAATCAAACTCATCTTCCTCTTTCCACCTCAAGCAGATGACCATTCTCTCCTACCAGGCCTACTTCAATAGCCTAAGTTCTCTCTGCTTCTATGTGGGACCCAATTCAGGTAATTCCCCAAACAGAGTTAACATATAAATCACATGATATTACCTTGTTTAATGAACCCCCTTGTGGTGAGACTGAAACTCCACTTTGACCTTTTCATATCTGCCTTTCTCACCTCATTTTGTGCAATCCCCTCCCGTTCCCTTACTCACTGTGCCCTTGTGGTACTTGTGTCCTTTCAGTTTCTCAGGCTGAGCTTTCCCCCACCTCAGCCTCTTGAACATTTTGTTCTTTCTGCCTGGAGTGCTTGGACCTTCTTTTTCCTTTAATTAAACAGCTGTTCCCCCCTCCCCTGATTCTCAGCTTAGAAGCCCTCTCCTAAGAGCAGACACTCCTGACCCTCGATCTACAATGAGACCCCTCCTCATGGCGCAATTACCTAGACCACAGAATGAATGCCTCCACCCTCGTTCTTTATCTCTGTGCTCATAGCAATGGGTAACCATCATTTTTGCCTGTTTCCCAGTGGTTTAGTGCCTGCTCCACTAGACTTAAAGCTTCACGGTGGCAGGGAGGTCTGTCTTGTTATCAGACCCCTCCCAGGGCCCATCACAGAGCCCAACACACAAGAGGCAAGAGAGAAAGGAGCTCAGTGAATGACAGTCCAATAAAGTGGCTGATCCTGGGGTCCCTCAGCCTTGGCATTCCACCATTTTGCTTTATGGAGTTGACCCTCAAGCATTATGGGTACGTATGCTTCGCAGAACACTAAACTTTGGAGTGGCCTTGGAGGCTGTAAGGATTATTGGAAAAGGAAGGGGACTCAGAGTGTACCTGGTCAAATCCCCGCATTTTACAAGTCAGAAAATCAAGGCCCAGGACTTATAATGAGCTCTCGTGAGAGGCCCGACATCCCCTCGTGTTTGGAGTACCCTTCGTTATCAAGTTCTCTTGCTCTGGGCTCTGGAATCTATGCAATAACTACAGATCCTTAATGAAATCATCTGGCAGGAAAACCAAATGCTTCATGCATTTCAACCTTTCACTAAGAAATGAAAGCAAAGCCTAAGGAAATGCCATCTGACTAATTTCTAACCAAGGCAAATCTTCCTTCTTAGTCACCCCTCACAAAAATGTCCATGTTTTACAAGCACAGTGAGAGCTGCCAAGGCCCAGGGCAGGTCCCCAGATCACCTCTGCCCTGCCAGGGGGCCTGGGACCCACTGCGGAGTGGCGTGACCCCGGGCTGTGCCCGAGCGATGGCTGCGGAAAAGCTAGCACCTTAAACACACACCCCCTTTCTTCTACTAAGGAAGGTTTTCTACCATCACCTGTGGCATATCTATTCATTTATGATTTGTATTCATGCTCCCGTCTCTTTTCCTCTCTCTGTTTTCTTATTTCTATAATAGAGTGATTGATATCAAGATCCCTTCAGCCCTGGCGTTCTCTAAAGTTGCTTTATGGGGTCAATTCTCAAGCTTTCATGAGTACATACGATTTGCAGAACACCTTACTCACTTTACTACCATGTACAGGAAACTGGATGATTATTTCAGCTTCCGATAGCATTCCCATTAGCATCCTCTACTGTCCTGAGCAAGTATGGGATAACAGTGAATCACGAAGCTAATACCTCCTATTTCAGCTCTCTAGGACTTTGCTACCTTTGCTAGTCCAATATATTCAGAGGGAGAGGAGATGTGCTCAAAGCTGATAATAGTGAGAGTTTATGTTAATAGATACAGTGAAGACATGCTACTCAGAGTTTTCCCCTGTGGTCTACATGACAGTTATTAATGGAGAAAATACCAGGAGCCTTGAGTGGCAGCCTGCACTGAGTTGTGTGGAGTGAAATAGCCTATGCTGAAGACATGACTTTCCTGGACAAGGCCAAGTTCCCATCTCCTATACTTGCTGATGGCTAACGTCATGTCCTGCCCCAAGGAGTGCATGGTAGATTTTTCTCAGATCATGTGCTTTCAGCAAACTTCTGGCCTCTGAGAGCTTCCATTAGCCACTCAGGGCAGGACAGCTGGCCTCCCGTCTGGCTCCATCACTGCTGGAGAGACACTCAATTGCATTCTCAAGCAGCAGGTTAGGTACAGCTGTGCTCCTGAACATAACAGGGACCAGAGGACCGGTATAGAATCCGGGCCTTTGGAGGAAAGAATGCATACATTCATAACTGAATAAACAGGATTCCTCTATCCTCTTCCCATTGGCACCATATCTGAAGGCCTTGACTCAGCGTTAGTGGGTCTTAATGCTCAAGCTTGTCCACCCCTCTCGGCGGTGATTGATTTCATTGTTGGCTTGTTTTCACGACACGAATGTGGGATCTTTGGAGTGCCTAATGCCTTGTAAGTTCCACTGGCTGGTGGAAGAGCTAGAACAAGCTCTAACCAGCACACAACCCGGTGACTCAGGAGCTTAAGCACTTTAACTAATTAGTAAAGAAAAATGTGGCAAGGACCTGCCATTCACAGGAATGAAAGAACATCACTGGAGCCTGCATTAGGCAAGCTTCTACTTCCTCTTGGGACCATATCAGAACTTCGGGAGAAGAAAGGCTACCTTTTACCTTTGAGGAATTTTCAGAGTACTTTCTCTTGTTGTTGGTAATTGACAAAGGGGATGATTTCAACACCTCAGAAAAGTGCCTCATCATTTCCTCTTGTGAAATCTGGATGCTTTTGAGTGAATCCATGCGAGGAACGTGGATCTCCATCCACAGTGGTGAATGTCCATCCTCATTTTTTATTTTTTTTTACGAAAAGCTGCTACCAAGTGGTAGTGCTGGTTAGAAACTGTGGAGCATTTGCCTTTGGCGGCTGTCCTGTGACTTATATTTATTCTTAAAAGACAGGAAAATGTAGCAATTAAGAGCACAACCTTTTGTCAGATGGAATCAGATTTTAGGTTGGGCCCTTTGTAATTATAGAACTGTCCTCTCTGATCCTCAGTTTTCTTACCTCTCAAATGGGGCTAATGGTAAGTACTTGCCAGGGGGTCCTAAGGATTAAACAATTCCAATACCATTGACTTTAGAAAACTCTTCACTTGCAAAATGGAGCAGAAATTAGATTTCCTCAGTTTAAGCCCACCTTTCCCCCACAAGCGTAATGGACTGTACAGTGTAATGGTTGTGTGTGTTAGCTTTCGAGATACACAGATGTTGGTTTGACTCTAGACTTCGTCACTTTCTAGCTCACTCACTTTAGGCCTCTAACTTACTATAACTAAGCTTCCATTTTCTCGCTGGGAAAATTAAGCTAGAAATATCTTCGGTCTTTCCTTTGCTCTCAGAGATATATTGGGAAGGGATGATCATGGACCAGGGCAGGATTCAGACATTTACATATTCCTGGCCAAATACATCATTCTATACTGGCATCCCAATCTCCCAACACCCTCAAAAGGGACTTATTTGTTCCAACAACATTTCTAAATGTTCTATTGGATTGTTTGGAAGCCAGGAGACAACCATGATCTCCATGCCTACGTTCTCATCTCATTTCTGCTGAGATGGTGTGATGGGTTAATCTGCGGGCGGGGGGGGGGGGGGAGTTTTGGGGATGAGGGCTTAAGGCATGGATCCCATTGACTGGATGATTTGATTCTCAAAGTGATTCCTTAAGAAGTGTTACTCATTTTGACCACTTTCTTGGAGGAAAACATCTTGGACTTTGCCCCATCTTCACTGCACTTTCATCCGTCCCTCCACCCCCAACCCCTGCCCCAGATATCCAGACTTGAGGAAACACACTAATAGAGAAATCAATAAATAGTCCTCTTAGTGTTTTTACAATGTGATTCCTGATTCACCAAATTAGTCCTGGTCAGGTGTGTATTTAGCACTTAACCCATCCATTCCCCCAGATTCCTTGAGGTCCAGCATTGCTACTACCAATAAATACACTAAGATGAAAGGATGGCGAGTTCGCAGAGAATGCTATGAATATGCTCTCTAGGTTACAGGGAAAGCTCTTAATTGCAGCCCAATCTGCCACTTACACAGTAAATTCTCTATAATCGTTTGCCTTGATCAGGTGGGTGATTTTAGTCCCTCGTTGCTGAATGACAGAACATGTCTAATTCCTACTTTAATCACATGACCTGGATGAGCGAAAGTAGCTCTAGACTGATTTATGCATTCTCACTGCCAAGGGAAAAAAACACAATCAACATGCCGCTTAGCCTCTCTGGAAGGCAGCTACAAGCCATAGGTATTGGTGTTCTTGCAGACTGTAAGATATTTTATGTTCTGATAAGGAATAAAAATCCCTGTCTCAAATAGCTCCCCATCATACCGAGATCTCGCCACAATAACACTCCTGATTCAGACATTAATCCTAAGTATCCAGGGAGCCCTAAACCATTGTTGCCCACTAGCAAGGACCACGGTAATTGCCACGTAAATCCGCTCCATAATGTGGCCTTTATTATGACCAGCCAGCCAAAGCTTGCCCCTAAATCATCCCTATGGAACAGAGCCTTGTAGAAACACTATCACCTCCACATACCTCTGCTTCTTTGCATTAACCTGTTATCCTCGTTACAAATGGGGTTCTTCACCCACTCCCTTCCTCCAGATTAGTAATGCCCTGTTAAGTAAACGAACATGAAATTTCAAAGGGAAACAAGAGCAATAATCATTACCAGCTGCCCTGTTAGGCATTGCGAAAACGCTCCCAGTTCACAGAGAAAAATCCATGCTGCTCTTTGAAGGTATTCAGGCCTTTCGAGCTGGATGAATGTGTAACTTCCAGGCCAGGCTCCGCTCTGTTCTAACAATAAGTCATGTGCTTTGGGAGAGGTGCCAAGAAAGGAACTTTGGTCTTCTCCACGATTCATCTGGAGTCGTCAGTGATAACACTGACTTTGAAGTTACACTGACCTGGTCACCCCTGCCACTCACCGGCTTGGGCAAGTTACTCATTTCTTTATCCATTCATTCAACCCAAAATTGTGGCCTATACTTGCTAGGCATTACCTAAACAAAACAAACAAACAAACAAAAACACTGAAAGACTGGGGGGAAAAGTAACCTAACCAGACCTGGAAGGTCCAGGAGGGCTTCTTGGAGAAAACAATAATGAAGATCAGACATGAAAAATGAGGAGTGTCAGTCCAATGTTCTCATCTGTGAAATGGGCATCACGGTACCCACCATCATGAAAGTAGTTAAATAAGATAATGTTCCTTAAATACACCATTGCAATGAACTCAGAATTGGCATTTCTTACCAATGTTTTCATATGGTTATAATTACATTTTTCATTTTATGCAATTTGGAAAGGGCATATTAAAAGGACTCATATCCTATATCCTAAAAGAGTTTACTTTTTATGAACATTTTAACATATTTCCTTCTAAACATGTCTGTTTCTTTGTTTAGTTATAATTTGGGGGTCATCCTTTTTATGTATTTTTGACTCTTTTTATTTCAAAGTTAGCTGTGCATCATAAGTCTTTCCCCACATCATCAGTCATTGCAAACATTATTTTCAATAGCTATGTATGACCTCATGTGGATTGATTATCATTTAGCTAAACATTCACCTATTTCTGCTCATTTAGGCTGTTTTCAATTTATAGCCATTACAAATTGAAGTTTTAACTATAATAAATCATGCTTAAATGAACATCTTTGTGCATAAATCTTTGTGCCCCTTTTTGATTGTTTCCTTAGGCTAGCTTCCCAGAATTAGAATGACTGGGTCCTAGGCTATGAATATTTTTAAGGCTCTGCAGTCATGTTTCCAGACTGTCTTCCAAAGGGGTTGTAACAATTTGCATTCTGACTGGGAGTGAAAGAGCTGGCCTGTCTCCACACGTGCTCGCTGGCTAAATTGAAGTTACTCTTACTGTTATTCTTATTACCGTGTGCCATTAGGTCCTCAGGGGCATATCAGGTTTTCAAAAGTCAACCTCAACTTTTTTTGTGCCCCTAAATTTAAAAGCACTACCTGCACTTCATACCTACTGAAAAAATAGGCTCAAACAAACAAACAAAAGAAAACAAAAGCATGAGCAATCGCACTAATCAGAGGTAATCATTCTCAAACCAATAGTTTTGGATGCATTCCCAACAGAGATTATGTGTTCTTCCTTACAACTGTTGAAATGCAGTATGTCCCTTTTTTTCATTTACATTTCTGCATGTCATTAATATTCTCTTTAAAATATCACTTGAAACAACGGCCTACATACCCATTGCACTGATAGATCAATTCCTTTTTCTCCCACCCACAGGGATGTTAGGAACTAAACATCTTTGTCGACATCTTTAGAGGGTGTCTACACCTTCACACATTTCCGGCCAGGTAATTATTTGTTGGTGGAGGTGTTCTGTGATTTGTGGGATCTTTAGCAGCACCCCTGGCTTCTACCCGTTCCAACGTGTGACAACCAAACATATCTGCAACATTGTCCATGTCCCTGTGGGGAGCAAACTCACCACAGACTGAAGGCCACTGGACTATGCCCCAACCCTGGGTCCCTGCAGTTCCTGTGCTCAGTATGGATTTAAGCGTCCTTGGTGATGGCACAGTCACAACCAGCTGGCACGACACACTCAGATCTGGATAGCTCTGACCAAAACATTCTTCCGCACATGAATCTGAGTCTTCCTGAACTTTTGAGGCACTATCTCAGCTTATAATTATGAGAGGGAAGATTGCTAACATCTCTATGCTAAAAGCCCCCTTTATGCTTTTCCCCATTAACCAGACATCCTTCAGTCCCCTCCCAACATCGCCTCCATCTACTGAGTATGTCTTTCTCCTCATCCATTACTCCCTTTTTCTGTGTGACATCCACAGAGAGCTGAGCAGAGCAGAGCTGAGCAGGGCGTTTTCTGCCCCTATTCTACCCTACAGACTATGAACTAATAAAGTGCCTTTATTCAACCACTTGTGATCCACCAAAATAAAAATCTCATATTCTCAAACCTAATATATTCCTAGGAATTCAACCATCAAACTCACCTTTTTGGAGACTGTATGGCATCAATGACCCATATTTCATTCTCTGTCAACTCCAGGCTCTAACACTTGGTTCACCAATACCCCATCATGGGTCACCCGATTAAGCTAAAGAGAGTCATCTGGCACCTTGCTAGTAACCATGTGCCCCCTAGAAACTAGATGCACAGTTATAGAAATATAGAGCGACAGAGTAGGAAAGGACAAAAGAGACCACTGGAGCTCATAGCCTTCTTTCGGAAGTAAAATACTTGCCCAAGTTTCACAGCTGCTAACTCCTACTAAGATTTCATCTGGAAGCCTAATTCCCAGACTACTGACTTGTCCAAGGATACCATGAGGAACGATGGATGGGTTACACACACACACACACACACACACTCACTATAGATCAGCGATTTCCCACCTTTTTCATCTCATGGCACACATAAACTAAGTACTAAAACTTTGCAGCACACCAAAATATATA
>NW_005871161.1:3110869-3120052 GCF_000147115.1 Myotis lucifugus
AAAAATAGGTATAATTGGATATAAAAATATAGTAATTACCTGCCCTTTTTCTTCAAAGTGACTTTTTAAAAAATCAGGTGCCTATACTTGTATCTAAGGATTTCTGGTATCAAAAATAAACCATTCAGATGCAACCTTATTATGTGATGTGACCAATAAGATACAACTCTATTTATGGTCTATGTATTTATGGTCCACGACAGGACATTCACATTGGACAGCTATTGTCATTTTTTTTTTAATTTGACAATTGAAGGGAGAAGAGGTCAGTGCCCCTGACTAAAGAGTCAGGTATTGCATGTTTAAAAATTCTTGCAGCACACTGGTTGAAAATCGCTGGTATAGATAGATAGTTTAATGAAGTAAAGTTGGAATAACAGATACAACCTGTAACAGTCTGCAAAGATAGAGAATTGATGAGAAGCTCAGGCAATTAGCTAGTACAGTTTTGATGACAATGGACAAAGACAATAAAATATATTCAACTGGGTGAGTGGGGATGGAAAAGAAATAGGTGTATTGAATATCGCTACTTTCAAATGCTTAGGTTCCCTTTCAATACGACACTTTAAATAAATCTCATTAGTTGAGCACAGGGGTTTTGGACCTGTTATTGCTACTTTAGATCTAAATTAATCCATCACACAAGCGCCTTTTATTTCAGTATTCTAGCTCTCTCTTTGTTTTTCTCTAGCTGGACAAGGCTCTATTCCACTTGAAAGAGAAAAACAATTTATAATATTAGTATTGATGAATTTAACCAAAAAGTCACCACCACCATCAAATTAAACACACACACACACACACACACACACACACACAATTTTTAAAATTCCTCACCCTTTTGTTTCTAACTAGTTTCACTTTCCCAAGCATTTATTAAGTTCAACAAATGGACGATATAAATAAACACTGTGGCTAGTTCACAGGACACTTGTGATCGCCCTGAGAACTTATCTGTACCTCCGCACAGCCTTTTCCCTGTCAACTCATAAACTCCGAATGCGCTTTGTGACTCAGCATACCTGCACAATTAACTATCTGGCTCTGTAGAGATATCAACAGGATGTTTGACTTAGGTTAGCCATAAATAAATACTGATAGCCCTAATCCTAAAAATCACATGTAGATAAAAATAAATATTCTGACCTTGCGGCGAGTGAGTAATTGGACATGAATTACATTTGTCGTTTTGATAATGATGCAAAGCAGAACGGCAGAGTGAGGGGACATCCTGTATTTATGTGCTCCCACTACAATGGGTAATTGAGTGGAGTTGAAGAGTTTAAGGTCAAACTGTGTTCCTGCCCTTGATCTGCTGCTTTCGACAGCCCAGCCAAGACGGCAAGGGGAAATGGCCATGCCCTCCAACGGACAGAACCTGGAGGGTTCTAGAACCAGTGAGAGAAGTCACAAGCCAGCCCTGCTCTGTCTAGCCCAGGGCATTGTCCAGGGCTCAAATGAGATGAATTACGAACATTGTGTAACAGTAGGAGACACACACACACAGTAGAAATGAATACCATTGCTTCCCTACAGGTAAGTGAAATTTCTGCTACTATTTCTTTAAGTCACTCTTTTAAAGGGTCATGTACCACTTTAAAAATAGGCTGAAGACTGTGGACCTGCTCCCCAGTGGAAAAACACACACATGCATGACACACAGACACCACCCATGCATACACATGCACATGCATTCACATATATACATATCCTCCCACACACATCACACACACACCACATGCATGTGCACTCACACACGCTTGTTAGAGGACATTGCAGAAGCTTGTTAGAACTTGGGTAACCTATCCTCTCTAGGGTTCCATGAGACCTAGATAATGAACTCTCGATCCAAGGTGTTTGGGGGTAAAAAATGACCTTGGTGCTGACACAGTACCTAGAGCAAAAATCCTCAGATCCGTTGGCCTTTATCAGCTGTGCCGTATTTCCTCTTCCTTCCCATTTACAAACTGAGGCCGAGAAAAGTGTCACAGCTTGACCAAGGTCAGGGCGGGGGCATGCGCACACAGCCTGTGTGATTGCACAGGGGCCTGCATTCAGAAGGACCCGCGCTTGGTTTAATGCTCTCCTGTCACCAGCTTGAAATGTTGAACAGCAGGCCCTGCTTTTGCACTCGGCAGTATTAAGAGAGTTCCCACATGACCCAGCAACCCCTCTTCTGGGTATTTACCTGAAAAATTGGAAAGCATTTATTCACAAAGACATACACACCCCTATGTTCTCTGAGCTTCTCCTAATTAAAGATATTGAAGAGGAAAGGACATCATGAGCAAAAGACCAGCAGTGCGCCCTGACTGGTTTGGCTCAGTGGATAGAGCGTCGGCCTGCGGACTGAAAGGTCCCAGGTTTGATTCCGGTCAAGGGCATGTGCCTTGGTTGCGGGCACATCCCCAGTGGGGGGTGTGCAGGAGGCAGCTGATCGATGTTTCTCTCTCATCGATGTTTCTGACTCTCTATCCCTCTCCCTTCCTCTCTGTAAAGAATCAATAAAATATATTTATAAAAAAAAAAAGACCAGCAGTGCTCAACTGTGTGAGGGGGCAGCTGAGCATATCGGGGAGCGGGCTCCTAGGGCACTTCGGGAGAGAAGCAGCAGTGAAGGCGTGCACAGGGGAAGGCTGTGAGGGCCTGTGTGCCTGGCTGGTGTGGAAAGACTTATGCTGCGATAGTTTGGGCCAAAACTTAGTTGATGGCAGTGAAGATAAAAGGGAGTAGATAGGCAGAGTTATGAGACTGTGGAATCGTATTAATTTATCATCATAACTCCAGAAGGAAGGTATCTGTTACCTCCACTTCACCGATTAAAAAAAAAACACAAGTATGGTGGTTAGATGACTTTTCTTGGGTCACATACTTGATCAGTTTCACAGCCAAAATTTGAGTGTAGCTTAACTGACCCTAGCCTAGTATCTGAGAAAAATGCAAAAGACCTGATGGGTAGAAGAAGCGAATTAGCTAGAACCAGGATTGCAAATGGAAGACCCTAGAGGTTTGGTCTAGTCAATAGATAGACCTACTTGTTGGCCTGGTACATGGTTGAAAGATTTTGAATGGCCTGCACTACAGACCCCACTACTCCCTATTGTCCACAAGGCCTTTTCACATATTATATGAACTGCCAGCCCCAGTTTAGGCACCTAATCAAGAGAGGCCCAATGGAGTGTGTTAAAGAGGCAGAGCTTATTAAAACTCACTTTGAGACAATAAGAAAATGCCGGTAAAGGGTTTGGAGCTGGAATGAGATAGAAAAGCAAAAAAAAAAAGGGGGGGGTGGTAATTTAAAATGGACATTTAGGAACTTTTGTAGGGAGAGAAACAGGAAGCAAGGGATTTGTATTCAGTCCAGATGTGAGATGGGCAGGAAGAGGGAAGGAACTTTCAGAAAGATAATGGGTTCCATTCTCTGCCCTCTGCCTGGAGCAGGGGAGGGAGTGGATTTGGGGGGGTGCAGGAAAGGAGGGTGGTGACCTTTCAGCATTCCCTTGTGTTGTAGTCATCCTGTGAGTGAAGGCTGAGGAGGCCGGGCCACCTGAGTACCATGTTGGTACAGCTCCTCACTTGCCTAAGACTTTCTGGTTCCCATCAAATTAGCAATGGCTGACAAAGTGGTAATATTCAGTGTTGGTGTGGTTGTGGAGCAATGGACAATTTCCTACACAGATCTGGGAGTAAATTGGGGAAGCCCTTTGAAACAAATTTTGGCAATGTTTTCTAAGAATGTTTAAAACATTCCAGGTCTAGCCCTAACCAGTTTGGCTCAGTGGATAGAGCGTCGGCCTGCGGACTGAAGGGTCCCAGGTTCCATTCTGGTCAAGGGCATGTACCTTGGTTGTGGGCACATCCCCAGTAGGGGGGTGTGCAGGAGGCAGCTGATTGATGTTTCTCTCTCATCAATGTTTCTAACTTTCTATCCCTCTCCCTTCGTCTCTGTAAAAAATCAATAAAATATATTACAAATAAATAAATAAAACATTCCAGGTCTGGAAATCTATCATATGGCAATAACCTGAAAAGCAGACAAAAGTTTTAATGGTACTCATTTTATTGTGCTTCACAGATATTGCTTTTTTAAAAAAAGAAATTGAAGACCCTCCACTGGCAAAATGATTGTGATCTGCATTATTGCGATACTTGCTTTGTCGCAGAGTCTGGAACCGAACCTGCAGTATCTGTGAGGCGTGCCTGTACCCAGGGGTTATCACAGCACGTAATAGAGTAAGAAAACTGTAATACATTTAAACGTCCAATGGCCATGCAAATCTTGGTATATTCATAAAATGAATACTATGCAAGTTGAGTGCAGAATATTGTATAAAATGCTCAATAACTTAGAAAGTAGTAAGAAGATGAAATGAAAAGAGCAGGATATACAGTTGCATACGTGATATGGTATGCATGGGGGAAAAAATCCAAATTCTGTGTGCCAGGAGTTGGCGAACTGTAGATCACTGAAACAATAACCCTCACTCCTTGCGGATCGTCTAGGACTGCTTCTGCGCTACACCAGCAGAACCGAGGAGCTGTGATGGAGACCAGAGGTCCTCAAAGCCTAAAATATTTACCAGCTGGCTCTTCAGAGGAAAAGTCTGCTGACTCCTGCTCTATGCTAAAAACGATGTTTGTAATTGCAGAGTGATATATTTGTGAGAGCCTCATTATATTTAGCTTTTTTCTTTTCACAATAGACGTGTATTATTTCGATACTGCGTAAAAAAAATGAGTATTTAAAAATATCTGGCTACAAATGAGAACAGAGCACCCACATGATTTTTCTCTGCGCTGTGTTCAGCCATGCGAGGTGAGGCAGCTTTGCTTATGCTGCTCTGAGTATTAGGAAATCCCAAAGCTAAGCCCCAGGGGGGATGACCTGTTCCACATTCTTTGTACACCCTTCCGAGGTATGTGTGCAGAGGGGGGAGCTTGTGTTTTCCACCACTGCAGGCTTGACGAAAATGCAGATTTTCGGCTCAGCCAGATTTTAGTCAGCGAGCGGATGGACAGAGGAGACGGTGTGATCACGGAAAGAGAATCCCCACTCCACTGGTTCCGGGAGCCCACCTGTGCGCCAGGGGAGGGTGCCTGAACACCTCTGGACCCCTGTGGCCTGGCCCCCCAAATCAGCATGATAACCCATGGCCTGCTGCTACTGCTCAGAGGGCTGGCTCGGGTCTCCTCTGGACTTTGCGTCTCATGTCCAGTTCTCAACACTGCAATTCTGTGCTTCTTCGGTAATAACTGATCAGCTGTCAGCACCAAGGTTTTGCTCACTTAACTTTCAGAATTAGTGGGCTGCGGGGACAGCAGCCAATATGCAGGAGAGAAGAGTCTTGCCTTTGTGAAACTCTCACACATCACCTGAGGTTCCCTGGTGACCTCTGAGTAATGGATCCCCAAGTGGGAAGGTACCCACTGCTGCTTTCCCACTCCCACCCCCTGCACGTTTCCTCTAGTGGCTTTGACGCTGGGTGCTAAATGCCCTGTAATCTGTGCCGTTCCATGTACGACTATTTGAAGAAATGCCATGTCTGTGGGGAAGAAACCCAACTCTGTTAGCTATGCTTCAGCCACCAAGAAAATGCACTAAAATAGCTAAAAAGGCTGTTTACCGGAAGGAAAATTCAAATAGATGTGTTTTAGTGCACAGTTCTGGTTTCTGTTTTCAATGGGGATTTCATGGGGGAAAGCGTTCAATCTGAGAGCTGGACATTTTGAGACAGAGGTGAGGACACCTCTTCATTGTTGTCATAATTTCCCTGCCAGGTGCAGGCGCCAGCCTTCGTGTGAAGAATCTCTGTCAACATGCCATATGGGGTAATACAGGACAAAGGGCACACCTTTTCATTTCCAAGAAGAAGAAGTTCTGAGGAACTAATGTGCAGCACGGTGAAGATAGTTAATAATGATATGGTATTGTATACTTGGAAGTTGTTGAGAGTAGATCTTACATATTCACACACACATACACACACACACACAAACACACACACACACAGAGTTACCTATGTCCATTATGTGAAGTGATGGATGTGTCCATTATCTTGATCTTGGTAATCATTCTACAAAGTATGTATATCAAATCATTAGGTTGTACATTTAAAAAAACGCATAAAGTATCACATGCAAATTATTCCTTTTTAAGTATGGGACACAGCACATAAGAAAGGTGATGGATGGCTAGATAACATTTGTAAAGAAAAGGAAAAAATATATCTCAAATATCCCTTCTATTGGAAAGTTTATTTACTAGTATTTTTCCTCTAAGTAAATGTGTTCTGATGGTGACTGTCTCATCCACATCTCTGTGTGCCTCGGATTCATCTCCTGAGATCCCCTGATAACTAGAATAGGAGGATGTAGAATCTTCAGTCCCAGGCACAGGTCATGACAAGCTGGTGAAGGCAATCACATTTCTGATTAGATGTAGATAGTTGGAAGGATCACCCATCTCTTCCACCACTCCTTAACTGCCACCCTGAAGCTGACCCATTCTTACCCATGGTTTCATCTGGACCACTGCAGTTCTGATGTCCTTGCTGAAAACACATTGGATGGACTTTAGGTACCATGTTCTAGGGTCACAGTGGGGCCGCCCAAGAAAACTTGCCTTATGACTTGGAGGCTCTGATCTGATTTGACTCATCGTGATAATCCCCTGACTTACCCACATTTTCACCTCTAAATCACCAGGTGTCTAAAGCACACACAAAGATTGAGGCCACCTTTGGCATTGAGAAAATGGCCATTCGCATTTTGACTGAGAAAATTTGCAATCTCTGCAGCCTCATTTCTATCTCTGCCTTTTCACCACCAACAACCCCATTGGAAGAAGGGGAGGGGGTGGGAACAGGGCGCTCACTGATAACTTTGGTATCACATTCTCAGAGCATAACAGAAGATTGTATAATTCTCAGATGTTCTGTAAATGCTGTCTATTCTTCCTAGAATGCCTTCACTTCTCATCTTTAACTGCCTTTTTCTATTCATCTCTCAAGACACTTCAACAGGGGATTCCCCCTACACTTACTTCTGCGATCATTTAGATGGCTCGCTTCCATTTCATACATTTCTCTTTCCTACCACAGAGTGGCTTCCACTTTAGGAGTCTGACTGTTTGAAGCTGAATTTGAATTCCTAATCAATAACGTGACTGGTTTCAGGCATGTTATGTAACCATTTTTCACCTTCAGTTCCTCTTATTTAAAATGGGTCTAATGAGAGCACTCGTAACAGAGAGCTGCGGTGGGAACAAAAGGATATAAAGAACCTTAAAGCCTTTGCATGGTGTTTAGAAAAGAGGAAGAAAACGATGCAGCTAGTTGTTGCAATAAAGGAATCACTGTAAAGAAGTCTGTTCATTTATTGTTGAGCCCTGAGCTCCTAATCAGGCCTGCCCTATACTTCCTGGGGATGGGCTGTCTGGGGCATAAATAAGATGAGGTCACTTAAGGAAATTATAAACTGACCCCCAACCAAGGAAAAAACCATACTGAGATGATTGCAAATAGTTCAGACCAGGTGGACACAGCTCCCTGGAATCCAAGCAGTGTAGGGCCTAGGATGGGAAAGAGGGTGGGCAGGTCATGTGGAAGGGTGCTGAGTATTTGGGGTACTTGCTTGGGTAGATAGACTCCCACAGTCCTGTCCTGTAGGAAGGCTGACTGGAACCTTTTGTGATACCAGATCATTAGTTTGGTGTTTCACTGTGTATTTTATGTTAATGACATTATATGTCTGATATTGTTTTATTCTATATAAATATAATCCTAATACCAGGGTGTGACTATGTGTGTGCTGGAGTAGGAATATGAACCTGTCTGTGCCTGATCTGCAGGTCCTATTCTCTCCACTGTGCTGGGCAGATGACAGCAATGTGAGTGCCAAGCTCATTAGGAGAGCACCCCCTGTTGGTGAATTGAGGGATTTGTGTGTGTGAGAGGTGGGGGCGGAGTACAGATGGGAGAGGGTTTCGGCAGGGAAGGGGGCAGAGAGTGGAGAAGAAAGCCTGTCTCTTTTAGCATGAGCGGCCTCCATCTGCCACCTCCTACCCAGAAATGGCCTTCCTTCTCCCCACCCCTTAAAATAGCTGCAGCATACAAATGAGGGACATTCCTCCCCACTTCCCTTTCACTATTATCAGCAAGTGATTTTATAACAGCATTCAATGGATTAGCATTAACTATCACTGTGCTAAACACTAAATACAGGGAGGGGCACAAGTAGGTTTACAGTTGTTCATATGGAAAATGATATAATTAATCAATAATAATACAATAATTATTTTTTAATAATAATAATATAAGAATAAACTCTGTGCTCATGTACTCACAACTGTAAACCTACTTTTGCCCATCCCTGTATACAAAAGTAAACAAACCAGGAGTGTTTCCTACTCCTGCTCAGTTTACAGACTATTACACTAATAACATGGTAATTAGCGTACGACCGCTACCCTTCCCATTGGCTAATCAGCATATCCTTATGCAAATTAACTGTCAGCCAAGATGGCGGCCGGCAGCCAGGCAGCTGGAAGCGAACATGAGGCTTGCTTGCTCCAGTGACTGCAGACTCCAACGTTCCCCGCCTGACTTGCCGGCCTCTGAGCTGGCAGTTTGAAACATTCTAACAAATATAGCCGGCCGGGATCTCAGAGCTGAAGTTATACAATGTTTCGATTATAGAACGGGCAAACAAACCAGCAGCGGAAGCCTCAGGAGCTAGAGCCAGAAGCTAAAAGCTGGGCCCAGAAAAAAAAAAAAAAAAAAAAGAAAAAAAGGAGTGGTTTGGGAGCTTCAGTCAAAACCCGCCAGCCTGAAAGCAGCCCTCAGCCCCCTCACCCCAGACTGGCCAGGCACCCCAGTGGGGACCCCCCACCTGAAGGGTGTGTGACCAGCTGCAAACAGCCATCATCTCCTCATCCAGGCTGGCCAGGCACCCCAGTGGGGACCCCCACCCTGATCCAGGGCAAACCAGCCAGCCCCCAGGCCTCTATCCTATATAGTAAAAGGGTAATATGCCTCCCAGCACCGGGATCAGCGGAGCCGTGAGCCTCCTGGCACCAGATCAGCATGACAGGGTGCAGCGCCCAAACCCCCTGATCCCCTGCGGCTCTGTGTGTGACAGGGTGTGGCATCCCAACCCCCTGATCGCCCTGCTCTGTGTGTG
>NW_005871161.1:3120152-3212421 GCF_000147115.1 Myotis lucifugus
CCCGCCCCCCCCCCCCCATCCCCTTCTCTGTTAAGTGCCCGGTCATTTTTTGCCCACCTTTCAAACTCTAGAAAACACTCCGGAATTCCAGGCTGGGAGGGGTTTCCTTTGCAGGTCTGACCATTGTAATTTTACAAGAAGCTATTTGATACTTCCTCTTACCAGGTACAAAACACAGTTTTCTGAATGAATGTCTCATTTATTAAACAGCTAACCCTTCACCTTTCTGACTCACACCTTTTTTTCTGTTATTACTCAGCTTTCAGAGTAAGATAAAACCCAGAACAGCTTTTATGTACACCCACTCACACATATGAACACACTTTACACATACCTGCATCCTCACACACAACCACTAAGAAACACATGCACACGTAAGCACAAATGTACACAGGATCCAATACAGATCCATGTACATTCATCATGCATGTAAACACCCTTACCCACGTGTGTGTGCAATACACACACTGTCATGGCACTGACTTTGTACTCTTTGTGGAGGAAGGAAATAGACCCAAAATACTCAGACTCCCAGATGAACACAAAGAACCCTGTTAATCCAGTGTATTTGGGCTCTTAAAAATTTTTTTTAAATATCTTTTTAATGATTTCAGAGAGGAAGAAAGAGGGAGACAGAGGGAAATGTCAATGATGAGAGAGAATCATTGATTGGCTGCCTCCTACATGCACACTCTACCAGGGATCGAGCCCACAACCTGGATATGTGCCCTGACTGGGAATTGAACCATGACCTCCTTGTTCACAAGTTGACACTCAACCACTGAGCCACACTCACCGGGCAATATTTTCTCTTTTAAGAGAGACCAGATATCACTCCTGCCTTTGCCTGTTGAACACTTTCTCTCCCCCTCCCCATGTCTAGAATGTAGACATCATCCTTGTCTCAAATGAGTGATATATTTTTACACAAGATAAAAATCATAAGTATTATTGAATAAAGTAGAAATGCACTATTGACTTCCAGGTCCTGACATAACGTGGCTGGTTTTCAGCAGGCACCGTGTAAATGTTAGTTGCATGAAAGAATTAATAAAGACTATTTCTATTTTATTAGAGCAAAACAAGGTACCCAAGGACACTCCATCCACCAATTTCATGCTTCAAGTGAGAGTTGAGAGGCCCATGTTCATGGTGAGTAGAATGGGACTGAGGCCATGACCTTCATTATCCTTGAACTTGGTAATTAAAGGCCACTGTCACTGGGAAGCTATTCTCCTCCTCTGCCACATCTCCTCCTTAATATTCCAGCCAGAAGCCCACAAGGAAATTCAATTAGGAAATCACAATTATGTCAAAACTGTTTACTTGTATGTTTCAATTTATTTTAAACTTTCCCATAGTTAATATCCACAATGCTATCTTCTCTAAATCTTACACCATCCATCCAGGAACAACACATTTTTTATGCTTCTCTAATGTTCATTCAATCATTCATTCATTCATTCATAAAACAAATATTTAATGTGGCTTTTCTGGACTAGACACCATGTCGTGACTCACCGCCTCAGGACCTCCTCTGCCTGGAACATTCTCTCTACCCACTTTATATGACAAATTCTAACACATGTTTTAAGACTCAGGCAAAAAGCCTCACTGTAATGAGAGCTTCCACGCCCCTGCACAGGGTGAGCTGTTCTCTCTTTCCTCCAAATTCACGTGCACTTTGCGTAGACCTCAGTGAGAACTTGATAAATTTTTGCTAAGGTCGTTATTTGCATTCATGCTCTTCCCCTTCACTAGATGGTGACCCCTCGATTGCAGGATTTTGTGGGAAACGAATCTGTGTGTTCACGTGTTGCCCAGCCCCTGGCATATATGGCAGGCGTTGACGGCAGGCTTATTCAGTACATGAATAAATGACTAAATAGGCCTGGGCATGAGCATGGACCCCGCTTTGCCAGGGAGGGGATACTAGCAAGCAGTCGATCTTAGGCTACAATGTGGATCGTCTGACTCTTACTGTGGATGCAACCCACAGAACCCAGCTGCCCTTCAATAGCTCACCACTGTCACTTTTAGGGAAGGTGCGGTCATCCTGAGATGGGGTGGACCACCTCTGCAGTGTCGGCCCCTCTCCTGGATGAGCACGTGCTCTGCGCATTCATCATTTCCGTCTTCTGTGGGTGTTCTCTTCGCAGGCAGTGCCTGAGCAACAACGGGGCCAACCTAGGGAGCGGAAGAGGGCATTTTTCTAGCTCTGAACAGAGATAAGCATCGCTAGCTTTTTCCTTCTACCAGTAGTGGCCTCAAAAGTTCCAGCTTTGAAGAAAAAGGTGAAAAGAACCACAAAATTCTGTGAAAAGCCAGAGCAAACCTTGCTTTTGTCAGGACCCTGTTTCCCTCCTCTGGAAATTCACACGTTCATAATTTTAGACGACGATTAAATGTGTATCATCCTATTACACACAGTAATCACAGATCCTCAGGAAGTGGCAGCTTCCTCATTTCCCCTCTAACTCCAGGCTCTAAACTAGAAAAGGCCCCACGTGAACCCGAGCTTTGCTTTCTGAACCTGTTTCTTTCCCATTGTAACCACACTATCTCACGCTGTGACAGGGTTTTACTGTTTATGAAGCATTTTTGACCTGTTGTGTGTTTTTTTTTCTGTCCTGTTCTTCACCCATCTCACACGACTGAGCACCAACACTGAGAAAGGTTGTGATTTTTTACTCCACAAACTTTCATCCAATATTCACTCTCCAAGTATTTATTAAATGCCTGCTATGTACTGTTAAATATGATGAATTTTACCGTGGGCTAAAAACCAGTGTTCTGGATCATCCTTGACCCCCTCTGCTTCCCACCCTTTCTTATCCCCAGAGCCCAGTCCCTGTGGCCCTTCAGTGCGCAGGCTGGCGCTCTAACCATTGATCCACACCAGCCAGGGCTATTGTAATCCCTTTTTATCCAGTCTTACTCTTCTCTGATGGATCTTTCTGCATAACCTACATCTGTGATAATACATAATTCACTTATTCTCTTTATTGCCTGCTGACACTAGAATGTAATGTCAAGTAGAGCAGTGGTATTTTGTGTGTGTGTGTGATCTATTTTTAATGCTGAGATATTAGAGAGTGCCTGGCACCTAGTAGTTGCTCAATAAATACTTGTTGAATAAATGTGTCAATATGTGATGTGGGTACGTTTTGTTAGGTTTGATATGATATGGAATTCTGCCTCCAAAGACAGCAATGCTTAAAAGGTTTTATAGGGTCTTAACATAGTCCATATAACCTTTCTTATCTGTCTCTTTACTGCAGCACCTGGAATTTACCCTAGACAGGATTCTTTGTAAGCTGACTCTGTTTATTTGTTCAGCTTTACTTATCTTCTCTTGAGCTCACACTCCATTCTTTAATGTTGCCAGTCTGCTTGTAATTTCCCCAAAGATTCCAAGCTGTTTCATGCCCCTTCGCCTTTGCTCATGCTTTTATTTTTCTCTGGAATTCCCTCTTCCCTCCTCTTTTTACGTCCACTTCTCTCAGGAGTTTCTGCCTGAGAAACTTCTGTGAGCCCCTATGTTGAGTTAGGTGTCCCCAATCCTCCACTCTCTATAGTTGCCAATGCATTCCTCTAGCTTTGTACTTACTATATTACATTGAAATAGTTTCCTCATGTGCCCATCTCTCTTCCTAGACTGCAAACTCCTAGAGAAGAGCCCAGAGTAAGTGCTGAGATCACATGGAGGAAGAAGGTGAGTGATGTTGGAAATCTCCCTTTAGAGATATTTTCCAACAGGCAGCCTCCTTCGTGTGGGATCCATACCCTTAAACATAGACAGACTATCAAGAGAAACATCACATATAATTATAGAAAGAACTAGAGGCCCGATGCATGAAATTCGTGCATTGTTAGGGTCCCTAGGTCTGGCCGGCAATCAGGGCCAATCTGTGGGGCAACCAGCAGGGTGATCAGCCCCCCCCCCCCCACCCTGCTGGCACCTGCCTTAGCTGGCCTGGGGCCTGCGGGCTGGGGGCAGATCCTGTATTGAGCATCTGCCCCCTGGTGGTCAGTGTGCATCATAGCGACTGGTTGTTCTGCCTTTGGGCCGATTTGCATATTAGGCTTTATAATATAGGATGGGGACTTGGGTACCAGGCTGACATGACTTTGAATCCTAGCTCTCTAATAACCAGATGGGAGTTGAAAAGGTGGCTGAGCCTGAGTGTCCTCGTTTGTGTAGTGGTGGTATTAATACTGCACAACATATATAAGGCAGCCAGCACAAAGTAGACACATGCTGATTTCTTCACCTCCTTCTTGTCGCTGGGAAGGAAGTGGAATAATTTCCTCTTGGTGCCCATTCATCCTCCCCCGTTTGGAGTGCGGAAGAGCTAGGTGTAGAGCTGCCTGAGCTGGGGGAAGGGCAGCAAGCAGTGGTGCAGCTTCTTGACTTCCTCCTGGGGGCCCAGTTAACAACTGGTGTGTTCCTTGAGAGTCAAGTTCAACTTTCATGCCTTAGCTCCTAAGAAAGTTGACTGAAAGTGAACTAAAATCTCTTTTAAACAGCAGACACCTTTGCTAGCTCCCTGTCCTTCTCAGCTTCATTCCAGCTCTTCTCAGCGAGCATCCCAGGATCCTGAGGCTGCTCTTGCTCCTTCTCCATCAATACTGATGGGGAGAGGCGCCCAGAGCTGCCATGCAGTGAGCCCTGTTGTGTGCCAGAAGCTGAGCCCAACGGTGAGCTCTCATTGACCCTGCACAGCAACCCTGTGATTAAAAATAGATGTTGTGATTATTTCTATTTTACAATCAGGTACAGTGAGCTTAAGTCACCTGCCTTCCCAGTCTCCAGCCACAGAGGTCAGATAGCAACACCTTTGGTCTTTCTATTACTGGAGGTCACAATTCATAATCACAGGGCTGGCCCAAGTTCATTTCATAGTTTTCTGAGTGTCCATTCAAGCAACCAGGTGGAAAGTCAAAGTAGGCAAAAGTGAGGGGTAAATACACATCTCCATGTATGTTCCTTGCTCTCCTAATCCTTTACTTCAGTTTCCCTATTAAGTCTATAAGGATGAAAATAGTGACCATAGCACAGAATGGATTTGATGAATCTGACTGGTGGCAGATATGTGATGTGGGTATTTTTTTCCTCCTAAGGATAGATCGAGAGGCCTTATAACACAGTGGTTATTCATGGACCCTAAAGTTAAATTTCCTGGGTTCATTCTTATTCCCTTCACACGTATTGATTTCCAATAATTATCTTGCACCTAAACTCTATCTCAGTGTCTAATTGCAGAGAACCCAACTTAAAAAAAAATTAGCCATCTGCCTTTGCTGGTATTCCTTTCAATTCCTTTACCAACTGCAATCATTTACATCTATGCTTCCACACAAACCATCTTTAATAAAGATCCCATGGCCTCATTGCCACACTAATGCTGAACTTTCAGTTTCACCTTCTTGGTTTCCTCACTGCATTTAATGTGGTTGACTACCCACTCTGAAAACTCTCTATTTCTCTGGCTGCCATGATATCACACTTCGGCTCCTCCTGTAGTCTCTGAGCCCAGCACTGTCTTCTGTTGCTTCGACACCCCTTTAAACATTAATGTTTCCAAGGGATATTTTCTCAGCTCACTTTTCTTCTGTTTCTACATACTTTCCCTAATCCAACTCTTCTACTATCACCTATTTTGATGATTCCAGAATTTGCATTTTCTGTCTTGATCTATTCTCAATGCCGCCAGGATCCAGTCCCCTACTTGGGATGACCTTTGAATGGGAGCAGACAATAAAGAAAGTGAACTCTATGTTGTCATAGGAGATGTTGCATGCTGTGCAGAAAAACACATCAGGGAAGGAAATAAGAAGTGCTAAATATACAAGTGCTTGAGGGATAGTGCTCTCTAGCTTCCTCCTGCTCCTCCGAAAGCAACATGTTCTAAGGGAATCCATCTTTGCCCTAACTCTACAGACGCTTCCCCCTTGTACTCAAGCTAGAAACAGAAGATTTATTCTGAATTCCTCCTACTTCCTCATGTCTACATAGCCCATTATCAAGTCCTATGAGTGTTGTTGCTAAATAGGTTAACCGCTTTCCTCCCCTTCTTTGTCTCTAGTATGTCTCTGTACCTCAGACCCTCAGCATCTCTCACTTTGGCTTTAGCAATCATCTTCTTCGTCAACCTGGCCCATAGGTCATTTGTGCTCCATGCAAATGTGAAACTGAAGAATGAAGGTGAACAGGGACTCTCAGACTGATCCTAAATGGACCTTTTGGTACAACATCTAGGGAAACTGAAGACTTGCATAGCCTTTGACCCAGAAATACGTGATGTGGGTAGATTTTATTAGGTTTGATAGGATATGGAATTCTGCCAGCCCCCACAACCACCTCCCCTCTGGCAACCACCATTCTGTTTTCTGTGTCTATGAGTCCGTTTCAATTTTGCTTGTTTATGTTGTTCTTGAAATTCCACATATAAGTGGAACTATACATCTTAAAAACGGTAGATATAGAATTTGAATGATGTTCTTCTAACAATACCTTCTTCCCTTTATTCCTTTTTCCTGTTTAGATCAGGTATCCTTTGTGGCATGTCCATGAAAGGGATGCATCATGCATATGTAATGGTGAGATGACTTATATGCATTCATGAATACTATAAAATGCAGGGCCCCAGGACTGCCAGAACAAAACGCCATCGTCTGGCTGGCTTAGACGACAGACATTCATTTTCTCACAGTCCTGGAAGCTGGAAGTCTGTGATTGGGGTACTGGCAATGCCTGGGGCCCACAAGGGCTCTCTTTCCAGCTCACATGGGACCACCTTCTGGCTGCTCACACAGCATTCCCTGGGCACCTGCCTGGGAAGAGACTTTTCTCTCTTCCACTTCTTCTAAGGCCACCAGTCCTATAGGATTAGGACCCCATCCTTCTGACTCATTGAACCTTACATACCTCCTAACAGCCCTATCTCCAAATATAATCACATTGGGGTTGGGGATTCAACATATAAATCTGGGGGGAGAGGTACCACTCAGCCCATAGTAAGGGTCTAGCATTCTAGAAGGGTATTTTAGAAACAATTCTGTAGAGATGCTCCCCAAATTTCGTTCTCAACCCCGCAACATAGGATCAGCTGGTTGCCTGCAAATACACAAATTCTCAGACTTCACCCTAGACTTCCTGAGTCAGAATTTCTGGAGTGGAGCCAAGGAATTTCTGTTTTATTACCTTTTCCTAGTGATTTGTATGTATTCTCATGTTTGAGTTCTTTCTAGGACACTTGTTCCTCCTCCACAAGACTTTGTAAGGAAACGTGTTTCATGATGAAATGCTTAAAAGATGCTGACTCAATAAAGCAAAGCAGGTTTTCATTTTTGTGGAACTTTATGGCACGCTTCAATGGGCTAGCGTGCACTGCGAATCTCTAAGGAAGGATGCTTATGTTTCTGTAAAATGTCTTCCTCCCACATGAAACACCCCTTTTCCCCCCAAGATCTTAAAGGCAGAACAATGACTAACACCTCAAAGAACCAGAAAGACAACTTACTTTCAATTTAGGAAAAGCTGGTCTAAAGTAATACCAATTTCCATTTTATGTCATTTGCTACCCAGTTTCTATTTCTCTCCCTGTGAGCAGACCCTGGGCCTTACAGTTCATGTGTACTCCCGGCCTCATGTGTGCTGAGTGTGTGCTCAATAAATATTGTTAAATGACTGGCATTTAATTTGTAGATAGATGTCCCTACCTTTTAAGCCTCGGACTTCATCTGAGGCATTCTATTTATTCCTACTGAGCTGTTTTATGTCAATCATTCTTGAGATACTGATAATTGTGCGAAGAACAGGAGATTTGGAGAAGGAAGACAGTTATCATTCCTGGCTCTCGGTGTCTCTGAGTAAATAGCCTCTCTGTGGCTCAGTTCCCTCTTCTGTGAAACAGGAACACAAGATCGTTCACTTTGCAGGATTACAGTAGGGCTGGCTGAGGTAATGCTGGTGGAAAATGGTTTTGAAGGTGATATAGAGGGGCTAATTGTAATCTGGAGACAAATCTCCTATTGTTAGAGACAGGTGACCCTATCGCTGCACTATTAAGTGCGGAAATTGTCAAGGGAAAGTGATCATTCTTTCTAAAGAGCTTTTCATTTTATTTTGTTTGTTGAGAGCCGCTAGGGTGGATATACCTCATGGTTCTCCACCCACTCACTCACCCTACTTTCTCCTTAATATCTTCATTTATTGAGACACAATGATGCAAAGCCTTATGGTACTTAGTATTGTGGGAGAGACGAATCCGAATAAAGAATCACAGTTGAATCATTGCTAACTTTGATGAACTGGCACCCAGGAGCTCTTCAAGATGTTATTTTTAAAGCTTTTTTTAAATAATTAGTTTTCACAGTTTCTTCTAAAGAATTTTAATTTTGAGAGCTGCATAGACAAGTGCACATGCACAAATCATTTAGTGTCCACCTCCAAGAGAGTAAAGAAAAGTGCTTATGAAGGAAAACTTCACCTTTCTATTCACCAGTTTCCTGCTAGGGCAGGGTTTTTCTTTGTTCCAAGTCTAACATTGACAAATTTCTTCCAAGTAGGGGTTTTAAGAGTGGGGAGTATACACTTTAAATGATAAAACTCAGTTGATGAATTATCCACTATGTTTGCCCAGAAATGTATAAAGGCAAATCAAGTCCACTCATACTTTTTTACTGAGGATACTTTATCTGTAAATATTTTACTGATGATAATAGCAAATATGTAGCACACACTTGCTATGCACCATGAATTGTGCTAAATGCTTTACATATATGACCTAATTGGATGCTCCAACAAACCCATTAGGTAGAAACTTACTATTCCCATTTTATAGATTAGGAAATGTGTTTAAAGAGGTTTAGAGGGTGAAGCAACTCACTCAACCACATGTTGTTACGTGGTGAAGCGGTCACAACAAATATGGGGTTCCTGGTTCTAACACTCACTCACTGAGTGATACTGGTCAAGACTCTTAAACTCGTCAGTCTTAGATTCTCCAGCTATAAAATGGGAATAAATAGGACTCATTTCGGAATATGAGCAATCCATGTGAAAAACAACAAAAACATTGTCTACTGCAGAGTATGTGTGTAAGGTGTTTTTACTTATTTTAATAAGTCATTATTATGGGTACCCTTTGGGACAAGGCTGGACCTAGAATCAGAGAGCCTAGGTTAGATCCTACAGTTACCACCTATTTGCTGTGTAACCTTGGTCAAGTTACTCATTTCCCTGTGCCTCAGTATCCTCATGTGTGTTACACATATTTGTCTGTCTGAGAACAGCCCTGACATAATAAATTTTCCCTATCATCACTACCACTGTATGGCTTTCCAGTGGAAGCAGACTTCTGACATAAACCTGGTAAAGATACTGGCAAAGAAATCAAAGAACAGGCAAACACTCTTGCTTCCTGGCCAGCCCTAAAGGTACCGCCCCCCTGCCCCCCCCCCCCGCCCCCCCCAAGAATCTTCCTTCAGTAAAGAGATCACCGCCTCTTTTCTATGTTTCATTTTCCCCACTTGTCTCCTCCCTGGTCATGACTCTTAAACTCGTATGGTCTTAGATTCTGTGCTATGAGGGTAAGTATGAACTTGCTGAGTCCTTGCAACATTTATCGTTTAGATTACAAGGACAGATAATTAAAGGTCCCGGAGCATCTAGTCTCCCGCAATTGTAAAAGCCTGGCCCACAGAAACCTGGGCGGCACGTGGGGTTGTGCAGCGACTTCTACACATCCTCTCAATAAGACGCGCGGAGCGTACCCCCTGAGACATTCCGTGCCAAGGTGAAACCTCTTCTTGTTTCACATTTACATTTTTCCTGCGTTTGCATATTTCCATTGCATTTCCTCTGTTACCAAATGTACCCAGTCCTCGTACAGCCACACTGCCTTTACTGCAGTTTGAAGTGATGGCTCAGAAATGCGACAATAAAGATCCTGGGGTGTGACACTGAGAACGAAGAGGGCCTGCCGGGCGGGGTTTGCAGGCATGCTCAGCATTCGTCTAGAAAACAATTCTCCCCAAAGGCCTCAGGTAGAGACCGCTGGAGGAGCTGATAATTATGCAGAAGGATGTATTCAGTCAACCACCCTGATTGCCAGAAACCAAGGCTGGGAGTGAGGAGAAAGCCGCAGTGATTTGTTCCGGGAGAAGAAGGATGTCAATGTTTACTAAATCCTACCTACGTTCTGGGCATTGAGTCAAACACTTTCATATCCCTTCTCACATGCTATTTGGCCTCAAGGAATCATGGAATCTAATTCTCCCAATAACTTGGTGAAATGGTATGATCTCTGTTCTAGAAGAAGAATCAGAGGCTTTAAGAAACGTAGGCACAGAGAGTGAAATAAATCAGGTATGACCTCCCATTACCTTATCGAGTGAAGGGAACAAATTGCCCCAAACTTTCGTCGCTTAGCACAACAGAGGCTTGTCCTCTCACAGCTCCTGGCCTATAGAAGTGTCTGTTACCTTTGTTGACGATGTTTTGCTCTCGACACTGTGTATAGCTGGACCGAGGTGTGCAGTGGATAGCGTTGTGGGAGGTCAGGGGACAGAACAGTAATAATCCAGGCAAGTGTTCATTATTCACGTGCTGTACCTACATGAAGTCCATTAAAATTCCCAAGAACTCAATGCGGTAGATAGCAATGCCATCCCCATTTTAGAGATGAGGAAAGGAACTCGGCCAGACGTGAAGTCCTGCTCAGCATCACCAGCCGGTAAGGGGCACAAACATCCAACCCAGGCCATGTGGTTGCAGAATGCATGTCCCCAAGCTCCACATCGTGAAACCGAAGAGCTGGATTAAGAAGGAGCCTGTCCACCATGACCATATCCCTTCACCCAGGGCGTCACTGGAAGTGACTGGAGAATAGACTCGCACGATGCCTGCATTTACATGTGAAAACGAGGCCCTGACCACTGTGCACAGCAGCCCGGATGGATGGGAGACACGGAGGAGCCAGAGGCAGAATCCGGAAGAAGAGGAATGTGGAGAGTGTGTGAAAGCTGGTCTAGTGGCTGAGAGAAGGGCCATTTTGAGAAGAAATGGGAAATACTATCGATGAACAATGTTTTCTCGTTGAAAGCTTTCATTTTTTCTTGTGTCAATCTCTTGTGTGTGTTTTTTAATCTCGGTCCATCTTCCTCTCTTTATTTCAGATACACACATGCCACCACCCAGCTTCTTCAGCAGTTAGTGGTGGCTCTGAGGCTGAGCTTGGGCCAATGGACCGTGAACGGATCTTTATTCCCATTCCTCTTCTGCGACAGCAATCTCCAGGTGACACTGGGAGCCACTGGGTCCAGATGGCAGAAGCATCAGCGTGAACTCCTGAATGGCTGCGGAGCAGAACCCGCCCCCCACACACACGCACTTTAATTGCCACCTCCCTGAACTGTTACATAATGACACGAGGAACATTTTGTTGAGCGCTGAACCATTACAAATCCGGATCTATTTGTTATCGCAGTCTGGCCTAAACTAACAAATACATATCTGATCCAAAGAATGCTGGGATTATGGCAGCCGGTTGCCCAGAGGTATTTTAAACCTTTACTGTGAACTATTTCTCTTTGATAAGACTCTCTCATGCTTTTTGAAACTGCTTTCTGTCACAGTGCTTTGGGAAAGTTGAATATATATACATACACACACACACACACACACACACACACACACACACATCTTGGGGGAGGGGCAATTAAAAAGAGAGAATGTGAGAGAAGAAAAAAATAGTACTTCATGTTTCGGGATTTACAAAAGCTGTCATCTGCCCAGGTGGGAACAGCAAGATGGTCAGTCACTTGTAACCCCTGGAGCACTTGGTTTCTGAAATCAGAGTATTTTTAACTTATGAAGGTCAGCTTCACTGAAGAGGTTATTCTGGTGCTCACCTCCAATATGCAAAATCTGTATTTCAAACACAAGGGCAGGAAACCGGAAATGGACAGGCATAGATCTGCCTCTCACGGAGTACAAAGAGGGGCCCCTGGGGTCTGGCACCACTGGAAAAACAGAAGAAACGGGTTTGTTTCTTTTTTTAAAGAGCAGTCGACCTCAAACTCACTACTAATGACTGTTTCATTTCTGTCTACCTGTGGTTTTTTTATTTCTTCTACTCTTGTAAAATGTGAGTCTTTGGGGTCATTCTGACAGATTTTCCAGCACTAAAAATATCAGGGGCTTCAAGACAAATCCTGGGTATTTTTGATCAGATGGTAGGTGGGAAATTTTCTCCACCTGCTATTGAATAAAATTTTTAAAAAGACACCTGAGGGTTACAAAGACCCTTTTGGTGGATAATTAAGACTTCTGTCTTTCTTTACCATCTACCTCCATCCTTTTTTTATACATAAATGGCACATAGAGCAGTGTTTTGTGTGTGTGTGTGTCTGTGTGTGTGTTGATATTAACTAATCAATACAGGAGCTAATAACTCCCTGTTTCCTAAAAGTATCTGAGGATAAAATGCATATTTGTTTTTCACCTGGCATTAGATTGTTCATCTCCTGTTGCTTTCAAGGGCATTTATTGGCACCTGCCGTGTGTACGTTCAGCTTGCTGATATGAAAACAAGATGTAAGTGGTTATGTAACCTGTGAAGTTCTCACAGCTAGGAAGTGGTAACTACCTTCTAAACCACTTGGTTCCCAACTTGACTTTCACAGGCTGGTGTTCCGTCAACAAGCACCTATCGAACGGTGACTTTGGGTCTGGCTTCGTGGTAAACACTGAGATGTAGACCTTGCCCCTGCCCTCATGGAGGTCAGAGGTGAGGGGGGAGAGCCAGATTTCATCAAACAACCACCCAAATAAGTATTTGCTTATAAAATGAGATAAATGGCACAAGGTGGCTGGGCAAGTCCAGAAAATTGTCCAGAGTCCAAAAATAGAGGACACGGTAGGTCAGACATCACACCTCACCTCAAATTGAAACCATTGGGGCAGACTCTCTACGGCTGAAAAAGTCATTCTTTGGACACAAACTTCCCATGGAAAATCCATCTTTGATTCATCTCCTAATCAGACGTTACTCACTGCCTTCTTTGCATTTGAACCTGAGTTTCTTCAACTGGTAAACAGGTTGCTGGTAAACAGGGAGAAGAGATAGAGGACAGACAAGTCATGGAGCTGAGTCTCTGCCTGTGAGCTGGGACAGGCTTTGGCCCTCGTGGTTTATAAGGCTTAAGAAGTTGTTAATGAATCAAAGGAGACTCTTGGAAGTCTGAAGGCTCTTCTGTTTCTTAAACAATGTGAACTCAGCCAGGTGTCATGAACATACCCATGGGTTTGGAGCCAGGCCGCCTTCAGTTGAAATCGGTGCTGTGCTCTATGCTATTTATAACTTGCACGATCTTGCACTCATCTATTTTTGCTTCAGTTTCTGAAAGTGTACGGGCCACAGGAATAGTCAAGTCTACCGGCAGTGTGGGTGCAGATTAAACGAAATGAATGCAGAAAGCACCTGCACAGAGAGTTGCCAATTAAAGCCAGTTTACGTTCCATTACGTTTCAGAGTTTCTGAAGAATTTGGGAGGAAAGATGCCAATGGCATTTTGGTTTTGGGCTGCTTGCTTTCATTATACACGCGGATGTTATCATTAGCTTTGGAGCAGAGTTGCCCCATTTGAAGCAGGAAAATCATCTTTCCTTGGCCTTTCTTTCCATGTTTCAACATCCTCCTTATTGCTGTTCAGTGCTTTTCCACATCAGCTGCACGTTGGAACCCATGGGAAGCCTTAACAGAAACATTGATGCCCGTTTCATCCTCTGGAGATAATGATGTAATGGATCTGAACTGTGGCCTGGGTGTTGGGATTCCTTTAATAAAATGATCTCCTGTAAATAAGTACGTGCACGCATCCATTGGACTACAGAGATTTTTGAGGAGTGAAGAGCAGCTGTCTTTAGAACCCACTGCTGACTTAGATCCATTGCCAATGTTATGTCCACTACGATGCCCATAGAAATGACACAGTAAAACCCTTTTTCGTCAATATGACCCCTGAATGGGCCTGGGGCCACCTTAGAGGTAAAATAGCTTTGTGGCTCATTAAATAAACAGTCTTCATATAGCCCAGGGAAACCACCCTTCTACTGAAGACCAGGGAGTTTCGTTTCTCTTCCTTACTTAAAATAGAAAATTTCAATACAAGTGTTGTATTTAAATTACACAGGTTTGTCACCCTCTAATCTTTCATTTGTATTATATTGTCTCATGTGATGTGATTTGTCATTTTTTTATGTTTAGGCTTCTCTATTTCACTCGAAAACTAATTCTTCAATTAAGGTATGCTGCCACCAGGTGGCAGTAAGGGCCTCACGTGTGATTCACCATCTTTAATAATTGTTCATTCGCACATTCATTCATTCCTTCATTCATGGCTAAATGGAAAAGTTGATATGCCTTTTCACTTACTGCCATTTTAAAATGTTTAAAGTAAACTTGAATAGCACAACTAAAATAGTTAATTTTAGTTTTAATAATTATAAAGATTATATATATAATTGTACATAAATAGTTGTATATGTATCTGAAACTCTACATGTCTACATGTGTGAGTAATTTTAGAGAAATTAGAATTGAAGATAAATGTTGGCACCTCCTCACTATCTCTTATTAATTACTAGTCACAGGATAACCATACATGCTCATTTCTGTGTTCTACAGCCAAATTTTGCTATTGGTGCCTTTATGAGCTTGAGCACTACTATGGAACTTCGAATGGCCTTGATATTAAAATTTGTTCACAATGACTTTCAAACGTTTAAGCAATGAGTATCTCCAATTACAGAATTATTAATGTAACTGCTTTCCCACAAACTGTTAATGGAATTATCTCTAGCAAAGTTACCTCCTGGTAAGTTATCTTTCATTCTTTCCACATAGCATAAGTAGAAAACATAGTAATAGAACTTTGTGTTATTTCTGGGTATATTGAATCCTCATGACCAATTCCTCCTAATCACATAAGAAAGAAACTTTCTTTGGCCCATGGAAGAGAGAAACATGATGTGGCCATTAATTACATGTGACTTGAAAGCTACGTATAGTGATTCTCTTCTATCTGATGAGCTTGCCTTTAATATCACTTTGAGGGTGTGTTTTTTTTTTTACAGATTATCATTGACATAATGACTTTATTCAGAAGCAATTTAGAAATTATTGTTAAAACATCTTGTTGCCGTAGCTGGTTTGGCTCAATGGATAGAGCATCAGCCTGTGGACTGAAGGGTCCCAGGTTCGATTCCAGCCAAGGGCACATGCCTGGGTTGCAGGCTTGATCCCCAGTAAGAGGCGTGCAGGAGGCAGCCGATCGATGATTCTCTCTCATCACTGATGTTTCTATCTCTCTCTCCCTTTCCCTTCTTCTCTAAAATCAATAAAATATATTTAAAAGAAAAAAAAAACATCTTGTTCAGAAAGAGGAACTATAATGCTTTTATAGCTCCCTGCACACAAATACCTCCTGAGGACAGGGGTCTCGTGATGTCCCCTCCCCCGGTTAATGTCACCCTTGCCAGAGACATTATAAGGGGCCACAGCAACCTGCAACCGTGCACTTGTATAGGCCAGAAAGCCGCCATCTCGGGGCTGAGCGTGGCGCACTTTCACTGCCTCTGGGGTGATTGACTACTCTGGCCAATGGAGCTACTGCATGCTAATTGCTGAATGTGAAAACTAATCACGTTCTCTTTTACAAATTTAGAAGAACCTGGAAGGGCCATTTAGCCCAGTTTATCCATATGGAGCAAAATTGGGCAACTTTACAGGCCACTTCAGAGGTCACACAGCCAGAAGTCAGGACATGGGCGCAGGGAGCTGAGGGTGCTGCTGCCGATCCTATTTGTCTGTCTGTCTGACACAGGCTGGGGTTACCTGTGTTTCTGGCTGACTGTCTATAAAGCAGAAGTTCCTACAACCCCCTCCTACAGTTCAATTAACTTTCTAGAACAGCACCCAGAACATGTTACTTATTACATCTGGAGATGAAAAAGGGGCCACATACTAGACATGGCAAGTTCAGGAAGGCCTGCATGGTGGGCCTGACAAACTCAGAGACCTAACATAACCATATAAGATGGTCTGAAGTTAAAACTTTCTAACGAAAAGAAAGTCATGTCCTCCTTCGCTCCAACTTTGGCTGGTATCTTCCTTGACAAAGGTCAATCTTTACCTTAAGTGAGCCTGTCTATTGTCTTTTTGCATCTACAACAACATACCTTTGGAATTTGAAATTTTCCTTTTTCCAGACCCCTCAGGGTACAGTCACTGCAGCAGAGCAGGAGAGCACAGAATCCCTCGTTGTTATTGTTAACTTTTTAATTGGTAACTGTCCACTCTCCTATACCCACCTATATAATAAGTATGTGTCTACTCCTTTCACCCCCACCCCAATCCCAGAGATTTCCCTGCTCTGCTATTCCCAAATGACTCTCTACTCTATCCCCAATGGATTTCATTAGCCTCTTAGGTCTTTCCCTCTGACTCTGATGTATAAAATAAGGTGCAAACTTGCCATTCTCCGGAGCATGTTCTCAACCCATTGAGATTTTGCTTCCTGGCAATTGCCATCAGTTTGGCTCAAATAAACTCATAAAAATTCTCTACACATTTGGACATTTCTTACATCGACATACCATTGGTTTAGGAGAAAATGTAGCTCGGGAGCAGCCAGATGGAAGAGATGCACAGGGCAAGGTGTATGGGGGAAGGGTGTGGTGTTTCAGTGCCTTCTCTGGGTGCACCACTGCCAGCACCTCCCGGTGTCACCAACCTGGGCGCTCTCTGAACCCTGTCCTTTGCTTTTTCCTTTTTAGTGAAGGACTCGTTACACAGGCTCACTGATTAAATCACTGTCCGTTGGAGCTCATTCGGCCTCCAGCCTCTCTCTCTTCTGGGCAGGGACTGCAAGTCCCCACCCTCTAAACACAAGGTCGGTTCTTCTGGCAACTGGCCTCCATCCTCAGGTGCTTTCCAAAAGTCATCTTCTTAACATAACAAATGACACCTTAATCACTCTCAACACAGGAAATAGCATGGACACCTCCAGCAGGTGTGTGTGACCCGAGGCAGGCTTTTACCTTCCTCATCTGTAACATTAGAACACTAATCATAATTCCCACTCCATGGGATTAATAAGGAGATTAAATTAAAATACACATGGGTGCTTGATAAAGCACTATGCCGATGTTGTTGCAACTGACTTTGTGGTGAAATCTAAAGGGTACAGAGGAAACCATATGTTTTGGATAAAAGAGTCTCAGAGACCTTAAGTGCCATCTCAAAGTCCCACAGCCTGTAGGTGCTGGAGCCGAGGCTTAAACCAAGAGCACCCAGTTCTTTCTTCCCTCCCATCGCATTCCCTCCAGGACACACAGCACAGACATGGCATGTTTACGTTCTCTGAAATTTGAATGACATACCCCCCCCTCCATTCACTTTCCCTCTTTCTATCAAGACAGCTTTTCAGATGCAGCTCCTTGGAACCTGGTGTCTTAAGCATTATTGATGGACTTCTCCGCAGAGCTGGAGGGAAGGCAACAGCTGAAGCAAAGCCGGCTCTTTCTATTTGCATTTCGGGTGGTTCTGCAAATTGTGTGCTGGAGTGGTGCCTGCGAGCTAATGAAACACCTTGGAATGCACGATGCCTCCGGAGCAGGCCTGGGCTCACCTTCAGGCCAGGCCACAAGGCTCCACGTGCACTAATAGTCTACCTGACTGCCCAAGTGAGGCCTTCCTGAACAAACCCACAGCCAACTTGGAAATGCCCCCCACACCCACACCCTAAGGCTTCGCCTGTCCAAGTCTCTGCACTGCTCAGCTTCCCCACCTGCATGGGGGCCTTTTGACATCCACTGGACACTCCCTCCTGTCTTTTTCTAAAGCCAGTCTTCATCAGAAGCTGGAGAACGTTAGCACGCTCCCACATCCTGGGATAAAGCATCAAATGCCTCATTTATAGCTCACCTCTGAACTCTAGATTGATCCCTCAGCCCTGTCCATTCTCCTGCCTGGAATCTAATTTGGGGTCTTTGAAACTGGGACATTGACTTATTCTTTCCAGATGATCTTCGTAGGTGATGTTAACCAGGCAGATCTCTGCTTCACATTCTGAATCCTTTTACTACACTTTCTGTGATCCCAATCCATGCATAAACTACCATAACCATTCATTCATTGCCTATTCTATTAACTCATTACTGCAACAATGTTTATGGAGCATCTTCTATGAGCCAGACTCTGCATTGGAGACAGATGGCAAATAACACCAGTCTCCTGGAGCCATAGCTTCTTAGAGTAGACAAGACACCTATTTATGAGTATCAAATACTTATCAGGTACCCACGACCTGACAGGGATTGTTCTTAGCATGAAGGATATAGTAGAGAATGAGCAGGTACTGTCCCTGCCCTCATATAGCTTACATTGTTTTGGGGTAAAGTGGGAAAGAGAATAATAGACACAAAAAATAATAATATGCCAGGAGGAAGGAAGTGCTAGGAGAAAATTAAAGCAGGAAAAAAAAAAGAGCAATGAGTAGTTTTACTTTATATAGACCTTGAGGCCCGGTGCATAAATTCGTAGTACTCATTGAAAGGAAATTAATTAGAAGGTGACTGGCAGGGTGGGACTGGGTGAGACGGGCTGGACACACCTTGGAGTCAACCCCGCCCCCCCCACCTGGCCCCACTGGCTGCACCTGGGGTGGCGCTGCCGGGACTCGAAGGGCATCTGCGGAGTGAATGGGGTCCCTCTGGCAGGTGGGGGGGGGGGTTCTCTCGGCCTGGCCTGCGAGGATCAGGCCAAAACCAGCAGTCTGACATCTTCCAAGGGGTCCCGGAGTGTGGGAGGGCAATCTGCAAAGTTGCCATCGCTCGGCAGTTCCTGCAGTGAGTGTCTACCCCCTCGTGGTCAGTGCGCATCATACCTACCAGCCAGTCGCCTAGCCTTTTATATATATACTAGAGGCCCCATGCACGAAATTCGTGCATGAGTAGGGTCCCTAGTCCTGGCCAGCAATCAGGGCCGATCTGTGGGGTGACCAGCAGAGTGATCGGGGCCCCTGCTCGCACCCGCCTTGGCTGGCCTGGTGCTGCCCACTCGCCATCCCCGCCCCCCGCTGCCACTGCCGGTTGCCTCCCTCTGCGGGGCAACTGGTGGGGCAATCAGGGAGGACCCTGCTGGCACCCACCTTGGCTGGCCTGGTCCCGTCCCCCGCCGCCGCCATCAGTTGGGGCCTGCGGGCTGGGGGAAGCTCCTGCATTGAGCATCTGCCCCCTGGTGGTTAGCATGCATCATAGCAACCGGTTGTTCTATTTGCATATTAGGCTTTTATTATATAGGAGATATATATATATATGATTGGGGATGTTTTCTCTGTTAAAGTAACATTTGAGTCAAGACCTGAATGAAGCTAGGAAGCAGGTCATGTGGGTAGATAAGGGAAACATATTCTGAGGAGGGAGGACACAGATGAAGACCCAAAGGTAGGATGATGTTTGAAGTGCTTGAGGATCAGGAAGGAGGGTGGTGATCTGGAAGAGAAAAGAAAAGTGGTAGAAGTGAGATCAGACAGGATATTGGAGCAGGGAGGGGTGGGCAGTTTTGTGTAGAGCCCTGTAATGCCCTGATGAAAACTTTAGGTTTTACTCTGATTGAGATGAGAATGTACCAGAAGGTTTTGAACAGAGGAGTCATCTGGTCTGATTTAGATGTTAAAAGATTCATTCTTTTAGCCCCATGATTCATGCTCAAGGTGAGGCAGGTAGTACAATGATTTCCTTTAGTCTATTAAACCAACACCAGTAAAGAAAACCAGCCCTTTCCCTCTCTTGGAAGATGATCTTTCTAGATCAGAAAAGCAGAAAAAATGAGTCAAAATTCAACAGTCAGCAGGATGTCATCTCAAAAGCACAGATATTTTTGAAGATGATATATTTGCTACAGAAACAATTAAACCCTCACAAAAAACAAGAGAGAGGAAAAGAACATTTGAACCCATCTTGTTTGATCATAACATTGATATCATTACTGAACTAACTGTACAGTAGAAAAGTGCAAACAGAAAGTGGAAGCTGGGTCTGTATTTGATGATGATGTGGATGATGTCTTCTCTGGTCTCCAGGTTAAGACAAGCAAACCAACAAGTCAGCCTTCACAGGCAGCCACCTGAACCAAGATCTGAACAGAAGGTGGCCAACATTTTGATGATCCTTGTTGGAGGCCAGTAGAGGACACAGGGTATCACATTTCACCCTTCAGCTACATCCTTGAGTTAATGATGCTTTCTTATGCACTCGTTGTCTTAACTACATTATAAAAAGCAAGTACTGAAACAGCATGCTCACCTCTTACCTCAAGCACTTAGTATTTTCTGTACTGGTTTTAATCATGTTTAATACCTAAAAAAAATAAGTGATCCACAGTGGGAAAAAAATTAGTTCTTTCTGACATTCGAAGACTAGACTATAGGTAGGAGGCATGGGTGGTGGAGACCAGCCAGATCATCATTGAGGACCCTGTGGTGATTCTCCAATAAGAAGAAGGAAGGTGGCTCGGACTAGGGTGTTTGCAGTGATATTAGTGATGACATTTTGAAAGTAGAGTTATCAAGATTTGCTGAATGATTAGATCTGGAGTGTGACAGGAACAGAGAAGTAAAGATGACTCCGGGACTTACAGCTTGAACCATGCAATGTTGTGAATTAAATAATCTCCCAATGGAGTTTGGTAAAGTCCCAAACCAAGGTTAGTGCTGTAGTTCTAGGACTCTGGACCCTGTGGGGTCTCAATCTCACCTCTGCCCACCCTCTTTCATTACCTGCTCACCTACTAACCACATTCTCTCTCATCTCAGAGATTTTGTACAACATAATTGTTGTTAAGGATTTTGGATATCATCTAAGAGTGATGACAAACTGGTATTACAGAATGCAGTGAGCTCATTGTATTAGAGCTCATTTTGGCTGTAGGTTAGAGAGTGGATTGGGGGAGGACTAGTATAAGTGGACTAGCTAGGAAATGACTGCAGAGATGATGAGGGAGAAGACAGTGGCTTGGACCAGAGTGGTATCACATTAGATAAGGCCTGATAATGCAGGGCCATATTGGAGGTGCTAAGTTCTCAGGTCTTCCTAAATAAATTGGTTGCCATGTTGCCTACAATTGGTAGGCCAGAAAGGACGCAATTAGGGTTTGGTAGGAGAAAGGTACCAGGAAACAAGCAGGTAGAGATCAAGTGCAGGAGGAGGGCGAATGTGGTCTTTTGGGTGGGGCCCTCAGGAAGTCATGAGCTATTTCCAGGAAGAGATGACACTTCTCTTTGATGCCCCGGTGGTTTTTAAGTTTTTCTGCTTTCTACCCATGTACCCTTCTCCCCTTTCCACAACCCTCCTCTTCTAGGACTGCTTGAAACTCTCCATTGCTGCCCAACTGCTGGTGTCTTTGTCTAAGCTCTGCTAGACCCCCTAACAGCTTGAAAAGGAAGCAGGGTTGTGTAATGGCTAAGAACACGGGCTTTTGAGTTGGACTCACTTGGATTTGAAACTCAGTTGTACTACTTACCATGTGGCTTTGGGCAAATTGCCTAATTTCTTGGAACCTCAGTTTTCACACCTTCGAAAAGGTGAAAATTAAAATATCTACCTCACAGGATGGTTGTAAGGATTCAAAAAGATCATGCCTATGAAACACACGATGCCTGGCCAATAATAATAGCTGGAATTATGACATTATGACATTCTTTGTGACAAGTATTCTAAGTGACATATATATATATATATATATATATATATATATATATATATATATATATATATAATATCTTTCAAACTATCCTCTTGTCCCCATTGAGCAGTTGCGGACTTGAGGCACAGATAAGTTTAGTATCTCACACAAGGGCACAGAGCTGTGTAGTGACAGAGCCACGATTTGAATCCAGGCCGTCCCCATCAATCTAGATTATACAGCCTCTCTAAGGTAACTGATACCCAACCAAGGCAGCTGTTAGTATCCTCACCAGGCATTGTCATGAATGAACATTCTAGGATCTCAGTAGGGGCAGGGTGCCGTTATCTGAACTTCCAGTTGCACTGCCTTTCCTTGTTGCTGATAATCTTTCTCTATTACCTGAATCTACTTTCTTAGAAACCCCAGGGGAAGGAAAAGGTGCTCAAATGTTAAATGCATAAACGAATGATCAGGTCTGCAGCGGGTCCTTAAAAATGTCTACTGAACAAACTAAGTGTTAGGATGAGGACTGGTCCATCAGTGAGGAAAGCCCCAAGGAGACCCGGTTCAAAGGCAGAAGGGATGAGTGTGGTTCCGGATGTGCTGAATAAGGAGGCAGAGCTACGAGGCTTTGGGACCATGCCCTGTTCCATGGCACTTGAATAAGAACAGTGCCTCTGCCAACGTTCCCAGCCTTTCTGTAAGTGACATTTTGTGGTTAAAACGTAGTTCATACCAATCCAAATATTTCTATTTGTGGTGTCATAGGTTACAAGCTCCTGGCATGGGAAGAAGAGGTGTGGACAGGGGTTCAGCCCACGGGAGCTTAAGTCAAATGGCTTGATGATGAATTTCAATTCCTCTACTTTCTAGCTGCGTGATCTTGGGCAAGTAGCTTAATCTTTTGATATCTCCATTTCCGTGACTATAAATAGAGATCAAAATGGTATTCGTGCCACTTGACTGACATGAGAAGTGAATGAAGTAATACATACAGAGGGTTTAGCAGAGTCCCGACAGTGTTGGTTGTTGTTACTACAGAGCGTCGGTTGTGTGCTGTAATCATAAGGCAGGTGACCACCTGAGGACTAACTCAAGGATGGCACCAGCTTTTAGGTCCCTAAAGTCTAGTCATCTGGACTAGAATTATGAGGGCAGTTTCCTGGGCCTGCTTATGACTTTCATGCCAAAGACACACAATGCTTCTCTGTACGTCTCAAAGCATTTGATGGAAAAGCCCATCACATCCTATTATATTTTCTATCCCCATTTTAAAATTTTGACACAATATGTTTTATATCCCCGTCTATTCTAGCCCGTTTCATTTCATTCTGTTTGCATTCTAGCGCATATTTCACACCTAGTCAATCCACATCCTTTTATATTCTATTCTATTCTATTCCATTCCATTCCATTCCATATTCCATCTTACCTAATCTCATTTTAAAGTTATTCTTCATTACATTCTCTGTCAAATCCCATGATTTTCCACTATACGCTACCCCACATTCCATCCCATCCCATTCCATTCCCCATTTCATTCCATTCCATTCTATCTAATTCCATGTCTTCCAGGCCACATCAGCCTGAAGATTTAAAAAAAGATGGTAACAATTTCCATGTTTCTTTGGCTCCCTGTTCTCTGTGAGTATATTCCCCTCTCAAATTCTCGCTGAATAACTGGTGTTTCTCAGAGATCCATGGCCTAAGCTCATACCTGGTGTTTTTGATCATTTGTAACCCTTTCCCTCTCCTGCTCCAGCTGTGGTGGCACTTCTGGTGTGAGCCTGTCACAGTCGTGGAAGCTGGTTAGGAACAGTGAAGGCATTTAAAGCTCAGACTAGCTCACTCTACCAGTGAGGTGCCTCCCATTGCACAATGCCATCTCCTATCATGGAAATGGTTAGAGTTCCTTCCTCCTATCTGCCCACTGTTATGGGTGCAATCAGGTCTATGGTTATATTCAGTAATTAGACCTTTAAGAAAAAAGTATTGGTGCTCCTAGAGGTCTGTTCAGGCAACTCTGCATAGAGTTAACCTATTTGGTTATATCAAGATTGAATGGAAGGTGGGCCTTGTAACCAACGAGGACATTCAGCACCCAAAGATAGGGTGAGGGGGGCATATTTGTACTGCTCAACAGCGACACCTGTTGACTCAGTTGGAAACATGTATTATAAGTGGAGTTGGGGCCGACTTAGGGATTAAAGAGAAACAAATAAGAACACAAATGGACACCAAAGCCGTCTTCTCCCAGTTGAGTTGGTTTCCCTGCTGCAGCACTGAGGGTAAAGTCAAATGTGAACAGAATTAACAAGTGAAATCCCCTGCAGAGTATGTAATCAGCATTTAGAAGCAAACAATGTACTCTGGTCAGTTTAGGGAAACTGAGGCCCATACATACATATGCTGTACTAGTATAAGAAATCATATGGTGGTGGAGGCTGGAACAGGAGTCAATTTGCTGAATCAAAAATGAGAAGACTTTTCACTCCAGAGCAGTGATTCTTATTTAAGTTTCTTTTACTTGTGAAAATATTCTATAAGGTTTCTTTCTTCCTTCCTTTCTTCCTTCCTTTCTTCCTTCCTTCCTTCCTTCCTTCCTTCCTTCCTTCCTTCCTTCCTTCCTTCCTTCCTTCCTTCTTCCCTCCCATCCTTCCTTCTACAAATACTAACCAAATAGTTTTATTGACACCCTGCGTCAGCCTCTGGGCTGAGCATTGGTGGTGAGTACAATGTGATCTAGACATGATAGAGCCCCTCAGTGATCACAGAGCCATGCTTGCTTGTAATATAATATGACCACTGATTCAGTAGAGTTGCCAAGACACCACTGGGGCATCACAGAAGTGGGAAGGATGGTGTCTGATGAGGAGAATGTGGTAGACAATGCAGGTCAGTAAAACCTTCATTAAAGAGGGTTTTTTGCATTAGGTCTTAAAAAGTCATAAGTCTTTCAGCAGAAGGAAACAAACGTACTGACATGAATTTGGGTTGTACTTTAGGGAATGGGCAACATCTCCCGTGTCCTTGACACTGGCTGCATTTTAGGGAGAGGATAAGCTTAAAAGAGGCATGTTGGCGACAGGTTAAGAAGGGTCTCCTACAAGAATTTTCTATTTATCTTGTGGGCAATGGGAACCTATTGAAAGGTCTCTTAAGCAGTCAAAGATTTAATGGCAAATATATTTTAGGCGGAGAACATTCTGGCTGCAGTGTGAAGAACTGACTGGAAGAGAGAGAGGCCGTAGGTAAGAAACCAGTATGGAAAGTTGAAGTCCTTATTTAGAGTCTATAGAACACAACTTCTGATCATGTTTACTTTTTGATTGTGTGTGTGTGTGTGTGTGTGTGTGTGTGTGTGTGTCTGACGTAGCATGGGACAGTGAAAGGAACATAGGCTTTTAAAGAAGTCAGACCTAACTTAAATCCCACTCAGTGGTTATATTGGCTGAGCAAATTAATAGACTTTACTGAGTCTGACTCTACATCCACTTAATATCTACTTCAGAGGACTGGTGTGAGGACAGACAGATAAAGTATTAAATGCATTAATACTGGGCCCGGCACATGGCAAGTACTAGAACAAATGGTGTTGCATCCCAACTTTATGAATCTGGGTCCTTACTCTCCTTCAGTTTCTCCAGAGACACACTGGTTTTTCATGGTGCAAAGATTATCAGGAGATGATGGTATGCATTCAATAGGATGCCTCAGGCTTGTGTAATTTTATGTAAGGGATCAATACACACATGTGCACGTGCGTGCGTGCGCTTGCGAGCGCGCGCACACACACACACACACACACACACACACACACCATGAAATGGCCTGAATGATGAAAACCTTCCTGTGGAATAACACAGACAGAAAGAGGTCTGCAAACAGGAGACGCTGTCATGAAAAATTCCAGATACAGCAGTTGGTCCATCACTCTTTGGGCCTCCAGTGTCCAACCATGGAAGCAGACATTTTGCCGCCTCCATTTTAAATTTAGAGTTTTGACATCATCGCCTGGCCCGCACACGGGTCACAGTGACGGCCAAGTTCACATGGCTGTTTTCTCCAGCTTCAGCTTCCCTCTAATCTGTGCTCTCCGGATAGTTTTCACTCATTCCTCCACCGAGAGCTTCCCACCCACCTCATTTTTCCCCCCTTCAATTCATGGAAATGAATCAGGTCTCTGATGACGTCATTCAAAAGAGAAAGCTAATTAAAAAGGTCCCCTTTCCTTCCTCTTAGAGCCTTTGCAATAGTTTCCGCTTTTAGGAGACACAAGCGAGGAAGGAAGCTCTTCAGCACAGCTGTGAATAGAGCAGCCCTGGCCGGGGGCCTGGGGAAGCAGGGGGATCATTCCCAGCTAAAGGTTAATCCCCGGGGAGCGTGTTATAAGCTGCTTTGTCTCTTCCAAGGTCAGGATCAACAGAATAACCCCAGGCCACTCTAACCAGAAGGAACACGGGATGATGTGGCACGAACATTAACTACAGTTAGCGTGATTACGTTGCTCTATGGGGAAAGATTTATTTCTAAGCATTCATCCTGGGATGAGAGCTCTACTAAGCACTGATATTTACATAGCTCTTCCCATGTGTCAGGAATTGTTTTAAGTGTTTTTCACATGTCAAGTCCGTTGGTATTTACAGCCACCAAAGGGAGTAAGTACTGTTGTAACCCTCATTTTACAGATAGGGAAATGGAGGAAATAAAGTGACTTGTCCAAGGTCATTCAACTACTTCATGTCAAATCTGAATCCAGACCGTCTGGTTCTGGAATACATGTTCACGGCCACCACCCTACACTGTCTAGTCCACGCATACTTAAGTGGTCATGACTTAGTTGGAAACAGTGTGTGAGAGTAAGAAGCAGCCTGTCTTCAGGGCATGTGGACCAGAGATGCATTTTATTTGGACTGTATAGAGCTGGCCCAATAATATGTTACATTTGAGTTAATTGTCCGTATTTTCAAATGAAAGAAATCTGGAAGTTCTGACAGTAAAGTAGGCAATATAGACTTAATACTCTACCCAACTGAAACTTCTACCCTACGAATTTGGAAACTGAGGCCAAAATGAGTTAAATGACTTATCTAATGTTGCCCGGCCATGTAAAGTGCGGAGATTGAATGTGCTGTGGACTGAATGTTTGTGTCCCCAACCCCCAAAATTCCCTATCCCCAGGGTGAGGGTATGGGGAGGTGGAGCCTCTAGGAGGTCATGAGGGTGGAGACCTCCTGCATGGCATTTGTGCCCTCATGAGGAGAGACAAGAGAGAGATGATCTTTCTCTGCCCTGTGAGGACACAGCAAGAAGCTGGCCATCTGCAAACCAGAAAGAGGGTCCTCATCAGGTACCAATCAGCCAGCACCTTGATCTTGGACTTGCCATCCTCTAGAACAGTAATAAATACATTTATCTTATTTAAGCCACCCAGTCTATGCTATTTTTCTAGATGGGATGAGATCCAAAACCTGACTCATAGAGGGAGGCTCTTATTTGAAGACCCTGTGATGCTTCTAGTTCCATCTGCAGACCCGAGAGTCATAATTTGACAAAGGACATCTGTAATCTTCACAGTCCTACCAGTAGAGTGGGGAAAACACTAAACAAGGAGCCCAGTAACCTGGGCTTGCCACTAGGTCCTGCCACTCACTAGCTTAGTGACCTTAGGCCAATGACTCAACCCTCAAAGCCTCAGTTTATTGATTTGTAAAATGGGTACAACATTATCTGCTCAATCTGCCTCACAGATTTGCTACGAAACTCAACTAATAAGATCAGTGACAATAAGACTCCAATATAAATTAATATCAAGAATTGTTTATCACTTAGCCTCTTGAATAAAGAGTAAGCTTCTGGAGGGGATGTTGTCACCTCTCCTCTGTATTCCCCATGCTTTTGTGGTTCTCACACAAGGGAACATGGAATGATTGGATAGTAAAATGTCAGTCATCAGGTGGCTCTGGCCAGAATGGTAGAATCAGCAGCAGTGATTCTTTGAATGCATTGCTGTTTAAGGTTAGAATCGTTTGCTTCTCATCTATGTGAGTATCAGTCTATAAGGTTTCAAGGCCTTCCTGACCATCAGCAATCAGCAGGCCACTCTGTCAGAAGCCAAGACTGTGCTGGGAGTGGGGAGGAAGAATAGTGGACATGGAATCCGAAAACATGGCTTTCAATGTTGGTTGTTTCTTAAAAGCTGTGTCCTAGCCCTAGCCAGTTTGGCTCAATGGATAGAGCATCAGCCTGTGGACTGAAGGGTTCCAGGTTCGATTCCAGTCAAGGGCACATGCCTGGGTTGCAGGCTTGATCTCCAGTAGGGAGAGTGCAGGAGGCTGGCAATTAATGATTCTCTCTCATCATTGATGTCTCTATCTCTCTCTCCCTCTTCCTTTCTCTCTGAAATCAATAAAAATATACTTTTAAAAAACTGTGTCCTTGAGTCAATTTCTTCACCTCTCTTGGCCTCAGCTGGATTATCATGATTAAAGGACATTTTTGTATGTATTTAGCATTTATATTAGTCCCCTTAAAGCACACACATTTTCACTAGGGACTTTTTTATGGGTTTGTATTTCATTAATTTTATTTTCTCTCTTCTTTCTCCTCTTCTCCCCACTTCTGATGAGTCACATTGTTCCCCTTCATTTACCCAAGTCACCCTACCCAGGTTGAGGGCATTTCTTCTCATGAGGGTGAAAATATCCGGGGAGTGAAGCCAGGGTCCCCAAAAGCAGGAGAATCAGATTCATGGACTGTAGTCTGGTTTCTGCTCAGGAAGAATCTGAATAAGCTCTGCAGTCTTTTTCCTGACAGAGTCTCAGACTGACCCTAGAAAAATTCTGCCCAAGCTAAACAAACAACTCACTGAAGAACGGAGGTGGGAACAAACCTGGCTGCCTGCTCCCTCATGCTGGTTAATGAACTGAATCCATACAGGAACTTCATCGTGTTCTCAGGGAAATCCTGTTGGCTGGGGCTCACTCCTCAGCACGACTAAATTTAGGTCACAGCTCAGTGAAGAACAATTACGAACCCTTTAATAAAAGATAATTTACCCAGTGACATCAAGCGGGACAGCTGGGCAGGCATTCCTATTTTCTTGTTCATGTGGTGGGGGTGGGGGTTGTGGAGTGAGGACAAATGTTGACAGAGAGTCTTTTTCTGACCTTGCATATCCGTTGGCTGACCTTCGTGTGCCATATGCCAGTCCATGCCTTTCCAGCCAGTGAAAGCTGAACCTAATGAGGCTCCCACAACGCAGGCCCTAAACTGGGCAAGGGCAAACAAGAAGCTGGGGGAGAGGCAGAGTGGAAAGCGGAAATTCAGAAGCCCCATGGTTGAATCCTGGTTGCTCATTTCTTTCCCAGATACATTATTCTGTAGTTTACTTTCTACCCTCTACTCCATGACTCTCTGCTCTTCATCCTCTCCAGATTACTTCACAAACTATGCTTTCCCTGTCCTTTGCATCTTTGCCTACTCTATTCCTCTGTGTTTAATGTTTTTCCTTCCTCTTTGAATGGCTTGTTCTTGTGCATCTTTTAAAACCTAGTTCAATTATTGTTGGGGAGCACGTGAGACTTGGTTGGAAAGTTTGTAAGGAAGACATTCCGAGAAAAGGGAAGTGTGCTGAAGGCAGCCTGCTCTGTTTATTGGAATTCTGACTTAGGGGAGTGCAGAAGGTGGCGCCCCTAATTATTCCTTGACCTTCCCAAACAAGTCTGTGCATGTGCAGACCCCTGGGTGTTTACTGGGATCCTTATGCTTAATCTTGGTGTCCTTGCTTAAAGGACACTGCAAACACATGTGCCCTCCCAAGATTACTTATCCTACTGATTATATCGAAAAGATAAACTTTATCTCAAACTGCTGTTACAATAAAAGCCTAATGAGGCAGGCAATCGAGGCTGTCTGGTTCCTTTAGCCAGAGAGTCCCTTAGCCTTCTCTTTCACAACAAACGCTGTGTCAGAGTAATCATTCATCTGTCGCTCAGGGTCTGCTGGTCAGCCCGGCAAGTTATCACCCCTTCCAGGAAGCTTTCTGTGACCCTCCAAGGGTTGCCTTCTTCTGAATTTCTGCTTGACTTCTCCACTAGACTGAGCTTAGTCAAGGAGGCACTCTGCCATAGTGGTTACACACTCCAGGAAAACCAATTTTCTTGAGGGCCTAATAATGACCTCCTTGTTGCTGAATCCAACAGACATTCCTCATTTTTTATATCCTTGTCCTATGGATGGAATCTTATATGTTTATAAGATTAATGCCTTCTTTTATGGGTTTGAATTATGTCCTTTTAAAATTTTTTATTGATTATAAAGAGAGAGGCAGGGAGAGAGAGAAAAAAAACATCTATGAGAGAGAAACATTGATCAGTTGCCTCTCATATGCACACTGACTGGGGATTGAACCCACAACCTGGGTATGTGCCCTGACTAGGAATCAAAGCCATGACCTTTCAGTGTACGGGACAACACTCCAACCAACTGAGCAACACTGGCCAGAGCCAAACAATATTTTGAAGTCTAACCCCTGGTACCTGTGTATAATGTCTCCAAGATTTGACATGATTTCACTAAGAGATCTGATCACATCATTCATTTCCTGAAATTCTTCAAAGAAGACTCAATGTTAGTTCAGGGACTAAACTTTCTGCTATTGCATGCCATCTCGCCTGAAATCTAAATTGTGTCCAATTCTTCATCCTCCTTCTCACCATTCAACCCCGTACTTATTCTTCAGGCAGATTTAAATGCTTATAAATTTTCAAATCCATCATGCTTTTTCATGCTGACAAGCATCTTTGGGTATTTCCAATACCTGACCCCTCTTTCCTATCCTATCAGCCTAACTCTTCCTTATCCTTCAAGACTTGACTCAGGTGTGATCTTCTTCAAGAAGACCTCTCTAATCCCCTTTCCAGGTAAGATCAGGGTTCTTTGTGAACTCCTACTGCTAACATAATTCATGGACACCTCGTGCAAGTGTCTTCACATGACACTCTGTATGAGGCTAGGAAGTGAGACTTACCTATTGCTACCTAACCAGGGTCTCAAGTATATCACTTACTAAGAAAATGCTCATAAATAAAATAAAATATAAATGAATGTACTAACTTCTATGGAAGCATAGGGAAGATAATGACCCCAGAAATCTAGATATAAGGTTTGCTTAGGAATCAAGGTAATCTCTCTCTCTCTCTCTCTCTCTCTCTCTCTCTCTCTCTCTCTCTCTATATATATATATATATATATATATATATATATATAGTGTTATACCCAGACATGGTTTGATAAGGATAGAGTCACTTTTTTTGTGTGTGAACTACTAGCATATTATAAAACTGATGAAGATTGGGCGGGGCGAGGGGGTGGGTGAAATTCTACTTAATTTCTGTATAATAGTCTCTCAATAAATTGAAAAGTACATATAGAAACAGACTCACAGATACAGAGAATAGACTGACAGCTGTCAGAGGGAAGGGGGGTGGGGACCCGGGTGAAAAAAAGAAGCGATTAAGCAGAGAGAGAGAGAGAGAGAGAGAGAGAGAGAAAGAAACATACATAGACAACAATATGGTGATTGCAAGAGGGAGAAGGGGTGGAGGGAGGGAGAAGAGGCTATAGGGGGATAAATGGTGATGGAAGGAAACTTGACTTTGGGTGGTGATTGCACAATGCAATATATAGATGATTTACTGTAAAATTGTACACTCAAAACCTGTATAATTTTATTAAGCAATGTCACCCCAATAAATTCAATTAAAAAAAGAAAAAGTACATCTGGAGTCTGGAGCTTAGTCTTGGATTTATTGCTTACTAGTTTTACAGTCTTGGTAAAATTAGTTTGCCTCTTGAAACATAGTTTCCACACCTATTGAATGGGAATTAGAAATACTTTTCAGGGTTATTCTGGGAATCAAATGAGCAAAGTATCTGAAAGAGACTACAGTGCCTGATCAATAGCAGTAAATTTCCATTCCCTTTCCTCTCAGGGTAGAACAGGCCAGAGGAGGAGGGTAAAATCAAGGAGCACATTTTAAACAAATGACCAAAACAATTAAAAACATCTTGTGGCTTAGAGCCACAGGTGTGTCAAGAGCAACTTTTAGCAGAAACTCTTTGTAAGGAGGAGGCATTGCTGAAATTTTGCGAAGATGTTGTGAACAATTAAGAACACGTTGGGTCAACATTTTTCAGTCTGAGAAAAAGAAACATTCAAAGTAACTTAAAGAGCAGTAACTGATTTCTGGATGTCTAAATAGTGCCATTAAGTCTTCTAGTAGAATATCCTTGATTCTGATTGGCAGCACTCATCTCTAATGATGACTATAGATGGCATATTTTCATTGTAATTTTTCTTTTGAGTACTGTGTATTTTATCATTTAATTTTCCCCTAAAGCTCTCCTTTTTTCTACATTACTGAAGTAACGTATGTTTCCAATCGGAGACCAAAGGAAGAAAAAACAGAACGTCTTGTACAATCTTAACACTTAGAAACTGCTAGGTACATTTCATGTATATATCTTCAGCTATTTTTCTAACATATTTTCCCATAATGGGGCCAGCCTGCACATGTTTCATTACAACGTATTTTTTTCCCCATTCAAAACACCACCAACATTGTTACATGACAGTAGAACATTTGCTTCCAGCCACGAACAAGTAACCTTCTTCAGACGAAGGTTCCTATTACACACCATTAGAAAATGGTCTGAAATATTTAAAACAACAATTTGCAAGTGCTAGGTCATAGGCAGTGCAGGACCATGATCCCTGGAATGAGGAAAACAAATGAGGGCAGCCCTGCCATAATCCAGCTTTTTGCCTGGACACAGTATATGAACTGTGGGGCGAGGGGCAGACTCCAAAACAGCTGGACAGCCTCCTGAATTGAGGAGCCAGAATCATTTGGGGTCGAGGTAGAGGCAGCTGGAGTTTGTTGGGGGAAAATACTGGAGAAAATGGCTCCAGAAAGCTACATGGGGTCAGTCCCCTTGTGACAACATAGTGGCCATTTCTATATGCATAGGATGAAAATTCATGAGACTAGGCAAAGAACGCCTTTGTAGAAAGAATTATTATCAGGGAGCCCTAAACTGCAAAGTCTCCTGACCTCACACGGATCTGGGGAATTGGTTGGGTTCATGTTAGCCACGGAGTAGAGATCTTGTTGAATACACAGGGATTTTGCTAGACATCAGAAAGATTACACCGTTGGGCACTAAACTATCCCTAGGCCAGCCCTCAAAGAGCTGAAGAGAAAGCTTAGTAAAAATCAAATGAATCCACAAGTTTCCTCGTGTGATTCTGAGCAAGTTAATTAACTGCCTGAGCCTCAGTTTCCTTACTTGCAACATTGGGGTACTGCCTCTATCTACTCCCTAGTGCTGCTTGGGGATTAATTATAGCTCTATAGTAATCCTAAATAATCTATGCTAATAATAGCCTAGGTGGTCATCACACCCTCAAACATCATACCCTAACGTCGTCACAAGATGGCCATCACAAGATGGCCGTGCGCACAGCGGAGGTGGGGCCCGGCAGAGGAGGTGGATTGCAGCAGGTGAGGGCAGTTGTGGGTAATCAGGCCAGCAGGGGAAGGTAGTTGTGGGAGATCAGGCTGGCAGGGGAGCAATTAGGCGGCAACCATACTGGCAGGGGAGCAGTTAGAGGGCGATCAGGCTGGCAGGCAGAAGTGGTTAGGGGCAATCAGGCAGGCAGGCAGGTGAGCGGTTAGGAGCCAGCAGTCCCGGGTTGTGAAAGAGATGTCCAACTGCCGGTTTAGGCCCGATCCCACCTAAACCGGCAGTCGGACATCCCCCGAGGGGTCCCAGATTGGAGAGGATGCAAGCCAGGCTGAGGGACACATCCCCCATGCAAGAATTTTGTGCACTGGGCCTCTAGTAAAAGCCTAATATGCTAAGTGTCCAGTCGACCGATTGGCCATTCAACCAATCAAAGTATAATATGCTAATGATATGCTACGGCCACTCAACCGCTTGCTATGATGTGCACTGACCACCAGGGGCAGACAGTCGACTGGTCGACCAGTCGCTATGACGTGCACTGGCCACCAGGGGGCAGACGCTCTGACCAGTAGGTTAGCTTGCTGCTGGGATCCGGCTGATCGGGACTGAGTGAGATGGGCCAGACACACCCTGGAGCCCTCCCGTGGTCACCCTGCCCGGCTGGCCAACCATCCTGAGTCTCCCTGCCCCAATTGTGCACCAGTGGGGTCCCTCGGCCTGGCCTGAGCCTTCTCACAATCTGGGACCCCTCAGGGGATGTCAGAGAGTCGGTTTCAGCCCCATCCCACAGGCCAGGCCAAGGTACTCCACTGGTGCACGAATTCATGCACTGGACCTCTAGTAGGTTATATCCATTGAGCACTTGCTCACTGTAAGACACAGCTCAAATACCTGAATTATAACAAGTACCTCAATAAATTCTGGCATTATTATCATGGTTATATGCTGTTCTCTTCTATGAAAAGTACTGAGAACAATATCAAAACTAAAATAAGGAATTTCTCAGATATAACTTTTTCTGCATTGTTCTTGCTAGTATTAAAGTTAAGCCATGTAGCACATTTGTGCAAGTTAGGAAATGGCACCCCTTATTGTGGGCAGGTAAACCACGTGCCAGAACCTACAGGTGAGTGGGCAGTGGTTTGCATGTGAGCTCTTTCTTGCTTCTTTAGTTGAGTGCCTTTACCCAGAGCAGTGCTTGTACATCGTTCCTCTATGGCCCTATTCACTTTGAGTGCTTGAAAACTGAAAAGTGTGATTAACTAAACTTCAATTTGTTTATTCTCTTTGTGACCAAACAGCTTTTAAATTCCACTAGCTACCTCATATTTATCCAAAAAAAATCATGTCTTTTTTAATTTTTTAAAATTGAAATAAAATGCACATAACTGAACATCTTAAAATAAATAAATTAATTAATTAAATACGGCATTTCTCTATGGGTGAGGCACAGTCACACCTAAAAACGACTCTATTAGTTCAGCAATCGGACAACTTAGGGTTGATGAATAGTCCTCCATGGCTTGTGAAGTGAACTCAAAGACCTTTATTTTAACTCCTTCTGCCCAGAGTTCTATTCACTCACATACTGACTTCACCCAGCTGAACTGTGTGTGTGAGGCCCGACGTGCAGAGACTATGTCTGTTTACTGTTGTTTTACCTTGTGTACTACAGTGCCTGCTGCAGAGTGGACTCACAATAGATGTTTGCTTATCTATCATTGCAAATATCTTAAATGAAATTCAGAAGATATTAGCTGGGAATGAAATACTATGCCGTGTTCCATTCTGCAGGGGAACGAGTAACCTGCCATATGAACACAATCAACTTTCCTGTTTAATGTTTGGTAAGCAAATTCTTTCGTTATCAAAGGAAATCAGTGCTAACCTTTCCTCTAGCGCATTGAGCGGTTAAGCTCTGGAGACTCTGCTGGGGCTAATGGGTGACGTGCGAGCTGGGATGTCGTAATGGGCTCAGAATGAAAAGCTGCTGCCCCCAGAAATTAACATGAGACTAGGAGCCAAGTGGAAAGAAGGGTTATTAGAATATATTCTAGAGAAAAAGATGGAGGATGCTACATGGTCGCTCCTGAGGGAGAAAGAAATCCGGAATTTAGATAAACACCAATACTTTATTCCTTCTCCTACATGCCAATGAGATTCGTTTTCACTCCCAGTCTTCTTGAGGCTCTCAGAGTGTGCAGTAGCTTATTCTGGCTGCTTAGTGAACACAGCTTGGGCTTTGGACTCCGATCACCTTGGGTGTGACATTGGCTCTTCCTCGGACAAACTGGGAGATCAGGGACAAGTCCTTCAAGCTTTCAGAGCCCCAGTTTCCTCAGCAATAAGGTGGAGAGGTTGGTGTCTACTTTGAGAATCAGGCTGATTAAACCATAAAGTGTGTGTGTTGGGGGGGGGGCGGGGAGTGTGTGGAGGTGGAAGAGGGCATAGAGGGGATAAATGGTGATAAAAAATAATAATAAAGTGTAAAGTGTTGAGTGGTCAGTGCCCTTGCTTCATGTTACTTGAAGGAAAAATAAGTAAGATTTCATTTTGAAAGGCAGAGGAACAGCATGCATTATTATCTTGGTCTTCCTCTGTACGTTTGTTCTAAATCAGTGGTCGGCAAACTGCGGCTCGCGAGCCACATGCGGCTCTTTAGCCCCTTGAGTGTGGCTCTTCCACAAAATACCACGTGCGGGCGCGCATGTACAGTGTGATTGAAACTTCATGGCCCATGCGCAGAAGTCGGTATTTTGTGGAAGAGCCACACTCAAGGGGCCTAAGAGCCACATGTGGCTCGCGAGCTGCAGTTTGCCGACCACTGTTCTAAATCACTGCCCCAGAGTCTTTTCTGTCCACCTTTTCATACCAAGGAGGCACGAGGTTCCCTCTGGCTCTCTGTGGCTGCTCTAGCATGGGCTTGTGTTAAGGCCTCAACACAGGACCACCTGCAGGCCTCTGTGAAGTCAAAGTAGCCGATGGTCAGTGTCCCTAGCTGCTCTGCCCTTTTTCTTCACGTTTTCAAAGTTGCATGGTGAATCCAAGAGTGACTCTGGGGCTTCACTTATAACCAAGAAGCCAATGTGAAAATCATCGGTTTCTACTGGGGTAACACGTTTCTCGCACTGACTCTCCCCTTGGGAATGCAGGAAGATGCTTCTCAACCTCCACTGCAAATAGGTTGGAAGCCATCCGACTGAATTTTGGGCAATGCCATGTGCATGAAAGTGATATGAAAGCCACAGCCTTTGCAAACCTGACCTTCCAGCTCTCCTTTTTCTCCCAAGGCAACATAGAAGGACATAGGTTCCAGGGGCAGAGTGTGAGGATGGAGGAGAACCCATCCTAACTCACTGGACTGTGATGTGGTGAGAAGCTACACACCCACTCTAGAAAGCTGCCGCTTAGGGGAGAGACGTTTACTAGGCTAGAGCCACAAGTATGACAGCTCTAACATTTAGGTGTTTCCGTTTGCACACACAGCTAAAGACAGGGACTGGTCTCAGGGCACCAGGACTGTTTCTAGCAACTTCTACATTCCCAACTCGAAACAGTCCTCTTCCTTGTCTCCTTGGCGATGCTGCTGCTTCTAGGTTTTGACACCCTTTTCTTTCAAAACAATCAAGCCTCCTTCTCCTGTATCTGCCTCTGAGGGGAAGTCATCAGTGGGGGAATCAATGTGCTTGGAATTACGTCCTTCTAAGGGAGGCCCTGCTTAGTGATTTTGGATGACTTATTATCCCCATCAATAATCTGAGGTAGATGCCAACTTCACCTGCTGAAATCATTATTTTAATCTCTAGGTGAATGTCCATATTATATATTACAGTAATAAGACTGCCTTAGTTACCACTGTACCTGAGTAACTATATCTCCTTAAAAACAGAAAATGCATTTTTGCATCCTCGTCACTTCAGTGTGCCCAGCACCTAGCAACTATGCTTGGCCCAAGGTGATTTATGCTCCAGAAAGGAATGACCAAGGTACTCACCCTCCAAAACATACCCAGCCACCTTATTCTGGTCCTTCATGCTGCCTGTGATGGTTTGCGTGGAGTTGGAAGCTACACTCTGCCATGCATTTGTACCAATATTTATTTTTAGAGAGGCTTTACCTAAGATGACCTTTTTGGGGTGGGCATAAGGATATGCCCCAGGGACATGCACCTCACTTCCATGTTCATGCATTATAACAAGACAGTTGCCTCACAGCTACAGTAGTCCTCATTCCTGCTGGCAGCACCCAAAGACTTTGCTGGGCCAGCAGGCTGAGGTCATGCTTGGAGCATACTTTGCTCACAGAGATTTCATCTCAAATGCCAAGTGCAAAGGGAACTGGCCACTGCACCCAAAATAAACTATGTTAGCAACCCTCCTGATAATTTTTTCTCGGTGGAGGGAAATAGTTCAGGAAACATAATTCTGGGGGTTCAGGTAGTGAGAGAACATAGAATCATGGAAGTTCAAAAGGGTCCTTTAATATATTTTTCCAATATTCGCACTTTATAGGTGAGAAAACTGGGGACCAGAGAGCAAAGCAACTCACCCAGGATCATATTGAGAGCAGAAGAGCTAGGATTAGAATTAATCCTAGCTGGAGACCCTGGAGGGACTCTTTTCATCTTACTCATAGCTGTTCAAACATCCTTTTTCCTGACAATGTGTGTTGGGACCTGAAGTTGGGCGTAAAGCAATAGCTATAATACCCATGATATATAGCATTTAATGCTTTACATGGATTATCTAATCTTACCTCAAAAAACCTATACTGTACTCTATTTAGAAGAAGAGGCAACTGTGCCTTAAGCAGGATGATAACTTAACCTAAGGTCACCCAGCCACTGGACATCTGGAGAGACTAAAAAATGTACCTGCCTGTTTCTAGGACCCAAGATCTTAACCATATTCCATGGCAAGCTGATGCCACTGAGAAACAAATGAGCATCTTTTCAACTCAAAATAGAAATCTTCCTAAATGTCAGAGAATGCCCTCGGCCAAATTATGAGACACAAATTTTATTTTTAGGGCACACAGCCACATTCATTCTTCCAACCCACACCCAGGCTTCTGGAGGGGTTCCTATGGCTTTGAGTGTTCTGTTTCTAAGTGATATAAATAAAACAAAAAATTTTGCTAAGGATTAGGATGCCTAAATTTTTGCTTTAGCTCTGCTACCAATTTCCTGTGTGATCTTTCTAAAGTTGCTTCATGTCTCTTTCCTTCAATTGCCTTATATTTGCACAAAATAAAGGAGATGGAGTGGATCAAAAATGATAATCAGAGTCCCCTTAATACCAATTCCAGTAAGTGGTGAGTTAAAGTCACAATCTCTGTGCTGAAAATCATTCTGAAGCCACGGCAGGCTTGATGAGTGTTGGTGTATGAATGACTAGCGATGCTTGCCATAGGTGTATTAGAAATTGGTATCACATATGACAAGAATTTTTCATCCCTAGACCAGATGATCTTTGAAGTCCTTCAAGCTCTAATGAAGTCCTCCTTGAATTAGAAATGAAAGAACTAATCCACTAGTCACCCCTTCCCTCTACTCTAGAGACCTGTAGTCTGTGGGAAAGATCTTTGGTGGTGACTTCCAGGAAATGGGAAATCCAGTATTTGCCTAGCAGAGAAGCAAAATTCTCCCGCCAACCAGCCTGGGGTGATCCACAAGTGCTCAGAGCAGAGAGGCAGAGGGAAACTGACAAGCCACAGGACTTGGGAGATGTGGTTTCTAGGTTTAAAAAGGTAACAGCTTGTTATAAAATGCATTTTAGACCTAAACAACCTCCCTGCATCTATGTTATTAGGAAGCCAGAGAAGCAAGTATCCCTTCATTTCACACACATTCATTGAGAATCTCTTCTGCTCTGTGCAGTTAAGCAGAGAAAACAAACAATAAACAAGGCACAGTCCCTAGCTCCATGGAATTTACCAACTGTGCCAGAGAGGGCTGGTTGTCCACCACAGACACTTGCTTCCACTTCCAGAGACGACAGTTGCTGCTGGCAAGGGGCTGTCCAAGCAGAGACCACCTTTCCTAGCCTCCCTTATAGTCCCGTGAGACTTCCCAGTGAGCTCCTGCCAATGGGATGAACAGAGGGGGTGCATCACTTCTCGGGCAAACAGCCTAGGAAGCAGATATGCCTTCTCCACTCTCTCTTTCCTCCTTTGTAGGATAAATACAGGTCTCTAGACACTTGGGGAGCATGGGTACCTGCATCACAGGTAGAAAGCTCACTTGGACAGTTAACACCTGTATCCAACTGCTAACATAAAGAGAAAATACAGATTTTCACTGTATGTGAAACATAGGCCACGGAAGTGTCAGAGTTTATTTGCTAAACCAGCAAGAATTTTCTTCGCGAATGCATCCTATATTGCTTGGGCAGATGAATAAACCGGAATTTAATTTTGTCTCATGATAGGTCGGAGTTCTGCATGCTACAGGAACACAGATCTAGGCATCAGGGAAAACTAAACAACCCAAGAATTAGTTACGGGGAAGGGTGTGGGTTGGGTAGAGTTGGAGGGATCAGAGGAAAAAGCAGGTAACTCTCCAACTTAAATGATATCAAGATTAGATGAGAAAAATGAGACACAACAGGGTTAATAATCCACCCCAGGTCACAGAGCCCGTCACCATTAGAACCAGGAGTCAAACTGAAAGTCTGGGTTTGGAGACTCTACTGTGCCGGGTGTGAGATTTGTATCTGCTATTACAAGACACAGTAGGAGAATCTGCACTGGGAAGAAGAAAATGAGTCTGAATTTAGACCTGTGAAGTGTAAGTTGTCTGCAGAACATGCCAGTGGAAATACCAAGTAGACAGGTGGCTATTTGCAACAAACTGATAGAGACGGCACCTGAAGTGCAAACTGAGAGATGATCACAGAAGGACTGAGTTCATTGCCGTTAGTTTAAAACCGAGAGTAGAGGAAGCAACCACATGAGTGTAAAGGGTTCAAGATAAAAATGTTATGTGGCATGGAAACCATCCATGGACATTACAGGATGTGCCCAAAGAAAGGGTCGGAAAACTGAATTAATACCCGCAGAAGGTGCCATTGGCTTCTGGGAGAGGGCCCAGAAGTTACCAGCAGAGCAATAGGGCATCATGCATGTGGATTATTCTCTATGTGATTTGTTGACAATTAATGCTATAGCAACTATTTAATACTTATGAGTCTCAAATTAATTTTTATAATACAACCTAGATTTAAGGAATCCTGATATATACCATAAGCGGGAGAACAGAGGTGCCTAAACCAAATAAATGACCACTGTAGCCACAGTTTTAGCTGCCAGCACCTCTTACAGAGCAGCTGGGACACAGTTGAGTCCTATTTTCATGTTGTTGTTTGTAACTTCCATTAATATTCCGTGTATCTGTTAGTCTAAAACAAGGACAATAATAGCAACTAAAACAAGACAATCATTGGGAGAAATCAGCAAGTTAGCAAATAAAATAGTAAAAAGCATGCAGGCCCCATAGTTCTCATTCCTCCAATGCGTGACACTGTTTTTGTGTTTGTTTGTTTGTCTTCAGGCTGCTCACACATAAAGGTCCTGCTCTTTTGTTTAGAGTTAAATGCACAGATGTATTTTGGCTCCTCTTGACTAGTTTTTGAGTTTTATTTCTCATGATAACAGCATAAATAATGGTGTCTCAATTGAATAGTGTTTTCAATGTAGGAAACATACTCCTTACCTAATCTTCACACAACTCAGGGAGGAAAATGAACTTTTTTTTTTTTTTAATAAATGAAGGATCTGACGCTTAGAGAGAATCGGCTTGTTAGTACTGCCTTTACTATAAACAGTGGTTAATATGTATTGAGCACTTTCCCTGTTCTGGGCACTTTGAAAATATTCCCTGCATTTTCCTTTCTGGTCCTGTGAACGATCCCATGCGGTAGGTAGGATTATTATTCCCATTTTACATGTGGGGAAATGGAGGCTTAGAGAGGCGAAGGAAGCTGCCCAAGGACCCAGAAGTGGTGAGTGTGGGAGTGTCCCTTCAACCGAGCCCTCTAACCCCTTCTCCTGCCCGATGCTCTTTCTCCCACTCTGCCCACGGAGCCCTGTCGAGGCCAGACTGGGCCTCGGCACTAGGACATTGCCCAAAGTCCGCTACTTGCCCTTTATGTGTGAGTTCAAGACAAACCTTGGCCTTGCAGCTGCCCTTTCTCCCACTGGCTTATCTCTGGAGGGCCTGGGAGGTAGGCCCTGTGCTTGCATGTGCAATTCCCAATTTGTTACTTCTCGGTGAACTTGATTTCTAATTGAGGGCCCAGGAGGGTGAGGATTGCCTAAGAACATTCCAGGGTTTATCTGAGGCAAACTGTGAAGAAGGTAACTGTTGTCCTTTCTCCTTTTCATTCTCCTTCGGTGACAGACATTTTTTTCTAGGATCAAACTCTCCAGCTTTCACTATTTAAGACACTTTTATGGAACTGCCTCTGTGCCCCTGGGTCTGTGCTGGGCATGTAAAGATACTAAATAAGCCGTGTTTTATCGGTAGATTCAGGAATGTAAGCAAGGAAGTACAATGTGGCATGATAAATGCTGTAAGAAGATTCCTCAAGGTGGAGAGAAGGTAGAGAGAAGCACAAGAAAGGGAGTAATCAGCCTTCTTCTGAGTGAGGGTCTCGTAGCTCTGGTACACTTCCCAGGGCTGGAGCTAGGTGAGCTCTTCTGGGAAGGACCCCAGGTTCTCAGGACTGGGCTTGGGGTTCAGTGTTGACTGGCAGGCAGACGAATCCGATTCTCTGGAGATGCAGCGGTCTGAGCTATCAGGGTGCATGCTGGAATCTGAGTGGTTCCTTATGACTGGGAATGTGAGATGGAGAGAAACGGGAAGTGAAGAGGCAGGCCGTAGGCAGGTACAGAGGGCTTTCTATATCGTGCTAAAGAGTTTGCACGTCTCCTGTTCTGAGCAAGGAAAGCCAACCAAAGGTTTTAATCAGAGCAGCAGTGGTACGAGGTTTTTGTTCTGTGGGTTCATTCCTTGTTGGGAACTATGATCCAATGGGGAAGATTTTGGAAACACAGTTTGAAGGTGGGGACCCAGTTAGAGATGATGAAGGTCTACGTTAATGTAGATGCTGTGGGAAAGAAAGACAAGGATTCTGAGGGCTGCTTATGAGACAAGTAGGATAGGAAAGTAGAGCAGAGTCATTTAGGTTTCTGACATGAGGAACTATTGTGGATGGTGATACCATTCACCAAGGGAGGGATTCCAGACCCACTGGGTTCAAGAAGGGGAAAAATTGTAAGTTTGTCTTTGAATGTGTTTTCATTTGAAGTTTCAATGGGACATCCAGGTAGAGATATTGAATGGAGGGATAAAAGTACAGGCCTGCCCTAACCAGTTTGGCTCAGTGGGTAGAGCGTCGGCCTACGGACTGAAAGGCCCCAGGTTCGATTCCAGTCAAGGGCATGCACCTTGGTTGCAGGCACATCCCCAGGAGAAGGTGTGCAGGAGGCAGCTGATGGATGTTTCTCTCTCATGGATGTTTCTAACTCTTCATCCCTCTCCCTCTCCCTTTCTCTCTGTAAAAAAATCAATAAAATATATATTTTTAAAAAAGTATAGGCCTGGTGCTTAGGAGAGCAGTCTAGGCTGGAAAAAGAGATTCAGAAGTTATCAGCACACATCCTATATAATAAAGAGCTAATATGCTAATTAGATTGGATGGCAGAATGACCTTCCAGACCAGTGGGTGGGGTGCAGGGCAGCAAGGCAGCCGGGGCTGCAAGGGCCAAGGCAGCCAGGGCTGCGAGGGCCTAGCCGTGCACAAATTTCATGCACCAGGCCTCTAGTGCGGTAATAAGAGGTGATTTTTGTAAAACTGCATAGATTTTATCCTACAGCATGAGATGAGAGCTAGGTATTAGGATGGACACTCATGGAAGGACAACATTTAAGGGTGAAGAAAGGAAGAAGAGGCAGAAAAATCGTTTTCTGGAGGTTTAAGGAAACCAGGAGAGAGCGTTTTCACTGAAGACAAGGGAAGGAAGAGCTATTAGGAGTTAATGTCAACAGAGCGGGGGGACTAAGATAAGGAGTGAAAGGGTCAGTTGGCTATGGCAGTCGGCAGGTCACTAGAGACCTTGGAAGAGAAGTTTCCTGGAGTGATGAGGCCCAAAGCCAAATAGTAGTAGTAGGTTAGGGAGTAAACAAAGGTTGAGCAAGTTCTGTGCAGACTGCGGGCTTACGAAGCTGAGGTTAGAGAGGGTGAGTGACCTTGCTGAAGGTCATGAGGCTCCTAAAAGGTATAGCCAGGACCTCAGATCAAGTGGTTGATGCATTAAAATGTCCTTTGAGGGCTTTTTCTCATTTAGTCATCTACTTATTCATTTTAGTGTATATTACTCACCTACACTAGTCTAGACACCTGGGAGTTAGGCCCCTTAGATATATCATACAAAGCAAGTACGGATGACTGTCAGGAAGAGAAAATCTTAATCTGATCTAGACTATTATTAAAGTACCTTCATCAAATGATGTACCAGAATTGATTTTATCTAATTTTCCCACCATTGGATATTTGGATCCTCTCCTCTTTATTATTTATTTATTTAGGCTACTATAATTTACGCTGTGATGAACATCTTTGTGGATGCTGGTCAAGTTGCCTGACCTCTCTCTGTGTCTCAATTTCCTCATGAATAACATGGAAATAAAATAGTACATAACTCCTGGGAAAAAAGCACAAAACAGGGAAGGGTTTGAGATTTTACTCACAAGCTAACAAGTTAGCCTTTCACAGTTTCAGGGAAGCTGACTCAGGGATCAGAGACAGAGGACAGTTGATTACTTATAATAATAATAATAATCAGAGTGGCATTATTTTCTTAAGATAATTTCCTGAGCCTCAAATGCCATAGGGTGATATGAATAGGGCTGTGTGATGCCTGCATAACCCTATGATGTCAGTAGAGTTACAGGGGAGAAACCCTGAGTTTAGGGAACTTGAACCTTTTATAATGGACAGTAAGCATGTCCAGTAAGACTATTATACTAGACAGTAAACAAACCTGCCTTATGCTCCGGAGGGTGACACCATTTCTAAACTCCAAGGCTGTTTGCTACACAAATATCCTTGGAAAAATAGTTCAGAACAAAGGAAGGCAGTGCCTCTGCTTGGAAAATATGCAGAAATGCTAGAGACCCAGGGAAAATTGTCTCCTAACAATGATCATGTAGATTACAAATTTCCTACACAATATTTATTTTCCTCCACTTAGTAATATAAAACGAAATATATACCACACAATAATGTACCTAATTAAAAAATACATAATAGCTGGAGCCCTAGCAGCCTTCTTGTGACATGAAGATAGTAGCTACAGGCCAAACGGGTAGAGTGACTGATAGCACCTCTGGGCTACTTATCTCTGGATTTTATGTGAGTGGATAAATTTTTATGTGTTTATGCCATTATATTGGTCTCTGTTATTAACAAACATAGAGTAGTAATTACTGTTAGTAACTGAATGCAATTACTAACTAATATAAATGGGGGAGAGAGCACTAAGTAGCAAAGCTCCAAGATAACTACGAGACCAGAACTATAGTCTTCATTTGCTACTAACTTACTGCATTAACTTGAGCATGTCAATTGACCTCCATGAACTTCTTATTTCTCAGCTAACCATTAGGTACTTTCTAACTAACACTTTTTGGTGATCTGTTCCAAAATTATTTTTTTCTTTTTTATCTTTCAAAACTCATTTGTGTGCCCATCTGAAAAGTAAGTGAATGAAAAAGTAATCAGATAATAGCTTCATTTGGTGCTTCCCTTCACCCAACAGCTGAATATGTGCTTTGCAGATGCCTTAACCTAGTATAGTATAGTATTAATTTCAAATGAATTTCCAGGCATCCTTAAGATTGGTAGAAGAGGAATTTAATTGGATATGTTTATTATGTGCATTATTACATGGAAACTAGTGGCCCGGTGCATGAAATTCATGCACATTAAAAGGGAATTAATTAGAGGAAATATTTTAATATTGCTATTTACCCTTTCTCTATAATAGAAGTGTCAGAGATGAAAGAAAATTAGTAAAATGTATATGAAAATCTCCCTCCTGTCAGAGTCTGGGGCACACCACAGGATCCAGAGTCAAGTCCCCGCCCACCCGCGTGCACCTCGAAATCGCGAGAGACCCAGACCCAGCTGTCCCCACCCCTGTCAAGCCCCGCAGGGCAGGAAGTCCAGCCTCAGGTCACCCAGCCTGGTGCCGGTTGGGGGGGTGTGACCTCAGGTCCCCTGGCGTGGCCTCAGGTCCTCCGCCCAGCCTCAGGGCGTGAGGGCGTGATGACCATTTGCATATTGGCTCTTTATTATATAGAATTGTCTGTTATAACTTCTGCATTGTTAGTGCTAGCACTGAGCACGGCACGCGGTAGTCCTCAAGACTTACTGGATGAATGAACAAACACCTTCATTGTAGAGAATAGGAAATGAGGGACCAGAAGTTAGTGGGGCATGGCTGTATTTGATCCTATCTGGTAAACAGCTACCTCTACTGCCCTGCAGAATGTGGCCCAGAGGTTTTCACATAAAATAAATCTTTGATAACCTAAATAGAAGAAATCAGAGCAAAAAAGAAATAATGATATGGACTTAAGTGGTTTCGGGTTATTATTTTTTTTTAAATAGTAGGTCATTTTTTCATTGGAAACATAGCTGTCAGTTTAAATTATGCCCTTGTTTGAATAAATTTGTATTGGATAATGAGGTTTCACTGAATGACTATATATATTTTTTCTCTGGGCTAAGTAATTCCAATTCTTTGAATCTTTTCTCATGATTTCTATTTTCTGGGTTCTTAATCATTCTCTTTGTTCTCCCCTGAGATTGAATAAAAATGTTAACCAGCAACAAATATCATAGGATGATTTTTACATGAATATTAGCCCTATGCTCACCTTTAAATATATCATGCCATTGGTGACTCTAGTGTCAGCTTTAGTCTCTAATAAAATATGTACTAGAATATTTTTCTACCTCACTAATATCTAGATTGCCTCTGAGTTTATATTGTCTGTGTGTCAATGATGCTAGCTACCTACATATTATAAGTATCTAAATAATTAAGATCAAGGAAACCAAAAAGCAAATAGTCAGATGGGATTTTTCTCATTTTCAATCTGGGTATTTCATTTTTTCATTCACGAATCCATCCATTGATTCATTCAACTGGTATGTATTATTGTCTTACTCTGTGCTAAATGCTAGGGTAGAGATAAAAGAGAACCCAGAGAAGCTCATAGGCCCAAGACCAGCACCTACTATAAAGCAGCCATTACAATAGAGCATGGTCAACGCAAGGATATAAGGACAGGATGCTACTAAAACACTACTGTTCCCTAATGCAGTTGTGTTCAGATATCTTAAAGGACAAATAGTTAATCAAGCAAAATGAGAGTGTTGGACAATTGCTGCACTATGTAATATTAACATACACTATAAATTAGTTACTCCAAATAAAAGAGTGCAGGATTGGAGGAGATCACTCTATCTATGCTCTTACATGGGACCATGATTGAGATAGAGAGCCTTCCCTGGGCCAAGGACTATGCCACGAGTTGAAGGTAAATATGTCAGATAGCTTAATGTCTAGAGGAGGAGACAGCTATGAACTGATGGCTAAATTAGAGTGACCTATTTCTTCTCAGGGCACTCTGAGTTATTCCCATTGTCCTGGCTTAATTATCAATGTGCCCCCTTTCACTCTCGAACATGGTTTGAATGATAAAATTTTATATAGTCATCCTTCCCCTGGGGCCAGTTGCTACCCTAGAGGTATTATAGGGTATGCTGGGGATCCTGAGTGAAGAATACCAAGGAGAAGTTTCTAGTCCAGTCAGTGGACCCATACACTGACAATAGGAATAATTTATTGCTAGAAATTCGCAAATGATTGTGATAAAATAAAATCCTTATTAGATCAGAAGTAGGTGCATAAAACCATTCAAGTAATTGTTTTAATAGCCTGGTGTAAGCAAGTGCTGAGAACTGTGTTACACTGCTATGGAAATGCAGGTGCCCAAGGGGACATCAAGTTGTGTCCATAAGAAGTGCGTTTTTCTCTTATGCAATTAAGGGAGGTGTGAAATCAGTAATGTGAGCCTTTGGAGGAGTAACAATACCAATCACTTCACAAGATTAAGCAGGTTCAGATGGCTGTTCTTTTTGCTGGAAAAGTGGGCTGCCATCCAAATGAATCCTGAAGTCACCCAAATGAAAATGCATCTCAGAATTTCTTGCAGGTCCAAGTGAAATGTTTGTGCAAGTTTGGAAAGACAGGGATAGACATCTAATGATATATTATTTTCCCCATTAAACAAACGTATATACCTTAGAAGAAACATGAACTTTTAAACTCAAAAGGCAAAGCATGCTTTGAGAATAGATTGGACTGACAAACAACATACTGTATAAAATGACCCCTTGAGAATGTTATGCTGAGTGAAATAAGTCAGTCAGAAAAAGCTAGGAACCGTATGATTTCACTCATATGTAGGATATAAAACTGAAACTCAGAGACACACACAGACAACAGTATGGTGGCTATCAGAAGGAAGGGGGTGGGGAGATCATAGAGAATAAAAGGGTCCAAATATATGGTGACAGAAGGTAATTTGACTATGGATGGTGGGTACACGATGCAACATACAGATCATGCATCATAGTAATGTACACTTGAAACCTATATGACCCTATTAACCAATTAATTTAATTTTAAAAATGACCCCTTCTCCTTCATGCATGCAGTTGGGTGAATTTCCTTGAGTTGATGATTATCCAATCAGGAGACCCTAGGAAGCTAAAAGGCAGGGGGTTGAAGAGGAACTTATTGTCATTTATCTGTTTATCATTATCAACTGCTGCTTCAGGTCCAGGTGAAGAGAAAAAAGGACAGACTCTGAGAAGGTGGTTGGCATGATTTCTGAAGGACTAGGATTGGAAGAAAGTAAGGGAGAAAAAACAACATTCTTAGTGTCCTTACATGCCAGGCACTGGGCTGAGTGCTTTACCCATGATGCCTCCTTGACTGCAGTAATGATCCAGGGGTAGAAATGATCATAGGAAATCTGTGGGTTATGAAAGTTCAGTGAGTGATCCAAACGTAGCCCACATACATTGGTGATGCCTTGGTTAAAGCCCAGTTTAAACTTCAGTGACTGTATTATTTCTTATTCATCCTTCAAGGCATATATTGGGTCTAAAACTGGATATTATTTAACAGAGAGGAGATACCAGATGGAGAGACTGTGAGGACTCAAAGTGTTATTTTAGCCAGAAGTAGAGCATGTGTACAAAATGTGTACCGTAGAATTTTCCATCAGGGCCAGAGGTAGCCAAAAACACAGCAAAACTTTCTAGCAGCATATCAATTAAGAATAGGGAGAAAGGATGAAATTAAGTAGAGAAGATTATGTTTTGGGTAAATGAATAACCAGAAAATCCATTATTGTCCCCATATTAGAGGTCTTGGTTGCAAGCAACAATTGTACTTTTGGTTAACATCAGCAAATGAAGAAGGGAAAACCAAAGAACTGGGTTTATTGAATGAATGAATGAATGAATGAATACGTAAATAAATTAATAACTAATAAGAGACTAACCAAAAAAAAACACACAAGGAATTCAAGAGTAACACTTGGCACGTAGCCCTACACAAGATACGGAACGCTTTGGCTCTGTCCTATCCCAGAATAACACTATTGCAGAAACAGCAAATAAACTCACGTTTCCTGTCCTCCAGGAGGGTTTATAATAAATTGAATATTGAGAAAATTGACTTTGTTTCCACTTTGATTCTTACAAGTTCGCAGATAAAACACATTTTACAACTTCCGTGTATTTTCTTATATTTCTCAGCTAATTGGCCTTTTCATTGTGTGATTACATCATACAATCCTGTTTATCTCTTCCTTGCCTTGGCCAACTTCCTTTGCTTTCACACCCATTGCAGAGGAGTTTTGCTTTTTCCTTTAAGGATTTTCTTTTTATACCCTGCTTGTCTGCACTTAATTTACATCTTCTCCTCCAGCTTCAAAGCTTTGCCGAGGCTGTGACTTCATCTCCTCAACAGTGGTCACTTTCTTCTTTGAAGTTGAGTTTTCATTGGAAGAGAGATGCTGTGTCTCTTGGCTCCTTCTCCCCATCCACACTGTCAGGAGATGAGGGCAAACCACAGTTGCCCTAAGGATTTTGTGGGATAAACCTGATACTTTCTGGATGTAGGGAGCCAGCCCACCTCCCTGCTATGACTTGGAACAAGAGAGGAAAATGATTCTAAGTTTAGGCGAAATCTTCAGAGGCTCTGTTCCTTAGGCATCGCTCTGCTGTGAGAATGTTTGGGGCAGAAGAGGGCCCGTGCACAGCCCTACACGTCACCTGGGGGAGGCAGGCAGCGGGCAGCCTTTCATTGCTGACCCCCAATTCCCACAAGGTAACCTTCCTTCTTCGCTGTGCCCTCCCGATCGCACTTGGAGTTTACAACACAAGATTTGCTTTTCATCCTGTTCCATGTCCTTGGAGAGAGCTCACTTTGATGGCATGCCAGGAACTAATTGTGAGGGGAACCAATTGTATGGCAGGATGAAATCCATGGAGGCATCCTGAGGAGAAGGGAGGTGCCGCAAGAGGGTGGGATTCCGGGGAAGATTCTTGACTGCCTTTCCTTGAGACCTCACCGAAAAGGATGGGCGACTCTCCCACTGGAATTACTAAATCTTATGTTTGGAAGGGACCACCGAAGACATGCTGTTGGAGTTTTTTAAGAATCTGAATTCTTTGGGCTATAAGGTTCATGCTGGGGCCCAGATCACTGGAACCAATGTGGTGCAATAGAAGAGGAGTCGCTCCAAGTCAGAATCTTAGCTCTGCCTCTTGGTTGGATTGCTTAGGCTAATATTAATAACACTGGCAAGCATTTATTGAGCACATACTATGGGTAAGACACTGGTATGAGTTCTTTACCCTCAACAGCTTATTGGATTTCAATAACAAGTTCCATGAGTAGCAGTAGTTGTAGTTGTTGTTGTTGTTGTTATTATTATGCTTTACAACATAGAATGCACACACATGAGTTCAGACATGGCTCCTATGGTTACAAAATTAATAAAAAATCAAGTCTTAGGACAAGGTCCTGCAAGCTCCTGTGCTGCACAACTAACTAATAATGTCAATAACTAGACCTTGCCAAACCTTGTTTCCTCATCTGCAAAAGGAGGCCAATCCTTCTGCTTCTAGATAAATAGGATTAAATACAATTGTGGGGAGATTGTGAAAGTGGCCAGCCAGTTACCTAGAACATAGGTTGCCAGCGTGACTGCCAATGCTCTTCTCTTTCCTTCCTTCCCTCTTCTGACGCCTTCCAGCTCACCTTGGGAGACGCCAAACAAAAGGCACGGCTGTTCTCTGTGGCCACTGGGGACTGCTTGGTGATTTGGCCCAGCGGCTCCACGGGTGGACTTTCCCGTTCCCAGCCAGCCCCACGAGAGCAAAGGCGTGGAGGGGACTATGCGAGGCTGCCCAGGACCTGGCTCTCCCCTTGGCACACCCTACGCAGCACGAGGCCTGAGGCTGTTGGCCAGATGAGGCTCCCTATTGTCCCCCATTGCACAATGTCTTGATGAAATGTGGTTCAAAAGGGCACCCACTGAGAATTCTACAGCCTCCCACTCCTTCAGCATTGAGAAACTAAAGCATTCTTCCGGCTCCTTTGCAGCCCAGTTGGGGAATCCAGTCAACCTCCCAGCCCCTTGGAATCCCGGTGGGGAAAACCTAAACCCGAGGCCCACTTTGGCCTGATGTCCCTAGGGAGCGGTTACTTGGCCTGCCTCACGTAACTGTCAAAGTGAGTCTCCGGCGTGAGTGCCCAACAGGAGACTGACGCTGGGCAAGAATCGATCACTCACTCAAAGTCATGCGTGAAGGAGCCACACCAGATCTGTTTGATTTCAAAGCTCTTCCATTATTCCACCTTCCACTACTAAACTGGACTGGCAGCCCAGGGGACAGTGTGGAAAAGAACCACTCATTCATTCACTCAGTCATTCACAAGTATCTACTGAAAGTCTATGATGTGCCAGATGTAGATGTTGGGGATACACAACCTTTCTGTTCTGACACAGAACTTGCAATCAAATAAGTAGAAAATGGATCGTGAACAAACACGTAAGTATATGAAATGTCAGGTGATAGTAAGTGCCAAGAAGAAAATAAAGGTAGAGCGAAGGGCGGCTTCTCTGTCCAGGTGACTTCTGAGCAGGGCCTTGGATGACATGGGGAGTGGCTCAGGTGGGGACAGGCGGGGAGCATTCCAGGGGCGGAGACAGAAAGCGCCTGGTCCCCAGGGCAGGTGTCTCCATGAATTTGAAGAAGAGCATGGAGGCGCCTGGGGCTGGCCAGAGTAGGTCACATCACAAATGCCACCTACAGGGCCACTGTGGGGACTGAGCTGAAGATCAACGGTGGTGTGCTGAGGGCTGTGCTATGCAGCAAGTCACTTCACTCTCACTGCTAAAAAAGGGGGTTGGGCTTCACAGGTGGTTCCCAAGCCTGGTTGCACGAATCCAAATCCCCTAAGCATCCAGTTAAAGATATAACTGCCAACCACCACCACCACCACCACCACCACCACCACCCCCCTCCCCTGCCCCGGGGACCAGGATTGAGTAGATCTGGGGCCGCAGCTCCACTGGAGGTTCTGATACCAAGACAAAACTGGCAACCGCTTTCCTAGATCCGCTCTAGAATCTGCCCGATCTACCCCTCCATTCATGCTCTTACGTCTGCATAGGGGGAAGGGCTGTAAATACAATGTGAAATGTTAGCAGGTGTGAAAAGGCTTCTGTTACTGTCATCTGTGTAAGCAATTACAGGATGATCTCATTACTTCCCTCTCATCACTGCTTCCTTTCTTCCTCTGAACATGAGGAAGAGATTAAATAGCTAAAGAGGACAAATTACTACATTCCAATGCAGAAGGCTCTTGGACCAAACCCACTATTTCCTTCTGTTCTTCCTGATGACCTGCAAATTGACCCGGTGAAACTGGAAACTCCTGAGCTATCTAAACGATCTGCTTGATATTCTGTAGCATTACTCCAATTACTCATCCTTTCAATACATTTCATCTATTGATTTGGATGCCTTATTCTATTTCATACTCGTTCTCTTGCTGAAGAAAAGCCTCAACGGTCTCATAATGAAAGTAAAATAGACTTCAAATGCTCGGGGAATTTTTGTACCTCTTACATCCCTTTATACCAAACCCAGGCATGAGAATAAGCATGAAAAATGGCTATATTTTCCAGTGAATGGATTTTAAATTTGTGAATTGACATAGCTTTGTCTACTGATTCGTGTGCTGTGTTCTAGATTAGGAAGAAGACAGTTCATCATGTGTAGGCACAAGTGGAAACTTTGATGCCCAGTCCTTTAGAGGATGAGCTTAGACCACAGATTTCTCTGGCTCTGGCTCCGCAAAATCTTTCTGTAAAGGACCAGAGGCAAGTATTTCAGGCTTTTCAGACTATGTGGTCTCTGTTGAGCCCAGCATGGCTGTTTCAATAAAACTTTATAGACAGAAACAGGCAGTGGGCTGGATTTGGCCAGAAGGCTGTAGTTTGCCCAATCCTGATCTAGTCCAATTCTTTTGTTTTTTCTTTTCCTTTTAAGATGGTGATACTGAGGTCCAGAGATGCTGCTGACTTTGACTTGTAGCACAGCTGAGAAGGGAACCTGGGTCTCCTGGCCCTCAGATCAATGCTCTTGGGACTATTCCAGGCTGACCTGCCCAGGTGTTCATGTTGCTGACCAGTCCTACACACTCCATCTTCAAATTCAGAAACAGGAATGAGTTCAGATTTGGGCATGAGACCACTGACAGGAGCCCTTGTGCCCATCCTACTTCTCTTTCTGGTTGAGGGGCTGTGGAATGTCCTTCACAGGAGAAGTGACACTTGATTTGAAACTTGTAGGTAAATATGGGAATTATTATGTCCTTTTTTAAGGCTAGCTCCACTATTCTGATAGATCTTTCAGTCAAGAATATAAATTCTGACCACCACCTCCTAACTCAGACTTGGAAGACATTCAAATGCATCTTATTCTACCCTAACGTCCTTCCTTAATCATAACCTACTACTATTCTAAGATTAGTGTGCGTTGGGAGGAGGCAGGAAATGAAACTGGAAACACAGGCAAGAGCCAGATCACAGAGTGTTTTGTATGCCCTGCTGAGGATTTTGAGCTTCGCGTCGTTAACATAATAGGAGACTCTGCAAAGATTTTAATTACTTCAAGGAAGTAAAGAGATAATGCAATTTGTTTCTTAAAGTTACTTTGATGGTAATAGCAAGAATGGACTGAAGGGGTTCAAAAAGAACGACAGGTGAAGCAGTGCTTGAGAAAGCTCTAATAAGGATGAAATAAGTTGGGGCTGGAATAGAAGAAACCAAAAACAAGCAGGAGACTGGCTGGTGTTGCTCAGTGGTTGAGCATTGGCCCATGAACCAGGAGGAACCGTTCAATTCCCAGTCAGGGCACATTCCGAGTTGTAGGCTCGATCCCCAATTGGGGGCGTGCAGGAGGCAGCCAATGTTTCTCTCTCATGAATGTTTCTCTCTCTCTGTCCCTCTCCCTTCCTCTCTGAAATCAATAAAAATATATATTTTTTTGAAAAGCAGGAAATGAAAAGTGATTAAAAGAGGTGAAATTGTCCAAATTCAGTTCATAAAGATACTGCTGACTGAACTGATTGATTCATTCATTTGTTCATTCATCCATTTTACAAATATTTTTGACTTCCAAATGCCTGGCACACATGTGCAAGGCAGTGAACAAGATAAATGCTCAGCTCTCGTTTGGTTTACAGCCTAATAGGAGAGAGGGAAGATTATAAGAGACAAATATAAGTCTAGTTACAGAATTATTAGAAATAAAATCTATATAAGTTTGGGGGGGACTGTTTTTAATGGTGTTGTCAGAAAGATCTTTCTGACATGGAGGTATTTGAAAAGGCACCTAAAGCAGTGCTTGCTAGTAACACTAGCAAGCTTGGAGGGTGCTGCATTTTCAGCAAGTGTCATATGCCTCCAGTATCCCCTTCCCTTTGGACTCCAGTCATGAAACCTTTCTTTCTCTCTTTTCTAACTCTCTGGAATGTTCCAGAGGCTGACTTTAACCTGCTGGCATCCTGTAGGCACAGGGTCTCCTGGTAGTGCCTTGCCCCTGGAAACCGCAGGCATTTGAAGGGTCTTGACGCTTCGTTTTTGTTTTCAGTGCTGCGTTTTGCTTTATTTCTTTTTTAAAAATTTCTTACAGAGGCTATTTATTATACAGCAGCAGTCGGCATGCAGCAAGCAGAATTGCTTTTCATAATAAAGCTATTCATCTTCTGGCATGTCAGAAATTTCTCAAATTGATACTTATAATAAATATGATTAATACCATATTGTATTTCAGTTGTTGCTGTAAAATAATTGGGAACAAATATCGTATTGTGATGTTGACAGTGTTGGGTTGGTTGGTGCCAAATGGCGGGAGCAGCCAACTGTATTTCATTAACAGCCAACATTGCTACAATGCTATTAAGTTTTTCATAATCCCTTTACTCAGGGCTGATCATTCGTTCCGTTAGACAAATTCTTGCAACAATCACACGGGAAGTAAATCTGCCAGCGACAATGGCAGCAAGATGGGCCCCCATGGAGGCAGGAGGTGCCCTGCCTGTGAAATATGCTAGGCAGGTATTCCGAAGTTGGGCTTGAGGATTAAGAACTAATTAAGGGCCATGAAAAAGAGGTTAGGGCTGCCCTGGCCAGGTGGCTCAGTTGGTTGGAGCGTCATCTCATACACCAAAAAGTTGTGGGTTTGATTCCCAGTCATGGCACATACCTAGGTTGCAGGTTCAATCCCTGGTCGGGGTGTGTAGTCTCTCTCTCTCTCTCTCTTTCTCTCTCTCTCTCTCTCTCTCTCCTTCCCTCCCTCCCTTCCTGTGTCTCTAAAATAAATCAAAAAATCAATAAAAACATATCCTCAGGTGAGGATTTAAAAATATTAAAAGAGGGGGAAAAAGGGGGGGTTAGAGGTGAGTTTGCATTTAGGGTAGCAGGAGCGAGAGGAAGGGACATGACTTTAGAAGGAAGGTTAGATGCCTCCTGGATCCCTCACGCTTGTTCAGCCTCACCTGCTTCTCCCATATGGTTACTGGTAGCGCTCCAAATACATTAAACTGGTCCCACATGCCTCTCTGCATTTGCTAACACAATTTTCACTTCCTCACATGCCCTTCCCACTTCCTTGAAAGTCTGATAAATTCTTCTAGATTCTTCCAAACCTGGTTCAAGTGCCAGTTCTTCCCAACACCTGCCCACTCCCTCACTGGTCTGGGGTGAGGCCACATGCACTTGTCAACGACTCTACCTTCTACACTGCATTGCAATGACTTGGCTTCACGTGTCTTTCCCTTACATGGACTGCTCCTTGAAGGCAATACTTTGCCTTAGAACCAGGCTTGGCTTAGAGAAAGTTTCCAGTAAATACTTGTTAAACTGAATCAGGCAGAGGGGGACTCAGAAACAATCTGGGCATTACAGAGCCGGAGTTGCTAGCCACCCTGGTGACATACACAGAAGGGCCCTCCTGTACCAAGTGCTGAAGGCCTGCCAAGGACCCGAGCCTGCTTTCAGACCTCTCTCATGGATGTACCTACTCATGAACATGCATACATGACGTGCAGAGGAGTTAGCACATTCTCAAGGGTCATGGGTGTTCAACTGGGGACAAATTTCTTAGATAATTTGTCCAAGTCAGCATCGAATCACTTATAATGATAGAGATTTATAATGATAGAAATTCCTGGGTGCGCCGACATTATTCATGTTTCTGTTCAACACTCATGTACTGAACACCCAATCCATTGTCAGGATACTGGGCTGGACACTGAAGACAGAATCCTGAGTAAAGCTAACACGGGCCCTGCATCCATGTGGCTTACAATCCGCTGTGTGGAGGGGTGGTTTGCAGATATTATTTTTTCTTTCTACCTCTGAGGAAATGAGCAAATTCTTTAGTTCAAGCTCATATCCCTTTCCTCCCACCCATGCCAAAACATATTCCTACACCATGGCCATTATTATTATCACTTCATAATTTTCTGACTCTTCACTAGTTCACTAGTCTTCTCCTTCCTGCAGTCATCCTTCCTCTGCACTGAGGGTTATGTGGCCTCTGTAAGCCCAGGCCCTTCACTGACACATCCCAGCACTTTGCTCCATTGGTTTTTAGAAGCACTATCTCGTGTCAGCAGTCTCTCTGTGTTGTATGGTTGAAGACATGGACCCTTACCCCATTTTTTCCACGATGTTCAGAGAGATTGAGTGATTTCTCCAAGTTCACCTCAGTGGTGAGGCGCAGAAATAATATTTACCCCAGCTCCCTTCCAACCGCATCTTGCTATCTCCAAACATCTTTGCTAGAAATAAGCAACACTAAACCATGAATGCCATTGCCACACTATCTGGAGCTTCCGATGTATTTGTTAAATGGCTTCCGATGCATTTCTTAAACTTTGAACTTTGTATCATTTCAAGCACTGTTATTTTTATTTTCAGAAGTGGAAACAGCTGGCTTTACTATACCCTTGGGCCTTTGGCTTTCCGATGACTGTCTCCACCAAGGCTAGCTCTTCTCTCTTGAATAAGTGTTAAAAAGTTGAGTTATGGGCCTCCTAAGGATGTCACCCAGGAGGGGAAATCTGGCTTCTCAGCTCGGTTTGTTCTCTTACCAAGTGATTGCATGAAGTTGCTCCCCCAAATGAAGTTCTGTCTCCACAGACTCCTACCGGGGAGGGGCCGGTCGGATGTGCTGTCTCGGGCTGGGCAGCTTTCACAACCTCTGCGTGTGGGGTGGCATACCTTGCGATTGGCTGGGATGTTGCTGTACATTTTGTTTCAAATGTTCTGGCCCACAGTTGTCCCGGATGTGCTCCCCCATGTCCGGGTCTGCTCTGGTCTCCTCCAGAGCTTCTTGGATGCACAGCACATCCTTGGATCCAGCCCGGCAAGAGACCCCGAGGAAACTCTGCAGCTTTAGCTCAAGTCCTCTCCACTGCTGTTCCCTCTTTTGGAAAATGCCCAGTTGCCTCTTCAGCTGCCAAAGATCTCCTCCCAGCATGTTCTGTGAGCATTTGGTTGTCAAAGCTTGTTTAATGATGGGTCTTATTTTAAGCTGGGTTCCCTCTCTAACTCAGGGGCTACATGGTTTACTTGTTATTTAAAGAGAATACAACTCATGGTGGGAAAACCACATGGCACAGATGTTGCTACTCTCAACTGCATGGTCGGGTCTTGGTTGAATATCATAATTTCTATTTTAAAAAACAATTATTAAGTAGGTCAATGAATGTTTCTGAGTGATTTCTGTGTGTCCATATGTCAAGGTTTTTCCCTCTCACCCTCAGTCGATTTCTATATTGATCTGCCCCCTCCATGTGCAGGAGGCAGCTGATCGATGTTTCTCTCTCATCGATGTTTCTGGCTCTCTATCTCTCTCCCAACATCACATAACCACAGGTTTGGCCAGATAACCTGCCCTCCGTCTAATGGACTTGAGATTTGAGCTGCTCATCTCCTGTCTGTTTCTTTCTGGGGACCAATTTCCTTCCTATATTAGGTTGGCTTCCAACAGGATGTGGAATGGGATTGCCAACAAATTGTGAAATCGTATGCCACCTCTTCCACCACCTTAAAAAGTCTACATCTCTTTTCTGCATTCCAGTTTCAACCATTCCTGGGAAGGTCTCTAATTGGTGAGTTTGGGGTTAGATACTCACCCCCAGCCCAATCCACTGTGACCACAGGAGGCGGCAGGATATTGGTGCATGGATAGAGGCATACATTTCATCATGATGCTTTCTTGAGTAAGAGAGAAAGGTTGGAGTTACTTGGATCAAGCTCATTAGAAATAGACTATTGTAGAAATGAGGGAGAGAATTATCTAACTGAACTTTATTTTGTGCTGACTGCCAGGGTTATTGTTTAATTCAACAAGTACATTTAGGGGGACTTATTTGAGCCAGCAATGCTCTGAGCACTGAAAATACAGTGGTGACTAAGATGAAGTCCTGCTATCTGGAGTTTTTATTGAGTAGGTAAGATAAAATATGTAAAAAAATAAAGAAGAAAATTATAGATAGCGATAAATACTAAACAGAATACTGAGATAAATAGTATCAAGAAAGGGTGAGTGAGTGCCTTATCTAGAGTAGTAGGAAAAACCTCTATAGGGAGATGCCATTGAACTGAGACCTGAATAATTTCATGAAAAGAGCATTCCAGGCTAAGGGAATAGTCAATGTAAAGGCTCTGAGCCTTGCAAGTTCAAGGAATGGAGACATCATGGTGGCTAACGTGTTGCAGTGGCAGCACTGTACTCAACCAGATCTTAGGGATTGTCAGAGGATGTTCTAGCTGCTGCATCTCAGCTGCCTCCGCTCAGGGCCGAAGCGAGAATTGGTATAAAAGCTTCCTTTGTGCTTCAGAGAAATGTCGATGAGAATCTTACATCCCAGATACGTTTCCCACTAGCCCACTGTACCTTGCATACTTTCAGTGACAGGAAAGCTCACTGCCATTTTATTTTCAGACAGATCTCACTGTTGGATAATCTTTTCCTCTTTTGGATATGCAAATCCTATTTTACCTTACCGTATCTCCTGCCCATCAGAGCTCATGTTGCTTTTCTTAACTGGTAGCATAAAGCGAGTCCCTGTTCTGCCTGACTGCCCAAATATTTGAAGTCAGTTCTCTCCTTTATGAAAATCACCCCACATTCCTTTATTATTTCTCAGGGATAAGCTGTGATGACCCTGGCCACCCTGGGTAACCCCTTCAGTTTACAGGTGTTGTCTGGAGAGAGTGGCCTGATTGCCAAATGCCTTGAGAGCAATACCTTCCTGTTTTGGACTTAAGATTTATATATATATATATTTGATTTTTTTTACAGAGAGGAAGGAAGAGGGATAGAAAGTTAGAAACATCGATGAGAGAGAAACATCGATCAGCTGCCTCCTGCACACCCCCTACTGGGGATGTGCCCGCAACCAAGGTACATGCCCTTGACCGGAATCGAACCTGGGACCCTTCAGTCCGCGGGCCGACGCTCTATCCACTGAGCCAAACCAGTTACGACTTAAGATTTTTATTAATGTGGCCTCAGAATTGAATGTTTTGGCAGTATTGCCATCTACTGTCCCACGTACACCATCCATTGAGCCCACAGCTGTCTTGCCTTACACATCTCACCCTAGAGTGTTTGGTTTGGGCATCAGGAAGTTCTCTCTGGCATCTGAATTTGGGAAACCAACCCAAATACTCTACAGCGATGAGCTCACTACACTATCCAACATCCTCAGCATTGGGGCAACCCTGAGCTCCTCCGTTACGTGGACTTCAGGTCTCCAGCCCCAAACCAGCCAGGATCAGAGATTCTTGACAATCAGACAAACTGGCAGGAAGGGTTTAGAATATATGTATTTTCATACATACTCACATATGCATGTTCTAATAGAATATATATGTACATACATACTATATTATGTGCATACCTACTTACATGGTTCAATGTGGGTTCAGTTATTTTATTAGAGTATACAAGGGACTGAACAACTAAATACTTAAAATTACAACTCTGACCATTTTCAGGGGCCACCTAATCAAGAGGACATCAACTGTCTTCAAGAGTGGGTTCCATGAAGTTGGGCAGTAGACTCATTCACATGAGAGAGAATCGCAAGTGCAGGGAATGAAATGAAAAGAGGTGTTGAGTCGCTAGTGTTTGTTTTTGTTGCCTGACTTTATTCTGTGGCGTGGAGTCTGGGTAAGGCTGGGGGAGGGAAAAGGGGATGGGAAGACATCGGTATTAACTGGGCTGGAGTTGCTGGGCTCCCAGGCATGATCTCGCTTCACCTCACAGTCGCCCTGTGAAGGAGACTGTACTGCTCCCATTTTTCCGAGGAGGAAAGCAGGAATGGACCATGTCTGGGCCACGGCTCTGCTCCAGGCCTTGCTGGAAGGATCGTTAAAGCATTCCCTTTGTCAGCCTACGGACTCCTCTGTCCAGTCCCACTTCCTCTGCTCCCCGGAGCAGGGGTTATTAGAGAGGCACTGGCATGACTTCATTTCCGATTTCTAATTTTTCTTTTCCTGTGTCTCTTTCCTCCATTTCACCTTTCAAAATAATTTCTCCAATCCCATTTCCTCTTCAAATTTCCTCTTGGCCTATGTACCATTTCCTCTTCTATGACTGAAACAAATAGCTCTCATCCTAATTGGCAAAATGAAAGAAATAAGTTGCTCCCTGAGAATAATTAACTCTTTGTTAATTGTATATTTGGAAAGGACTCGAGAGAAGGCTTTTTTTAGTCTACTCAGGAATTGCAATGCGGCACTTCATTTATCAGGATAAAATGACTTCGGTTTAGTGGCTATTTTTAAGAAGGATGTCAAAAGTGGCAAGAAGATCTCGATTTCTTAATATTGAAAACAATGCAATATTAAAAACGTATAGTGGATGTTCTTTAAAATACAATCCCTGAGATTTCTGAGTTTCCACATATTTTATTTTAGTTAAGTATTTATTAGCTGCCATCACTTTAGCTTTGTGCATGGTAATATATTTTTGAAAAGTTCTAATAAGTAGATATATCTCCAATGACAAAGAACATTTTACAAAATTACCATTCCTTTCATGTGCTATCTACACCATCTGGTAAACCCATTCATTGACTCACACAATTAATAAATATCCTTTAGACATCTAGTACAGGCCTGGCGCGTGCTAAATACCAGTGACAGGGTGGTAATAAGAGAGATGTATTGCCACTCTCATGGAGTTTACCGCCTCTGGGCAAAGAGGCCATAAACAAGTATAATAATAATAACTAATAATAATAAACAAACTATCACACAGGCACGACAGATAAGAGCCATGCAGGAAATAAATACAGAGAGTCACGGCGCTGGGTTCGAGCCACCTTCGCTAGAGAGGTCAGGATTAGGAGGTGGCATCCAGACTTAGCCCTGGAGAAGAGAAAGAGGTCAGATCGGACAGGTAGACGTGAAGAGCAGCCATTCCTCTTGGAAACGAAGATGAGCCCTCCAGGAACAGGCGCTCCCAGGGCACGTAGAGATCGCCCCTGAACTTGTATAAACCAGACAGCAAGCCAGCTGCACGGTGGAGATTAGAGAGCTTACAGGGCCTGCTTCCTGACCCACAGCATTTTGTCTCTTCTCACTAGCCTGTTTCCTGTTTTCCCCATTTTTGCTTTTTTTTTGCCTCTCTCTCCCTGCCTGCTGTCATCTCCAGGGTCCAGCTAGACTTTCCTTTTCTCTGCCCTGGACACTAGGGTTGGAATAAACAAACCGGACAGGACAGCCTTGGGCATGTTTATAGGGTGTGCTGGAGCATCTCAAAGGCACAGTGTGACTGAGCCGGGAACCTCAGCCGGGCGGCTTCACATTGTTCCTGGACGGGAGGGCGGTCTCCCCCTTCAGCGGGCGTGTGCCTGGCCTTTAATAATGGAGTCTTATCTAATTGGTGCTTCCTTTACATCAATGGAAGTCGGAGCACAAGACGCAGGAACAAAGCCACATGTCAGCAGTTAAGTATAAGTGAGGGTTCAGGCCCATCATTCCGTGGGCTTTGCAGGAATATTTAGAACTCGGCCTCATGACTAAGGCATATGTCCTTGGGCGGGTCAGCTTCATAGAAGCCATCTGGCCTGCGTTTTCTGGTCTAAAATGATAGCACTCCCCCCTCACGCAATTTATATTTCTAAGAAGATGGGAGAGAGCGATGATGAAGGACCATCCGACGATTTCTTTGTCACTTCCATATAGAATAAAAATTAAAAGTCCGGAACTGTTATTACATTGGGGTTTAAAAAATACACACAAGCGAAGGAAGCTTGCCAGCAATGTTAACTGGAGATTTGTTTCATTTTCTCGCTCTGCTTGTGAATAGTATGCATTGCAAGAGCATCGCGGAAGTCGTGGTTTTTTAATTAAAGTAATTCCAGAAGCAGAGGATATTATCTGCTACGTGAAAAGCTTGACACCCTCAGCCCCCATTTTAATCACCTAAAAACAATCAAGTCAGACGGTTCCTCTCTGCTTCTTTCCAAATCCTTATGGGAAACATTACAGCGCAGAAGGTAAAGAAATTCTACCGAATGGGGGCCTTGCCCGGAGAATTTCCTGAGGCTCTCACAGAAGCTTCCAGTCCATCTCTGTTTGTGTGAGCAGCTGCCAGATGGGGATTTCACTTCATAAATGTCAGACGTGGAAGGAAGGGCAGGATCGCGCCTGTGACTGCCGATGTTGGAAGAGAGTGGAGACCATGAGGAGGGGGTTTCCCTTGGCGGCGCAGTAGTGAACGTCACTTCCTCCGATGGCCACAGCTGCCCAGGTCACACTGACCGGCTGGTGATCAAGGTTCCTGAAGACATGGATCTAGTGTCTGTGTGGGTGACACGTGAAGGACCCCCCCAGGAACCCTGTCTTGCTTTGTGCTCGCTCCCAAATGCCTTGGTTTGAATTGGCTAACAAGGGGGGCGGTGGTGTGATTCTCTCTTCCTTAAGTCAGCGGCTTTCCAATGCTGTTTGCTCTTCTTCCATCTAGAATGCTCTTTTGATGACCGGTCTCTTTCCTCCATACGTTTTCCATTCAATGTCACCTCTTCAAAATCGTCTTTTTAAATCACACCACTGAAAGTAGACAGCCCCCTCCAAATTTTTTGTAATCATACAAATTATATATATATATATACATACTAGTATATAAACATGGGTGCATAATAGAAAACTTGGAAAGTATAAATATAGAGAGGAAAGAGGAAAGAGACTTCTAATTCTGCCATGCAGATAGATTCACTGACACTATTTTGTTATATATTCTTCCTTCCACAAATATTGCTATACAGAATGGATATCCTAATTCAAAGATAGCTGTGTCCTATTTTTTTCCCACTTCACTTTTCATCATGGCTCCTTTGTACTTATAAATAACCTCTTTGTACTTATAATTTTAATAGAGTGTAATGTGCTGTCTTCTGGAATCATTGCAATTTGCTTAACTATTTTTTTTTCGTTTGACATTTACTTGTTTCCACATCTTTTAAAAGTAAATATATAGCACTGTAAGCAACAGCTTTGCAGCTAACAAAAAAGTAGCTAAAGATAAAGGCAGAGCCTGTATCTCTATGTGCTGTTATCTGAATAGGACTGACGTTTTCTAGATGGCCTGCCTGCTGTAGGTGTAAGGTACATAATCCTGAGAAAGCTCTTTGAGCTTATGGATGTGTGTGTGTGTGTGTGTGTGTGTGTGTGTGTGTGTAGTAATAACAATAGTACATCAACACTTTACAACTAGAAATATTAGCTCTGGTCACAGACTCTGATCATCTGAAAGACCAACTTAACACATATGCAATTATGTTGAAAGTAACTACTTTTTAACATACTTAGAACAAACAGGTGAATTTATTGAGAAGACAGTCCAACTGCTGAGCCCAATCAAATATCCATATCATCCTGGAATGGACCAAAACAGAGAAAGACATGTCTTCAATCCTAGTGACCACATACATGTGCAGTTACATGTACACACACTCACCCACACGAAGAGCAAAGAGACCTGGGCATCATGTTTCAATTTATGGATGCTACTTAATTGAAATGCAATTACAGCATAATGATTAGGAGAATGGATTCTGGAGTCAGACTGTCTGAATTCAAATTCTGGCTCCACCCTGGCTAACTCTGTAACTTTCGGCTGCTCCTTACATCCCAGTTGCCTCATTCATAAAATGAGATTTAATGTTACATAGGTCATAGTTAATGCTTTGATGCAGACATAATGAGATAATACATGGAAAGCTCTTAGCCCTGGCTCATGGGAACTCCCCCATTGACAGTAGCTGTAATTGTTGTTTTATTGGACTCACTTCCTCCATTCTTTGTGGAAGATCCAGTTTTCGCTGTAGTGCGTGCTTTGGTTTCCGTAAGGCAAAATCTCCCAAGAATTACTTCAAGTCGCTTCTAGGGAGAGGCAGCCCCTGACTGCCCTCCTCAGTGGCACCTTCCTCCTGCGTTCCTGACTCATTCATAAGCCACCATTCATCCGGGCACTGTGCTAGGTGCGAGGGTTCAGAGAGCAATGAAGACACGGTGTCTGGCGTCACGGAGGTGTCATCCTCTCACACATTTACAAACCTCCTCAGTGCATATCAGTACGCCGGCTTCTCGGAGTTATGCCCTACTCCCTTGACAAGCCTAGCCTAGTTTGTGCAAAAATTCTCTGTGTTTTCCAGGGCAAACATGATGTTCAATGAAATTAAGAAAAAAATATTTACTAAAAGAGAACATAAAAGAATTGAAGGCAGAGAGTACAAGCAGAGTCCACTTGGATATCTTTCCAAGGAGCAGGTTACTGGGTGGACGGAAACCAGGAACGAGCCCCAGGCCTGGAAGCAGCGCTGTGTCCGGTTCCTGGCCTCCAAGATGCCAGCTTGTTCCTCAGAAGTCACTGAGCCCCGGCAGGTCCCTCTCAGCCTCTGGCCTCTATCAAGCCAGCCACTGACTCTGTTTGTCCTGCCTCTAGCCAGATCAGCGGTTCCCAACCTTTCTTTGGCCATGCCCCACCTAAGCATCTCTGAAATCCTGATGCCCCCTCCTGTGACATATAATTCTTATGCAAAAAGTGAACTCCTATTCATGTGGAGGAAGCCTAAAAGGCCATGAATTTGGTGTAAACAAGCTTCCAAAGAACATGGCATCCAGGAAAGAGAAAAATAAAAGAACGAAAGAACAGTTAAAGTACCATGGAAGAAATCCCTAAGAAACGGTTTCAATAATAATATGAAAAAATAGCAAATAAGTTTCAAAACCTATAATAGACAACTGAAAGGCATAAATATGTCACAATATATATCGAACTACGGTATATGAGGCCCATAAAACTATACGAAATGCAAAAAATTCACTGTTAGTAACTCATTCTCAAATTGCCCCCCTTAAAAATCAAATTGCTCCCTCCCCCCCGTGGGGCGTGTGCCCCACTTTGGGAACCACTGAGCTAGATCCAAAAGACCCTCCCTCCCGTGAATGTGAAACCTTTTCCTAACTTTTTTCCCCCAGGATGGGCTTGCTATAGTCGGCGGGGAGGGGGGGGAGGGGGGGGGGCAGGCCCGGCAGACAGCCTCTGAGTATCCGTGATAACCTCCCCACCGAGGCTATCAGCCCCACCCACTCTCAAACCAACCACCATGATAGCTACTCCACACCAATAGGGATTACCCAACACACTGGACAGGCTCAAGGCAGCGCTGCCCAACAGAAATATAATGTGAGCCACATACAATTTCTAAATTTTCTAGTCACTACATTAAAAAAAAATAGATAAAAATAATTTCAGTAACATATTTTATTTGAATATACTAAATTTTTTACCATTGTAATGTGTAGTCAAATATAGATTATAAATGAGATATTTTACATTATTTTTTATTCTTAGTCTGAAATCAGGTTTGTGCTTTGCACGTACAGCATGTCTCAGTTCAGAGTAGCCGCGTTTCCAGTGCTCAATGCCACACGTAATCGGTGGCTACCATGTTAGACAGCACGGACCCAGGAAATGCAAAGACCTCCACAACCAGCAATGCTAATATACACACTGCAAGCATTCTCCCACCCACCATTGCAGGAGGGTCATTCTCTCATAACCTCTTACTTCCTTTCTCCCATGAACCCTTCCAATATTAATAAATCAACTCCTTGTCCAAGTATCATATCCAAACGATGTTTCCCACAATGCTTTCAAGAAACTTCCATCCATAGAACTCTGCCCCAATCCAACTCCCTCTATTGTAAGAGGGTGTTTCGCATTTCTGGAGCAAATGCTTCAATATATCATCTTCAGCCAATATCATTAACCATCATATTATACATAGTTCTGGACTGAATTTCAATTAAATGTAAGTGAAACTGGGATAGTCTCCATCTGCTTTCGACTTGACCATGTCTGTAAACACAACCAGCGATGCTTGTGCCTTTGCTGGTGGCTTCTAAGTACAATTTTTACCCTGTTAGAAAATGGATTTGAAAGATGAACAAACACACAGGGTTGCTGTGTTACTTGGCTGAACTGATTGGACCTTAAGTCCAAATAACCAAGCCAGTCCCCAAAGCAGATAAAAATTACTACCACCAAGAGGCTCTCCGGGGACCGGAGCTCTGTCATACTTTTACAGAGCTAGTTCCCATTTTCCTTTTCTTTCATCTTATGTTTTATGAGAAAAAATGAAATGGTCAAATAAGATCACATATCAGCATGTGAAAAGGAAATTGTTAACTCCCATTCAAGCTTTCCCTCTTCTGAGAAGCTTCCCTTCCTGACCCGGAGGTGTGTGGTTGGTGCCCCTAATGTGTGTGACTATAGATTTTATGCACGTTGTAATGACTAAAGGTGAGGACTCTGGGGCCAGGCTCCTGGGTTCAATCCCCGGCTCTCCCATTTATTAGCTGTGTGGACCAGTTGTTTAACTTCTCTATGTTTCTGTGTCCCAGTCAGAATGCCTATTCTTAGAGTTGTGAGGATTAAATGAGTTAATACACAAAAACACTGATAGTAGTTATTACTCGCAAGTATTAAATGTTGGCTGTTATTACGTTGGATTTTGTTCTCTCAATAACCACAGTCATCTTCAAATATAACTAGCCCAAACATTAACAATTTCCAAACAAATCTAGCTTTTCCACTGCCTTTCCTAATTCTATCTATGTTGTCACCATTTCCCTTTGTAAAAAATGTTTTTTAATTTTTTAAAAAAATGTTTTCATTGATTTTAGAGAGAGAGGAAGGGGAGAGAGGGAGAGAGATCTATGTGGAAGAGAAACATCGATCAGCTGCCTCCTGCATGTACCCCCACCTACAATCAAACTGGCGACCTCTCGGTGCATGAGAGGGTTCTCAACCAACTGAGCCACACTAGCCAGGGCACCATTCTCCTTTTTAACCCTGCCCAGAACTTTGGGGTTGTCTCTGGTCCCTCTCAAAGTCTTCCCATGTCCAGTTCGTCATTATGTCCATAGATGCTTTGCCTTCCTAATTGCCCTAGGAGACATCAACAGGAAGATCACGGGATTTCGATGCCAATGAGCTACCCTAGCTCTGAAATTCAAGAGCTGAGTGGTCTGAGGTCATTTTTCAGCCTTTGATCCTCAACCTCCTCTGAAATGCAAATTGTTTTAATACCTATTTCATATTTTAATTGTATCGCATACCCAATACATGTGAAAGATGTTTGCCAAGCACATGTACCATACACACACTGGAAATTGCTCTATGTGGCTCTCAAGCTCAGTGGATTGGGGCTGAGAACAAGTCACATTGCAGAACATTTTATTTCTTTTTTCCCCTCAGAATCTTAGAATCTCAGTACTTAAAATGACCTTAAAAGTTTATCTATTACTTATCCAATGCTTTTATTTTATTTCTTTTTTTCCCTCTGAACTCCGCACTAATTGATTTGTTCAGTCCCTGACTGCAACTTTCTACTTTTGCATCATCATTGTCAAGGTCTTTCCTCCACTGCAACACATCAGTGGATTGACCCACACTTCTTAGGTGTCTTAGAATAGGACATGCTACAATCACCACGCTACAGGCCACCAGCTGTCATCCTGTGTACCTGAAAGCCAGCCCTGGGAGTGAGGAAAACATCACCTCCACAGAATCATCACAGCCATGGGGCTCAGCGCTCAGTCTGAGGACAACCATCAGTAAGATCCAGTTGAGTGAATGGCGAGCTGAGCGAATGGAGGTGAAATGGCTGATGGATTCAACTGCAACCCTTTTAGTGCCCGATAATGGTATTTGTTCTTCAAAATTTATGTAAATACTCTAAGAACCATAGCCAAGCTGAATGAATTTCAGGAAATTTATGAATTATTTCTACGGCCTGGAAAACATTAAAATTCAGAATTTTCTTTCACCCAAATCTCATTAAACTGTCAGACATTTTTCTGCGTTTTCTAGTAACTTATCAAGGGGTGTGTGTGTGTGTGTGTGTGTGTGTGTTGATAATCAGCTATAATAGGAGAAATTCTGGAAAAGTGTTTGACAGTTTAATGAGAGTTTGAGATATTGGTTATGAGAGTTTGAGATATTGGTTTTCCAAGGCTCCAGCACGTGTTGAAGCAGCGTACTAAACTCTGGTGGCACCACAAATTCAAAACTTTCTACCTCAGACAAATCCTGGGAGAGGCCTGGGGTGGCTATTTTTTTGATGGTGTATTCTTGGTATTTTGAGGATTTCAGTCCTGTGATCCGAGCCTGTCAAATTCCCAAGAACTCATGGCATTGCCACATCCCTTGACCAAATCTTACCCTCTGAGAAAGGCTGAAACTCCTGGTATTTCAACCAGGTGTCAAGGCCATCGTTTCCCAGGCACCCCCATTTCCATGGGAAAGGAGAGCGGGGTGGTGGAGTGTCAGGCACAGCTAGTTTCGTCCTTTCTTGGGCTTCAAGGATGCCTATGGCATCATCTCTCGATGAAGCTTCTTATGGCCCCACTTCAACCTCTATTTTCTGGGTCGTCTCTAGAGACCCTAACAGTCCTTGCTTTGGGCTACAGTTCCAAATGATCACTTCAGTGAGGAGCTGCTCTGCTCTCTGGTGTTGGAGGTGGGTAGGGGTCGGGGCGAATGTTAGCAGGTGTGATGATAGAAAACCATGAAGAGCAGGAAGGAACAGGAAGAAGCTGACTTATTGGCGTCCCTGACAGCCATCACAACAGCCGCCTAATTACATGCTACGTCTTTCAATTCCTTTGCATCCCTGACAGGTGAGCATGATCACCCCATTTTCTAAATGAAAGAAATAAGCTTTAAAAACGTAAATTCCTTGCCTCTGTGGCAGAGTTGCCTAAGTGCCAGCACCTTCAGGTGGTGCTCCTCCTCCTAACACACAGATACCTGAATCCTGGCCTCAAGGAGGGAGAACTGCTGGACTTCCTTTCCCACCACACCCATTGGCAAGGGGGCATTTCACACTTTGTTGCCAAGACCAAACTCAGAGGGAAGGTAGGGGAGGGTGGGGGTAAGGGGGGGAGATCAACCAAAGGACTTATATGCAAGCACATAGGCCTAACCAATGGACACAGACAACAGGGGGGTGAGGGCATGAGTGGGGGGATGGGGGTAATGTGGGGATAAGGACACATACGTAATAACTTAATAAAGAAATTTAAAAAAAAAAACAGTGGGGAAGCAAAAGAGAGAGAAAGACGAAGCCTGAGACCCAGACATCGATTTGCTGCTCCACTTCTTCATCCACTCATTGGTTGCCCTGACCAGAGATCGAACCCACAACCTCGGCGTATTGGGACGATGCTCTAATCAACTGAGCTAGGCGGCTAAGGCGAGGTCCATTTTATGTTTGATTTCGAATTCAATTGCCAAATATTTACAGAACAACTTTGAGGAATTCTGATCTCATCGTGGCAGGACAACTGCTTTGTTCCTGATCCCAATAAACTCACAGTCCAGTGGATGAGACGCAAATATAAACAGCATCCTCTAACACAGCTTTACAAGCACAACAGCAGCACGTGTGCAGGAAGTGAAAGGACCGGAATCAAGGAAAGGGCTCCTGACTCGAGGGATGATCAGAGCTGTCTCACTGAGGGATAATGCCCCTTCTGCATTTTATGAAATAAATTAGTTAGTCCAATTCGACTTCTTTTGACCCAGTAAATAAATAAAAAAAAAACTAAATGTACATAACAAAATAAATATTTCCAAATGCACATTTCCAACATGCTCTCTCCATAGCCCGGCTTTCTTTGGCGAGCACTGTGAAATGCTCACCGTGAAATGCTCACCTCTACCTTGCAGGGACAGATCACGTGGTTCATCTTGACAAATGAATCTGCTGGCTACTGACAGCCGGGTCTCATTACACAGATAGAAGGTCGGCCTTTTTCGTAAAAGAGAAATACCTATCTCTCTTTATGGTGCTGCAGCCCCTTTAAATTGTGGGCTGTGGGATAATTTCCACAATAAAATTTGTAGCATATAAAAGACCTCTCTAGCCATTTCCCATCTCATGGAAATACTGCAAAAAGTGTACTTAATTCATTCTTGATTGAGAGACACTGACCACATTAACTGCATTCTCTATAGCATCTTCTTACGCTTCCTACTTCAACTTTGATGCAGCAGTTGGTCTCTGACTTATGCAGTAAATAACTTTTAAGTGTGGTGCCCTCTGCAAACCTAACACCATTCTTCCACCACCACCCCTTTATTTCTAATGAGAGCATCGTTGTGTTTATTAAGTCCACTATGTGTGTGAGGGCATCCTTGCTTATTAGGCTCACATACAAAAATGTTTTTCACATACTTTTAATATTAAATGAGAATCTAGAAAATTCGATAAATAGAAACGTGTGGGAAACACTTGTGCTTTCATTTCACAGTACAACATTCTGTTTTGTAATTGCTTACGTGTTTATTTCTTTAAACATTTAGCGATGCTGTCCATATAGGGCATCATCGTATATGTTGAGAAGGGAATACATTGGGCTTGTTACCATGTTCTTTTCCATCTATTACCTCAGCTTTTTCCCTGTATCACAGTGATATGTGGCTTTTTATCTTCTAAAAATCAATTAAGAAATTAGCCCTGCTGGCGTGGCTCAGTGGTTGAGTGTGGACCCATGAACCAGGAGGTCACGGTTCCATTCCCGGTCAGGGCACATGCCCAGGTTGTGGGCTCAATCCCCAGTGGGGGCCCAGCAGGAGGCATCCAATCAATGATTCTCTCTCATCATTGATGTTTCTCTCTCTCCCTCTCTGAAATCAATAAAAATATTTTTAAAAAATAAATTAAACAATCTTCTAAATCATTATATTTACTCAAATTTCCTGAAATGAAATGCGTGATGCATGATTTTAAACATTCCTGCAAAAAATAAAACCCTGCTGCCATCTGTCCTCATATCTTCCTCTTGCTCACTGATTGCTTGGCTCATTGTGATGCCTTCGTACTGTTATTCACTAATATCTCAAGGCACAGATACACCTGAGGTGAGCTTCAGAGTTCATGTTGGTGGATGTGAATCCACGTTTCAAATAGACACGTGGGTGATGTCCGTGTTTTGGGCTAATGCCCGTCGGATCTCATTAGATAATCCCTGCTCTTTGCTCATAATTTGGATGAATCCGGGGAGGTACCAGCTCCTGTTTTATTGTTGAGGCTCAGGCTTGCATTATTGGTGTTTTGCAGTTTCATTACAGGAAGATTTTAAGCCACATGTCCGCTTTGTGAGGGGTAGTTTAATTAAAACTAGGTAATATTGTGTCTTAATCCCCAGAGCAGAGCCCCGGGGCTGCAGGGAGCTGGCATCTCATTGATTGGCAGACTGGTCTGGGGACAGCGAGGGCACAGGAAGGGAAGTGCCATTGATCGAGCGGAGCCTTCCCTCCCCCACTGAGAGCTTCCCTTATGCAAAATGTCATTACACAAGAATGTATATCTGTATGTTTTCTGCAACCACGACAATTTCAGTTCCAGCAGATGTGAATTTTGTGATGCCTATTGTAGATAGAAAATGGGGGGGTACGGGTGGGAAATAAAGATAAAGCAGTGGCAGTAAAGATAATTTTTTTGAAGCTTTGAGAAAGCCAATGAGGATGAGGGAAAATAGAACCCAATTTTAGAACGGCAGTAAATTTGGAGGTGAAGGAGGTAGAAGAGGTGCTACTAGGGGCGGGCCTTGGAGAGGCAGGGGGTGGGGACTGTTGGGGTGATAAGCACTCCCGCAGTTAGTGGATCCAACATGCAGAGGGGGGAGGACCAGTCTTGGGGGAGAATAGAAAAGCAAGCGCCTAGTGCAGCGGTTCTCAACCTGTGGGTCGCGACCCCTTTGGGGGTCGAACGACCCTTTCACAGGGGTCGCCTAAGACCATCAGAAAACACATATATAATTACATATTGTTTTGTGATTAATCACTATGCTTTAATTATGTTCAATTTGTAACAATGAAATTGGGGGTCACCACAACATGAGGAACTGTATTAAAGGGTCGTGGCATTAGGAAGGTTGAGAACCACTGGCCTAGTGGGTGTGTTACCCCAACGAAGCCCAGGACACATTTGAAACAAAGAAGTTATTTCCTGAAGTGTTTTTACTGGCAAGGAGTTCTAAATGCCCATGAAGAGTGAAGGATTTGCTATTGTACGTTTAAAATGTGTAAAATATTAACATTGCCTTACTTATGATATCCTTATTGTATTCTATCTTAGTCAATTAAATATTTATTCATAAGGAATTGTATAGATTTATTAGCAACCTCGGTTCTTCTTCCACTTTCCTTTGGTTCCTGAAATTAAATGACCTAGCTCCTTGCCAATTCACATACTTTGTAGGTTTCCAGGATCTAACTCCTATATTTTGTTGTTGTTGTTAATCCTCATCTGAGGATATTTTTTTCATTGATTTTTTTTAGATAGAGTAGAAGGGAGGGAGGGGCAGAGAGAGAGAGAGAGAGAGAGACAGAGAGAGCGAGAGAGAGAGAGAGGTTGCCTCCCACACACACCCTGGCCAGGGCCCAGTATCAAACCTGCAACCCAGGTATGCCTCCCACACACACCCTGGCCAGGGCCCAGTATCAAACCTGCAACCCAGGTATGTGCCATTGGAATCGAACCCAAGACACTTTTGTGTGCAGGCTGATATTCTAACCATTGAGCAACACCGGCCAGGGCTAACTCCTGCATTTTGAAGGACACGCTTTTTGTTAGAAATATCACTAAGCATTTTATCTATAGTCTTTAAACCTCACATCCATTTAGCGCCTAGACAAATGCCAATCTCTGTAGTAAACAATCTGTATGCATGTGCTGGGCTGTTAAAGTATTGTTATCAGCCTTTTACACAATAGAAATCTGAGGTCTGGAGAATTTGGGGAGATACTAATTGAACTTGAATGTATTGGTTTCCTGTGGCTGCTGTAACAAATAACCACAAATTGAGTGGCTTAAAACAACACAGTGTTATTACCTTACTAGAGGCCTGCTGCACAAAATTCGTGCACGGGTAGGGTCCCTAGGCCTGGCCAGTGATCAGGGCCGATCGGGGCCTTCCTTCCCCCGGCTGCTGGCTGCCAGCTGGGGCCTTCCTTTGTTACGTGCTGCCCCCTGGTTGTCAGCACACATCAGAACAAGCAGTCAAACTCCCAGTCGGTTGAACTCCCAAGGGGACAATTTGCATATTAGCCTTTTATTATATAGGATAGGTCTGGATGTCAGAAGTCTGAAATGGGTGTCACTGGGCTTAAAGTAAGGAGTCGGCTGCTTTCCTTCTGGAGGCCAAGGGGACGGTTTTCTTTCCTGCCTTTGCCCACTTCCAGAGGCACTTGCATTTCATAGCTTTTCAACTCCAAGGCCAGCAATCACATCCTTCCAACCTCTGCTTTTGATGGCACCCCTTTTTTATTTTTTCACTCTGACTCTCTTGTCTCCCTGTCACTAATAAGGACCCCGTGTAAGTTGGTTGGGTCCACCTGGACATTTCAGGGTAATCTCCCCATCACAAAATCCTTGATTCAATCACAGATGTGAAGTCCCTTTTTTAAAAAAATATATATTCTATTGATTTTTTTGTGAAGAGGAAGGGAGAGGGATAGTCAGAAACATTGATGAGAAACATCGATCAGCTGCCTCTTGCACACCTCCCACTGGGGATGTGCCCACAACCAAGGCACGTGCCCCTGACCAGAATCGAACCTGGGACCCTTCAACCTGCAGGCCAACACTCTATCCACTGAGCCAAACTGGTTAGGGCTGAAGTCCCTTTTGTCATACAAACTAACATCCACAGGACATGGAGATTTGGCATTTGGGGGGGGGGGCATGATTCTGCCCACAACATAAACCTAGATTTGTCTAAAGGTTGTGCCTAAGAAACTTCTATTTTAAATTGATTTATCCAATATATATATATATTGGGGAGTTGAATATATTTTGTGATTAATATATATATATATATTTTTTCATTTAGACCTGCTATTTGCAAGACTATGTTCTAAGCCCTAAGGATGTAATGTTGACCAAGACAGTCCCAACCACTGCAGGCTGGCTGCCAGGCCCACCTCTCCATCTCCCCCCAGATACTCATCCATTAAAAATTCACGGAGTCAGTTAAATGGACACATTATGCCCGGTGGAAAGGGGGAGGAAAGACATGCAATTAAGATCTGTGGTCCAAAGGACTGCTCAATCTACATAGAAAATGAACTGCATACAAAAGAAGATAAAAGCAAACAGAGGGAAAAGAGGCAATGAATTCACCTTGAGAAAGAACTCTGTCTGTATGAAAACAAAATACCTTTAAAAGTGCTTGGAGCAGAGGAAATATAACCGGCTATTGTCCAGGTCAGCAAGCAAAGAGGCTCAGAGAGGTAGAAAGTTACTCTGCATGAATGAAAGAAAAAAATTATTAATTTGCTCCTGATAAAGAGGATAGAAGGGGGGAAAAAGTGTAAGGCATTTGCCTCTGATACAGAATGGCTCTGGGATTGCTGTCCGAGATGTGCCTCTATTTGGGGCAGGGGACCCTCGTGATGAGGATAAAGATGAAAAGATTTGCCACCATGAAGGCCAAATGAAGATCACTTGGAATATAGCCAATGCCTTCGAAGGGTAAATACCTGAATGAGTGAAAAATCAACTCTTCAGTGTGAAAATAATTATAATTGTCAGCATTTACAAAGCCTGGTCTGTCTACAGTGCGTGTCACAATCGGTCTGCCAAGCAGCTAAGTGGGATATATCAACTTTAAAAGTCCTTCTACAGCGTATAGAGAACTTTTATACAATCTCCACAGGGAGGGTGTGGAACAGTCAGAGCGAAACCACCAGCTCCATAGATTCAACCCACAGCAAATCCCCAGAGCTAAGCCACGTCCTCTTAAATAGAGGTGCGGGCCCAGAACCAGCTCTAACCGCAGGCAGGAGTCTTCGCTCCTCTCTCTCCTTGAGGACTTGGGAACTCCGGGAAGCTCTGACAGGCTTGACAACCAACATCCAGGTGGAGAGCAACAGCTTTATCAAACCAGCTGTTTAGGATACATGACACCAAGCATCCAGATGTCTGGCGGCATCTGGTATTCGGGTGAAGCCTTTCCCTAAGAAAGTGCAAGCTGGCAGGGGGATATCTGGCTATCTCAGGAGATCTGGCACCTGGCACCTGGCTCACAGGCAGGTGATGGCAAGTGAAAGGGTGCTTGGCTTTCATCTTTGTCAGAGCGGTTTATGGTAACTGACATTTTCCTGTTGCAGACACCACAGGCTCACTTCTGGGCTTATCCACACATCGCCTCTTACGGGGAAGCCTTCCAGGCCGACATTGCTATTAATGCACAGAGTTGTAAAATAGCTCTACGACAGTGAAAGAACAGACACATATAATCTGGAAGGTGATTTAACAATGTGCAATTTCCCACTGAAGCACAATATTGTCCTACTCGTGCTGGAGAGGAATCTAAAAGGAAAGAGCATGCCTGGCCGGCATGGCTCAGTGGTTGAGCGTTGACCTATGAACCAGGAGGTCACGGTTCAATTCCCAGTCAGGGCACATGCCCGGGTTGTGGGCTCCATCCCCAGTGTGGCCGTACAGGAGGCAGCTAATGAATGATTCTCTCTCATCATTGATGTTTCCAGCTCTCTCTATCTAAAATCAATAAAAATGTATTTTTAAAAATATAAATAAAATAAATAAAAGGAAAGAATGGACTGATTCAAAAAACATGGAGGCCGAGAGACCAGAATGCAGAAGGAAAGGCATCTGATCTCACAGGTTGGAACTCAGGGGTAGGAGGTCAGCGGTGCAGTTAAAAGGTGGGGCAGAGGAAGAAAGGAAAGCGGAGAGATAAAGGTAAGACAAGAGACCAACCATGCAAGGGCAACGTCATGTGTGGTCCCGGCCCAGCTGGGACTGGGCAGTTTTGTGGCATTGACAGCTTCTATTGATAGTTCGCTCATCTTTCCACTTCTTTTGCAATATCATTCTATAATTTTCCTGATGACCAGAGAGGCGCATGACTTTCCCTATTTGAAAGTTTGTGGTTTGAGTTATCTCTGTTTAGAAACCTCACCCAGATGACACAGGTTCTTGAGGGATATATCATTTAGGTCATCGAGTCCCCATTTGACATTTCAATCAGAGCCTTGCTTTTAAGGCCCTGAGTGTATTGGTATTATAATATGGTCCAGGAATTATAAAGTCATCTTGGGTCCCCTCTGTGGGCACAGGACATTGCAGAAATACAGCTGATGGAAATAGTCACCCGGGTTGACCAAATGGCATGGCCAGCCTCTTCAGTCGGCCACATCCCTCGTGTCATCAGCTTCGAGGGGCAGCTGCCAAGTTAGAAGGGGCGGGACATTCCTTGAAACAGGTGTCTTCTTTTCCAGGGCCCAACTGAAAGCCTCAGATAGTTTCCATAACGTCAGAAAGCACATCCTTAGAAAAACATGCTGGCATCGCTAAACAAGGACATGCGGTCTCATTCCCCAATCCATTTTTAGTGTGGGTTCTTCATCAGAAATTGTGGCAATTTTTGGCCAATCTAAACTTGAGAGACCCAGAAAGAAGTAGTCAGGAAATCAAAACAAAAGCATAGAAGGGACAAGTTATTTCTGTATAATAAAAACGTGGGCCCTAACCGGTTGGGCTCAGTGGATAGAGCGTTGGCCTGCGGACTGAAGGGTCCCAGGTTCGATTCCGGTCAAGGGCATGTATCTTGGTTGTGGACCCATCCCCAGTAGGGGGTGTGCAGGAGGCAGCTGATCGATGTCTCTCTCTCATCGATGTTTCTAACTCTCTATCCCTCTCCCTTCTTCTCTGTAAAAAAAAAAAATATCAATAAAATATATTAAAAAAAAACAAACAAGAAACGTGGCCACTTTATCCCCCTTCTTCAAACACTTAGTGGAAATCCATTTCAGTTAGGATAAAATCTATGTTCTTTGACATAGCTTAGAGCCCTCTGTGTTATAATCTTTGGACCCCTCCGTTTTAACTTATCACCCGTCTTTTGGTTGTTGAAACACTATTATTCTCTCTCACCTCCCATTCCTCCGCCACATGCCCTGACCTGAGCGCATACTGTGGCCTCTGCTTGAAACACACTCCCTGCCCCTTCATTGACGCTTGTGACCCCTACTTAGCTTCAGCTTAGATGTCATTCGGAGGGAAGCATTCCCTGCCTCCTCCAATCTGACATAGGTGCCACCTGTGCTCTCAGATCACCCAGCATTTCTCTAATCATAGCTTTTATCACCCATATTGTGAAGTGCCTCTCATCAAACTGTAAATGCAGAGGAGAAGGCTGGGACTTCCAGCTATCTTGTTCAATATTATACCTTCACTTCTGGAAAAGTACCTGGGGTATCATAGAAACTCAGAATATTTGTAGAATAAAGGATAAGTTGAGTGAATGAGCAAGTACATGGATGAATGAATGAGTTATTGAATGAATGAATGAATGAATGAATATATGATGGAGAGAACTAGGTATTTTTCCTGAGGTATAAATAATAGTGAAAAAAAATCCACAAGTAATTGTCTTAAGTATGGGAAAGATTATCTTATTAAAAAAGACTATAGGCTTTCTTTGTTCCAGATGGCAAAGTTAATCCCCAAAGCTAAAAGATGCTTGAGTGAAGTTTCTGCTCAAAGAGTTTTTCTTAAAATAGAGCAGCCTAACAATGCAGCAGATCACCGCAGGTAGATATGCACACAGAGAAAGGATGCTCTAAGGGAGGTGTGGGATGCTGTGTGGCCATAATCAGGGACTGCGGTGGGGAAATAGAGAGCTGAGAATATTTGCTGTATAACGGAGCCTAGAGAAGACAGCTTCTTTAGTTACCATTCATTCATTCATTCATTCAGTAGACATTTACTGATCAGGGCTGGGTACCGTGGTAAACACTGGAGACTTAAAGTAGAATAAGACCCAGTCACTGGAACCCTAATGCCAAAGACATACTCTAAAGTTTTCTTGTCTGTAGACACTTGGACACAGAGTGTGTGGAAACTGCGACAGTAGAAGTAGGTGCAGATAGTAGGGAGGCCACCTGGTGGGGGCAAAGGAAGGAGGAAGATACGAGGAGGGCTTCCAATAGGAAGGGCTGACTGTACTAATTTTCAACAAATCTTACCTTCCCTGCACTTCAGCCACCCGCATTATGGCCCAACCATTGCCCCTCTCAGCATCCTTAATTTTCTAATATTGGAGTCTTAAGCACTGACATCATAGTGATTCAACTTCTAACACTGCTGTTCTCTCAAAACCTCACTCATTCAATGCTTAGAAATTCCAGGTTCTTGTAAGCCCTCCCTATACGTGAGGTATCTCCATATCTCACTTTCAAAACAAATTTGGCTCCATAATTAATCATCTATGTCAAAGGCTGATTAACTATGGCCCATGGAACAAATCCAGCCTGCACCTGCTCTTGTAAATTAAGTTTTATTGGAACACAAACATGCTCATTCATTTACATATGTTCTTGGCTGCCTTCATGCTACGATGGAAGAGTTGAGTAGTCACAGCAGAGGCTGTGTGAACCCCAAAGCCTAAATTATTTACTATCTGTCCTTTACAGAAAAAAATTTACCAACCTCTGATCTAAAGCAATGATCTCCAAAGTGAACAGTGACAAATGATTCCTTGGTATTGAAAAGAAAATTTTAGAAATTTTATTTCTAGTATTGCTGTCTAAAAGAAAAGGAAACAAATTGAGTTTTACTTATATTTAATTACTCATAGGCACTGATGCTCTCAATGAGAAGACAATCATTTGTCTTCTATAGAAAATAGAGAAGATACCCCAAGGGAAGAGGGGAAAGTCTGTAATCTGAAGAAGTTTCCAGAGGCACCCTCATTCAGTCAGTCACTGTCAGCATCTTATAACACTGTATAGTTTACGTGTGCCTGGGTATGCTGATCTAGATGATGCATTCTAGCACTACCTTAAATAGATGAGCAAGTATCTTTCAAATATTCCTGCAGAGAAAGTGGTTGAAGATTATGCTAATGATGCAAAGGGCAGGCAAATAATAAGAACTTTAATTTGATTTTATGAATTGGATAAAATAAATAATTACTAAAATTATTTTAACTGATTTTCTATTGGAAGCCTTTCATGTCACTAATATACAGCTGATATCACATTCTAGTTCACCAAGTTTTTATGTTCATGAAACCAACGCACATTCCAGTTTTCATAAGTGCACAAGGAAACATGGAATTAAAGAAAAGTGAAATTAATACAAGAAAATAGAACCAGCCTGGCTGGTGTGGCTCAGCAGTTGAGCATCAACCCAGGAACCAAGAGGTCACCCATTCAATTCCCGGGTGGAGGGCTCAATCCCCACTGGGGGCCATGCAGGAAACAACCAATCGATGACTTCCTCTCTCATCAATGTTTCTATCTCTCTATCCCTCTCCCTTCCTCTCTCTATAAAAATCAATAAAATATATTTTTTAAAAAGAAAATAGAACCATTTGATCTAAATGAAAAGTCATGCTTTTTATAATGATATAAAAACACACCTTCTTCAAACAGAGACTTCCTAAAATAACTCCTGTCTTTTTAAATAGATGCTGACATTTCTTCAGCAGATCTGAATACCCTGGTTTCCAAATGGTCTGTGATGCCACTATTGGAAGCAAATGTCAACCAACATGTTGTATATGTCATATGTTTGTCATCATTTCTCTTGAGAAATGGAAGCTCAATCTTGAGTTTTTCAGTAGCACTTTTAGAAAACTAATTTGTCAAAAGTTGTTATTGAAAATTTTAAAAAGTTAATAAAAAACAAAGTTGATAAATTGTAGGTTTAGCTCCTCCAACTCACTGTAGCAAGACATTGAAGCTGTTCACCATCTCTCAGCCCCCTTCCCACACCACTTCAAGTGCATCTAACCTTCAATTTCCCACTGACCCTCTAGAGCAGCGGTTCTCAACCTGTGGGTCGCGACCCCTTTGGCGGTCGAACGACCCTTCACAGGGGTCGCCTAAGACCATCCTGCATATCAGATATTTACATGACGATTCATAACAGTAGCAACATTACAGTTATGAAGTAGCAATGAAAATAATTTTATGGTTGGGTCACAACATGAGGAACTGTATTTAAAGGGCCAGAAGGTTGAGAGCCACTGCTCTAGATGGAGTTTTGCAAAATCACGGGTATGGACATTGGATCTGGCACAACTGGCTGTTTCAAGAGGTGACTATCAGGAGCAACATCATTGAATACTCATCCTTCCACCAGGGGAAGCCAGAAGCAATTTGCTGCCCCCTAGCCAATCCAGTCCAAGTGCAATTTATTTTACCAGCAAGTACCCTAATTGTACCTGGAAGGAAGGCTATAATTGGTTAATATTGGATCTGGAGAAGGTCAGCAAGAGATAGTGAGAGCTTTGTTCCCCGAGTGCCTCTCACACACTCTCAGATGAGACCATGTCAGAGGCTGGGTAAACCAAGTGAATGGTCACTAAACTCATCCTGAAGTAATCAATGCGAACTGACAATACTTCATTTTACAAAAGTGAAACTAGGGGACAAATTCTAAACCAGACAGGGCACTAGAACAATAGGCATGAATGAGACTGTATCAGGAAAACTGGGATGTGTGGTCGCTTACTCTTCAAATTTCCCTGAATAAAGATACCGGTAGATCAAGCCAACTTGTTTGTCTCCTGGATTTAAGAAGCTGGAAGTGGGTACTATTGGTTACGATGAGATGTTGAGGTCTCTTTGAGCAACTTTACCCAAGAATGGTTGATTTCAACTAAATATTAGGTATTAAGGGAAAAACAATTTGAATAAATCACTTCTTACTCTAGTGAGAATAACTAATAGAAATTACTCCTCCCAGGGTCAGCCTCTCTAGAACCTTCAGTTCATTTCTTTTTCCTCATTCATGTAACTTCAGGATAAGTTTGAACAACAATCCTTATTGAGTTCCTGAAACCATCTCACTTAGGCCACCACCTATTTTTTTTATCTTTTCAACATAAAACAATTACACCCAAACCCTAAATAGCTGTATCTTCCACTGCGCTGGAAGCAGTGAAAAGGAACCATTTTCACTTGGTCTGCTTGTCAGCCGCGGGCTCACTGGCATCAGCATTCTGAGATTGTTTCATCAATCTTTGTAGCTTATTAGAGGTGTTGCTCTGAGAGATGCTTTTCTACCTAGATGACCTGAGGGTATGATATCCTGATTGCTTGCTCTTCCGCTTCCTGCTGCCTTTCCTTACCCTTCCCCTTTTGGCTCATGGAGATGAACCCAGGATGGAAGTGAAGCATCCGGAGAACCTCAAGTACCAGTTGCAGCTCAAGAATATTGCATCGCACACACAACATGCTGCCACGGCAGACAGGGACAATCCCCGCACCAGAGGGAAGCCATCAGTTCACAAACTGATGGCAGCTTTGGATCACACTGGGAAATCACTCGGTAGATAGAAGTAATGAGAAGTAGAGAATTGACATGTCGAACACACTCACCAATAAGTGACTAAGCATCACCTCATTTAACCCTCACAATTTACTACAGGCAGAGGGAATATGATTAGCTGAATCTTATCCATGATGAAGCTAAGCCTTAGGGCCATCATGTGAAATGGAGCAGGGATTCCATTACAGAAGACCCTCGGAAAATCTCCCATTCTATTGGGCTAGGGACACTTTAACAGTCATTTGTGAAAATTGTTCCTTCGCATGGGAAAGACTGGTTTGTGGCAGTTTTGAATTTCACCTGAGCCTTGTGCCTCTGGAGAAGAGCAATGATTAAGAAATCCCCCCCCCCCATCCTTTCATGTTCTGGGAAATGGTTTATTCCAAAGAATCACACCCCCCCCCCCGTGAGATAAGAATCACAAATTCCTTCATTGTTTACCTATGACAAGACCAGACACACATTCTCCAACTCCCAATCATGGCTTCATAAAAGATTAGCTGAACTTATCAGTGGGGACAAAATGCCCATTCACCTGAGTTGATCAACATTTGATTCAGCTTTTACCTTCCCCTGAGACCCCAAGAATTTGCTCCATTTTCAGTCTGAGCCAGCATATGTTCCTCCACCCCCTTAATGGCCCCTCTCAGAAATAGGTTGGCCTCAGGGCCAAACATGCTCTGACCTACTATCCAATCAGACCACAGCCCCATGTTCCTCTCCCTGCCCGCACAGGGTTCTTTCTGGCCCTGCTCATTCTCCCTAGAAAAGCAAAGCCCTTTTCTGCCAGAGGCTTGAGATGCTTGTCGATTTCCAGCCAGATAGTTCTCTCTCTTGCAATAGTTTCTCTCCTTCTCTTGCAATAATCCTTTCCAATCAAGTCTCTGCTTACCTAAGTCTGGATTTCTTTTTGCTTCAAATACAGTGTAGTTTTCTATAGCAGTTTTTGGTTCACAGAAACAATGAGAAAAAGAGAGAGTCCCCATCTATCTCCTGCTCCCCCCCCCCACTCTGGGTGCACACACACACACAGACAAAACATCCCCCATTCTCCGCACCCCCCCTAGAGTGGTACCTTTGTTACAAATGACGAGCCTGCATTGACACATCATGATCACTCAAAGTCCATAATTTACATGAGGGTTCACTTCTGGTGTTGTACATTCCATGGATTTGAGCAAATGTGTAATGACATATACCCTTCATTGTAGTACATGCGAAGTAGTTTCCCTGTCCTAAAAATCCTCTGTGTTCCTCCCATTTCTCTCTCCCTCCTCCCTAACCCCTGACAATCACTCATTCTTTTCCTGTCTCCAGGGTCTTGCCCTTTCCAGAATGGACTGTTCTCACAATCACACAGTATGTAGCCATCTCAGATGGTCTTCCTTCACTTAGAAATACACTGAATTTGTTTTCTTATTTGGCCATTGACAACTGAGGACACTGTTCCCGAGTCACGTATTCTAAGACACTGAATTTCTACCCCTCAATGATACATCGTGCATCTTTCAAACAGAGAAGGGTACATGCAGCATTTACAAAGTCCTACAGAAATGCTCTGTAGATAGCAACGGTGCTCAGCTGCCCTTCAATGTGGTTTCTCTTAGAGATTGGAGAAGGAGCCCCCAAATGAAAGACGATGCTTCTGAAAGAAGTTGCTTCATGGCCAGCTTTTCTGCCCCGGGGGAGGCAGTGAAACCTACAATGGGACACACACTCCAGGTCATGCACACAGGTCTTGCCTGTGGGCACAGGTCGGTTCGCTGTGAGGCTAATGAAGCAGAAGTTTCAGGACCTGTCGTTTGGACGTCACCCCTCATTAAGATGGAAAGAATGAAGGGTCAGATGAAGCCAGAAGTGAAACTTTAGCAAAACTCCCTCTATATGGGAATGAAAAGACCAAGGGAATGGAAAGCCCTCCTATTGTAATTCTTTAAATAAAGCCATGAGGTAAAAAAGAGCAATGTCTCCCATTTAGATACACGAAAACTGAGGCTAACATGAATTTAATTCCTGATTCCAGGAGGAATGGCACATGGCAGAGGCACCTGGGCCAGTCTGGCCCCAAGACCATGCTCCTTGGCTCACTACACGGTATATCAGAAGCATATTCATGACGGACAAAGTGCCACCATCTTTATTAGCTCATTTCTCTCTGCTGAGCGTCCCTGACAAAGAAGAAGGATCTATGTTAGAGAAGATCCTCAACATTGGAATCACTGCCTTTGGTGGCTGGGCATCCTGTCTCCATGCTCACTGTGTGTCAGCTGCCTACTCCTGGGAACTGGGGGAGGAAATGCTATTTCATTGAGTTGCTGTGAGAACCAAATGAGATGAGTGTTACACCCCTGGCACAAGGTAGTGTGCTAACAGGAGGGTGACATTAATACTCTTCCCTTCCCCACTATTTTATCGGCAGAGAGATCTCAACATTCCCTTTTGCAGATGAGTAAACTGAGGAAAGGTTGGATAATGTGCTCATAGTACTAATACCTTGTCTTTGAAATTAGAATTTTTGATACAGAACCTTTGGGTTTGTTTTTTTTTCCATTCAGTCAACTAAATGCTAGGGTGTATCCACATATATGGAACTACACTTGAATTTTTTTCTTTTTTTATCTGTATTGTTTGAGATATATAGATATCATCCCCCGCCCCCCATTGCTCTCCTCCACCTGGTCCCTGCCCTACCCCAGGCCTTAAATCTTGAAGGACCCCCAAAAAGAATGATTCCCTGCTTTTGAGGAAATTCCGTTATGAAGAGCCAACCCAAAGTCCAACTGCATCCTGGAACCCTTTGCCGAGCTGGAACAGGCAGGAGTCTTAGAAGTGGCCAAGGCTTGTCTCATCTCAGGCCTTTGCTTTGCAAATGGGCCCAGGAGCTCCAGCAGAGAGCACTGAACCTTGCCCAGGATTCTGCAGGGACCAAGTTGGGACTAAAACTCAGTGTCACCTGGCGTTTTCCCAGACATCGGAAAGGCCTCTTTCTCCTTTAAGTGGTCATATGTTTGGGAGTCCTTTTGCTCGTTCATGGGCATATGTGTTACTTCTACAGAATGGCCCCTTGGAGCCATCAGTCTGGCCTATTTACCTCTGGTTTCCCTGATTCAGCCCAAGGTGCCTCCCCTCCCCTCTCTCTATCCTTTCCCTAAATGCCCCTGTGCCTTGGCATAGATGGAGCAAGCGCGTCAAGCTTAGGTTAGGATGCACAAACACTGTATTCTCTCAAATTAAACCGGGGGGCTGGAATCTTCTTTCCCTCCAGCAGGGAACCCTCCCACCTCTGCAATCAGAGATATCCTTATGAGTCCTAATGACTCTGAGATGATAATAATAATCAGATGGTAATATTATGCTAATTCTGCTACAAACACAGACCAGGTGTCTCAAATGCATTAAATGCCTCTTGATGCTCTGTTTAGCTCAGCGTTCCCATCAGTGCTGAAAACATCCATTGAAAAACTGTTCCCATGGACCATTCTGTCACCATCAAGCAGAATCCAAAGACAATAGATGAAGCAGAAACCTGTAGATATATGTTTCTCTGGATAATTCTTACAGATAGTTCACTAGGAGGGGGGGAAAGGTGTCAGAGAAATTGTAAGATGTCATCCCTTTGGAGCAGCGGTTCTCAACCTTCTGGCCCTTTAAATACAGTTCCTCATGTTGTGACCCAACCATAAAATTATTTTCGTTGCTACTTCATAACTGTAATGTTGCTACCGTTATGAATCGTAATGTAAATATCTGATATGCAGGATGGTCTTAGGCGACCCCTGTGAAAGGGTCGTTCGACCGCCAAAGGGGTCGCGACCCACAGGTTGAGAACCGCTGCTTTGGAGGAAGAAATTCTGTTTTTAACTCAATAACTTGTAACTTGGCAATGTCCAGGGTCATTTCAAGTACTTGGAGGTACTAGTATCCATTATTAGGACTCAAGAGTTACAAAGAGAGGGATATGTGGTTTATAGTTTTGGTTACTTGGAAAATAACATGGGCATTGGGGTAAAATAGTCTAGTCGAAGACTGTCCAACTCTGGGCAATTTAATCATCCCCAAGTTGGTTTATCAATAGCTTATGCCCTCTGGACCACTGAGGGATGAGATGTCATATATATACACACACATATCAGATAAAAACCTTGCACGTGGTAGGTCCTAAAATAATTTTAGTTTCCTTTCTCTTTAAAAAGGTTTCAACTATCTGTGGGTTGAAAGTACTGCTGCTAGGCTACTAGATTAACTATCTCCAGGTTATCCTTTGATTAAGTTAGGGGTGAACCTTAGGGGTAGAGGAGAGTTCCTTTGACGTTCAAGTTCTTATTTCTGCTCTGGAATTACCTTCCTTGAGTTTGTAGCTTACTTTATGCCAATCATTTCTTTTTTCCTTAGTATTTTATAAATATATTTGGTTTGCATAACAACTTTCAAAAGTAGTACTTTACTATACCCACTTTTCAAAATGAGGAAACTGAGGCATGGACAGTAACACACCCAAGTCACAAAGTTAGTAGATGCTGTATTCAGAATTTGAACTCAGGAAGGAAGGTGTTGCTCTTTACCACTCTACTTTGCTGCTTTAATTGGACTTCTACTACAAGAAGAATGAAAGTTAGAAGTTTTCCCTACCCATCTATTTTTAATCTTCTTCGCTATATACAGCACTCCATAATAATACCATGTTATATTTAGCTACCTACCATATGTCCACATATTCAACTGTTCTTTCCACTTACCTGATTGTCTACAGAAATGATTTCTGTTTTTATTTCTTAATATTTATTTTTATCTTTGTAACAGTCTCCATTCTAGAAATTTGGAGTCGATTCTATTACTAGTACCTGTACGGGGGGAGGGAAGATTGAGCCAGCAGGCTCTGACCTCTGACGGAGGCCACACCACCCACAAATCTTGTGTCGTTAACAAGTTGCTCAAACTTGCTGAACCTCAGTTTCCTCATCTTGAAAATGAGGGTAATACTATCTCCTATGGCCACAGGAGATTTGGAAGGCTAATGAGTTAATGCTGTTAGAACTGTGTCAGGTACTTGGTTGTTCTTAGCACAGAGAGAGTTTTTATTATTATGCACATCTAGTAGTTATCTCTCATGAACTTAACTGCCTTACTTTTATATAAAAATATTCAGCTTACTAAGTGCTTTTGCATACATTGACTGATTTTCACTTTTAAATAACAATGAGGTAAATATAACTGTTTTTCAGACTAAATGATCAGAATATTTTATGGGTTGAATTATGACCATCCCAAACCGATGTGTTGGAGCCCTACCCCCCACTACCTAAGATTGTGATTTTATTTGGAGATAAGGTCTTTATAAGGGTAATCAAATGAAAATGAGTTCATTAAGGTGGAACCTAACCCATACCACTGGTATCCTTAGAAAAAGGGGAAATTTGGATGGAGACCTGCATAGGGAGAAGGCAATTTGAGGAAACACATGGAGAAGATGGCCATCTATAAGCCAAGGAGAAAGGCCTGGAACACATCTTTCCATCATAGCCCACAGAGAAACTAACCCTGGTGACATCGAGAGACGGCAGACCAGGAGATCCTCAGATCATGCCCCTCCCCCCCCCCCCCCCCCGCCAATGGAAACAAATATCCAACAGCTATCCACAAACCAAAATGCCTTAGTGGGAGCTCTGGGATCCAGGGGCACAACCCAGAAGAAACAGACAAATTCCTAGAAACAGACAACCTGACAAGACTAAATCATGAAGAAAAAGAAAATATAAAAAGACCAATAAGGGGGAAGAAGACAGAATCAGTCATTAAAAACCCCCAAGCACAGATGGCTTCACTGGCGAATTATACCAAACATTTAAAGAAGAATTAATACCAAAACTTTTCAAACCCTTCCCAGAAGTAAACACTTCTGAGTTCATTTTATGAAGCCAGCATTACCAAGACATGGAACATGTTGTTTTCATGCATGCAAATCCATGCCTTGAAAGTCAGCATATAGACAGACTTAGAAATGATTAATGGCAGACTAATGAGATTGTACAAGTATGCAGTCCATGAATAGACTCTTATAAAAAATGAACTGTTAGTCAGAAGATATTGCGTTTTGCCAAAATGCCATTCCTGTAAGGGTATCACGTCCCATTATCAGCAAAGCAGCATCAATCATATGGACACCACTGTCCAAGGTGTCATTAGAGTGACTTTAAATACTGATAAGCTAACCCAGTTCTTTTACTGGGCTTATTTTAAGCTGTTGTGGTTCTTTGTCTCATTTCAAATCTTGAGAGCTTTTCTTGGAAGAGCATTCTCACATGGTTCAGGACCTAAAATCTATTGTCCTAAAAAATTCTCCAATACTCGGCATAGATCCCCTTGTTCTAGAAGGATGCTCACATTGCCCATGCGGGACATATCTTTGAGTTTTAGGTTTTATTAGGTGGATCTTCAAATAGAAGAGGGTTAACCTGGTTACAAGTATATCATGACACTTGACTAGGAGGTCAGAACTGAAAATTCTGTAGCTTAGGGCCCAAGATCTATAACTTTAAGGTAAGAGTATATGACCTGACTTCAGAAAATTGGATTCTCATCTCAGCACTCATATTTTGACCATATATTCTTAGCAAATCACTTACATATTTTGAACCTTTTTCCCCCCCAAAATCCAGTTCAATATATTTTGGCAATTATATAGACGCATGTAAAGGGTACACAGATCAAGTTATACCACATTTCCATCACTATAGACAGTTCTCTCATGGCCCTTTTAGTCTGTCTCCTGCATCCACAAAGACATAATCACTTTTCTTAATTTTTTCACCATAGGCTGTGGATTTGTTTTGCCTGTTGTAGAACTTCATATAACGCTCACTCTCTGTGTTTGGCTTCTTTTACTTACTGGAATGTCTGTGATATTGATCTATATTGTTGCATGACCAGCCATTTTCCCCCCTTCATTGCTGAATTAAAGTTGTGTGTGTGTGTGTGTGTACTGAGTTATTAAAATGAGAATAACCTAAACTTGAGACCTAGATCCCCTGCTCTTAGCTCCGTGACTTTAGATAAGGCATTTGGTTTTTCTGCCTGTTTTCTCATCTATGTAATGTGGAGAATGATTTCACCCATCCCTCCCTATTTACCAGTTTATATTGGGGGTTAATTACACTAAAGTCCTCTCCCTCACCACACTAGTTCACTCATCACCCTCTCTCTGCTGCCTGGGTTACTGGTAAACCACACACAAGCGAGTGTATGGAACATTGTATATTCACAATGTATAGAAATCAATATATATCACAGCATGTACTGTTCTGTGTCTGGCTTCCCTTGTTCAACATAATGTCTGTGAAATTAATCCACATTAGCCTGCCAACTGATCTTCCAGCTTTCATCAATCTTCAATCGGCAGCCAGGAAGGATGAACTTTTAAATGGTCATGTCATCCCTCCTTAAAAATCTTCAAGGACTCCCCATTTTACTAGAATAAAGAAATGTTGCAACCCTACCTGAACTCCCACCCCTCCTGCCCTCACTTCTGGCACTCTCCTTCACTCAATATGCTTCGTTCCTGTGTCTCCAGCCAGCAGAATGCTTACCCTCTCTGGCATAAGTATGCTTCTTTCTCACATTCATACCCCAGCTTAAATGTCACCTTCTCAGAGGGGCCTTCCCGACCTCTCCACCTCTCTAAGGTAGAGATTCATACTGGGAGCACGGGCATTGCTCAATGATTATTTGTCGGATTAATAAAAAGGGGAGTTGAGAGTGTTTTGTAGACCATAAAGCATAAAATGCATATAAACACTTGTTAGGTTTTTTTCAATAAAAAAACTTGCATAATAAAATATATACTCATAAGTTAGACCATGTCTTTGTGGTCACCATGAAAAAGACTGACCTATTGCATTCCAGAGGTTTACACTCAACATGTGGAATAAGAGAAAGGGGACTGGAAATTACCTAATGATCTAGAAATGGTAACTGAAAAGGACATTAGTCAAGTGTTCTGAGGGTGGGTGTGAGGCGTAGGGGAGGCTTCCCACAAATGGGGAGTGATGGGAATTCTTGGGGTTTGTAAAAAAATGAATTTGGGTTTTATGAGATCAAGGGTGGGCGATGGCAATAAAATGATTGGGGCTGATTTGTTTTTCCACTTAATCTTGATAAATCAGAATATCAGTGTATAAATTAGAAGTAAATAAAGCTTAGTAGGATCTCTCCTAAATAAACTCTAGTTTCTTTCTCTTGAAACTGATGCTCTATTCTCCTGCTCCTACATACACTCCAAACCAACAAGCAGCTAGTGTTTGCTTCTTTACTACTCCCACCAGCCTCACCAAGAGAGAATTGTGCTTATTCCCAAACTTGTACATTCATGCTGTATTTATTTTTTATAAATTAATAAAATGTGAGTAGAAAAAATCAGTTGTTTCAATGACAATAAGTTGAACATTTTGTAAAAAAAAATCAGTAAAGGTGATTTGTCTTTTTTTCTTTTCTTTTCTTTTTTAAATAGGTGTGGGCAATACAGTTGTATAGGGTGTCCCAAAATTCACGCAAGATTTGCAATTGAATCGCATTGCAAATCTTGCGTGAATTTTGGGACACCCAAGAAGATTAGGATGGGGTTGTAAAAACTTAGAGATATTCTGCACTCAGATAGCTTTAGGTGTCTTTAAGTTCTTCCATAGTTTAATGAAACTTAAGCAGAAACTCAAATATTTGCTCTGAGGCAAGTTATTTCTATGCAAAGAAAAACTCTGGATTTATATCAAAAGATTAGCAAACAATACAATATACAGATGATGTGTTATAGAATTGTACACCTGAAACCTATGTAACTTTATTAACCAATGCCACCCCGATCAATTCAATAAACCTTAAAAAAGAAGAGAGAAATCTGGAACTGGAGAGTGGGTAAACAACAACACATACAAACAAAACAATTCACTTCTTGGCTGTGAATTCAGCTTGCGGATTTCCCTGTGGCTTTTTGGTTACAAAGAGCAAATAATTCCCACTTTTTTTAAAACCAATTTTAAGTTGGGTTTTCGGTTGCTAACCACCAAAAGAGTCCCAACTGATTCATGCATTTTATATCCTCCTCTTACTTGATGTCCCTAACAACCCAGTAAAAAAAGGGATTATTATTCCAATTTTAAAATAAGAAATACAAGGCTTGGGAAGGTTTATTTACTTGTCCAAAGCCACACAGAGGGTGTTGACTCCAATTTCAAAGAAGGAGGATCATTCTTACTATTTGTGACTATTTCAATTCATACACAAGATCTTGTCATAACTATTTAAAAGAATTATTTGACCCGGCTGGTGTGACCCAGTGGTTAAGCGTGACCTATGAACCAGGAGGTCACGGTTTGATTCCTGGTCAGGACACATGCCTGAGTTGGGGCTTGATCCCCAGTAGGGGGCGTGCAGGAGGCAGTCAATCAATGATTCTCTCTCATCATTGATGTTTCTATCTCTCCCTCTTCCTTCCTCTCTGAAATCAATTATAAACACACACACACACACACACACACACGCACACACACACACACATGCTAAATAGTAACTGACTTTTTTTTTTTTAAAAAAAAGAGAATGATTTGTTGGTTAAAAAAAAATAGCAAGCAAACAACAACTCTTCTGGTTAAGACGCCCAGGAGAGGCGCCTGGGCTGCTAGTGAGGGACCACCTGTGCAGAGAGCAGTGCTCTGGGTCTGAGGTTTGAAACCCCCACCAACTCATTCTGAGCTGCCTTGCTGCCTATTACAGGCGTTTCCTTCCTGAGGATTTTTCCGTGCGAAGTGTAACACAGGCACATGAATACTGTCCCCTCAGAGTCTCCCTCCGTCACTGCCTCTCCTGAATTCACTTGGGCACCGCAGAGGACAGAGCTGACGAGTGATGCACTTCATCCCTAGGCGCCCTTAAAGGGGCTCTGCCTCACACAGCAGGGATTTTCAGGCGATTCCTTCTGGAGCTGCTGATCACAAGTACAGCCGATGGGCACGGATGGGCATGGATGGGCACTGGAAGCTCAGGGGATTGGTATCTGTCAGGGGGCGGGAACAAGATCCTTACCACTAGGCAGGAGGCTGAGAAGTGAAACTGTGTGTCAGACAGGCAGCACAACCTTTCCCTCCATCTCAGCTTGAAAAATAAATTTAGTCACAGTCCCCTGTGAGCCCCCGACTAGACGTTACCATGTCTAAATGGATTCTACGTTGGCATGCTGATCCTGGGTCAGAGCTGATAGTGCCTGGTGGTGTTGGGGAGTGAGGCAGGCCAGGAATGCACTGACAGGGCCAGGAAAACATCAAAAATCTCTCAGAAAACACAGAGGAGGCAAGAAA
>NW_005871161.1:3212734-3291710 GCF_000147115.1 Myotis lucifugus
AAAATACTCGCCAATCTCGCCTAATGTGACAGGTATTTTACCATTCATTTTTCTCATACTATTTCATAAGAGCATTGTGAGATGGATGTCACTGTTTCCAGTTCAAGTTTGAAAAAAAAAATAAGAGGTTAAGTCAATTGCCCAAGGTCACATTGGAGATAAGAAGTGAGTGTGAGGTATTTCTTTTGCTTGACTCTAACATGCATCACATTTTCCCCCCAAATAAGACAATCTCTCAAATTGGTATCAAAACAAAACTCCATTCAATACTTCTAAAATTTCAAGTCTTCTGTCCCTCCTGTTTGATGTCAAGGAAGGTGCCTTATCTAAAATGGTTGGCTGGATGCAAATAGCTGGAGACAAATGGAAAAGCACGCAGGTACCGTTCTACACCTTTAGTGATTTAACTATAAGAACCTTGGTCAACAAGACTAGGTGCAGGTCTAGTGGTCTAGACCTGTGATCTTCAGAAGTTGTTATGGAGAACCGACTCTTCCTCTGCCTCGGCTTGGATGCTTACCAGCAAGGACAATGCAGTGGAGGGCCACCTGCCAAGGCATACCCGTAACCTTATATAATCCCAGCAGACAAAGCCAGAGTCCAAGGGCAACTAGAGGAAAGAGAACCTCCTGACACCAGACCTATTGCATCATGTCAGCCCTGGAGAAAGAACGCGGTGGCCCTCTCACCGTTCCACATGAGACCTTGGCAGACATCCACTCGGAGAGGAGAGAGGGCCCGTGCCACCTTCCTTGGCCCCACAGGTTCATTTGAGACCAATCACCTTCGTACCAGCCACGGTGACACTGGAATTGACACAAACCCACAGGCCCCTCTCCACGCGATGATTTATCCCACACTTGGTGCTGTTAGATAAGGAAAGGTGGTCCTGTCTCCAGCGCACCCAACAATCAAACACAGGGCAAGAGGCCAGAAGAGTGAGCTAACCCAGAAGACTGTAGTAGTGACAGATCACTGGATCCAAAAATCAAAAGCCCTCAGGTCCAGGGGTCGGACAGACCTTAGATGTCATCAGAACTCTGCTACCAACTAGCTGAGCATCCTTGGACAAGTTACTCAACCTCTCTGAACTTCACAGGGCTGTGGTGAGAAACAATATAACATTTTTCAAAGGGGAAGTAAAATGGTGGAACAGTCAAGAGCGCTATCTTCGGAGTAAAACTGACCTGGAGACAAGTTCTACAGCTTAATATCCACGTGATGCTGTGCTAGGCAACTTACTTTACTTTCTAAGCCTTAGTTCCCTCATCTCATAAGAAACGACTATGACATTATTACAGTTCACACATTACGGGTTATACAAGAGCACATTCAAACAACAAACACACACACTAAATACAATAGAACCGTTACCTGTGGAGTAAGGGAGGGAATGGAGATAGGGCACTGGAATAAAAAAGGGATAAATTAATTAATTAAATGAAGTGGTGCCTTGTACAGATAAATACTTTTTAAAAGTGCCATAGATGAGATGGTGATTAAGTCAACCCTCTGAATCAGAAGTCTTCAGAGACCAACAATAGATTTCCTGGGGTTTTGGAGGGATTCGGTGTAAAAAGCTTAGGGAGGGCTTAGCGGAGTATTTGCACGTGCCCAGTGGCAGTAATGGTTGTATAAGATCCTTGAATCTGGAGCAATTCTCCTTTATTTCTCAGTACGAAGCTTGGACTGTTTTCCAAGGGACATCCCCAAGTCCCTCGTGGGTGGCTGCAAAATGCAGTTTTCCATCGTTTTTCCTAATTCAGGTTTCCCAAAGGGAGAGGCTGCCTCCCCAAATTCATGGTTCAGTTTGCAAAGGACACAGGCAAACACCTCTCCGGTGTAACATAGAAGACTAGACTTTGGCTGGTAAAATGATGAAGATGGTATCAGCTAAAGGCGAATTATGTTAAGATGATCATTTCTCATCTTTGCTATTCAAAATGGCTGGGCTATGTTACATTCATTTATGCATCAGACGATTAAGGGGGCACGGTGGTCTTTGTCCCTTCTGCTCTTTTATTAGACCAAAATTAAAAATAATTTCTGAATTTCATTATTAATATCCTCCCTCCGTGGAAAGTATCTCTGTCAGTAGACCCTATTGACATTCCGTCTAGACGCTGCTGAAGAACCTCGCCTCATGAATATCAATAAATGTGTTGCATTAGAGATGGGAGGATATTAAATTATTTCTGAGCATTTGACAGTTGACAAAATGTTAGCACAATAATTAAAAGTGCAGGCTGTTTCAATGCTAGGTGAGTTCCTCAATGCAGCAATGCGCTTGGTCGTATGAGAAGAGCATCTTTGTTAGACGGTAGCTCAAGGAAGAAACTTGAACTTACCTTCAGTTCATTTTGACCTCAGACCTTTAGTGAATCCTCTACAGAAAGAGAGAAAAGGACTTCCTTTCAAAATGCCATGCACAGCTCAAAGTATACAATTAATTTAGGAAGAAAAATTCTATTTATGTAATATTTTGTCCTCATTGTCTTTCTCCTCCCACAGTAGACAAATTTAAATGCTGGTCAATGAATTAGAGGACAAAAGAGGTCTAGTTGTTGGCTCTTCCACCCTTCACTTCCACCATCCATCCTACTCCTCATTCAATCCCCACCCCAAGCCCCACTCCGTATTCTTACTCATTCATTCTGGATAGCATCTGGGCTACAATTTTATTTTTACAAGTTTCCCAGTTCTTTCTAATGTACAGTCAAGGCTCACACCTAATTAACTAAAGCAATGTTTCTCAAATTTGAGTGGACATAAGGTGTGAATGCGAAAAATACATATTTCTAGGATCCACTCCCTGGGAATCTGGGTAGTTCTTGGCTAGGACAGGGGACTCTGCATTTAAAAAAACAAAAACAAAAAAAAAACAGGGATTCTGCTTCAGGTAATCCAAGGAACAGATATTGAGAAAACTGGACTGGCTGCATTTTTCACTCTCGGCTTAAACAAGCCCTTCACCCCAGCTGTTGAAGGAATGCAAACCAAAGGGCAGGACTATACTTTGTTGCCCGTAAGCCAAGTACACTGATAACATTTGCAGGAACCAACCCAAAAGAACATGGGGAAAGATGTAATATTTACCAAGCACTACTCTGCTCCAGGCATTTTATAAATGTTCTCTAGTTTAAGCCTGCAACCGTCAAGGTAGAGAGGTTACATATCCTTCCCAAGACCCGTCGGTTGAAGAGAGGAGAGCTGGAGTTCACCTACATTCTCTCTCAATCAGCGGTTCTCAACCTGTGGGTCGCAACCCCTTTGGGGGTCGAACGACCCTTTCACAGGGGTCGCCTAAGACCATCAGAAAACACATATATAATTACATATAGTTTCTGCGATTAATCACTATGCTTTAATTATGTTCAATTTGTAACAATGAAATTGGGGGTCACCACAACATGAGGAACTGTATTAAAGGGTCGCAACATTAGGAAGGTTGAGAACCGCTGCTCTAAATCCAAAAGCCCTGGTCAAGGGGTAGGACATCTAAATAGCAGTCTCCAATCTGACTCTCCCTCTTCCTGTATGTTATGAGTCAAGCATCCAAACTCTCTCACCTTCTGTTTCAGCACCTGTCCAGGTTGGGGCTGGGGTGGGGTGAGATGGGGGTGGGGTGGGCACCTGCCTCTGCCTGCTTCAGGAAGATCATGTGCAGATGAGATGTATGAGTTGATACATGTGAAAGCACTTGAGATTTTTTGGAAAACAAAACTATTATGCAGATGAAATATGATGTAGCCTGTAAAAAAGAAAAAAATGCTAACGTAGTGTGACACCCTGTGCAATCTGTTCTCCTGTCCATTTTATTCATCCATCAAACATTATTTGAGCACCTGTTGTTTATAGAAGCCTGAAGATTGGGGAAGGTACCGACTCTCTACAGACATGGTATTTTCAGTTTGGTGGGAAGAGGAAGAGATGATGTGGATGAGAGACAGGAGATAGAGTGGGGAAGAAAAGAGCAGGGAGAAGCGGAGGTGGAATGTGGTGGAGAACTGGACAGGAATAGGATGCATTTATGCTTGTATAAATGTTTTACAGTTTATAAAATGCTTTTAAAAATCTAGCACACTTAATTCTGTTCTCAGAATTTAACATGCAGGAGAATCACCTTGAAGAATATTGTTAACATGGATTCCTGGACCCACCCCCATGTGGGTCTGGGTTGAGACTGCTGGTTGTAGATTAGATGTGGTCCGTGGACAGATATGCTTTGAGTGGCACAGATTTAATTCTCAGTACAACACTGTGAGGCAGAGGAGGATGGCATTATGATCCCCATTTACTGTTCCCTTTTATTTTTAATATATTTTTATTGATTTCAGAGAGGAAGGGAGAGGGAGAGATAGAAACATCAATGATGAGAATCATTGATCTGCTGCCTCCTGCACACCCCCTACTGAAGATCAAGCCTGCAACCTGGGCATGTGCCCTGACCAGGAATTGAACTGTAACCTCCTAGCTCATAGGTCAATGGACACTCAACCACTGATCCACACTGGCTGGGCTTTCCTTTTATTAAGAAAAGAGGAAATTGAAGTTCAGAGAAGTTAGGGAAATGGCTTAAGTTCCCAAAGCTACCAGAACTTTTTGATGCCAAGACTTGGCTTTTCTCCATGTGAATGATTTAAGCTCAATATTCTTTGAGGTTGTGCATGGGGAAGTCGGAATGATGGCCATTGTCTTCAAAGTGGAAAGAGTTGCCATGGATACAAACATTGCCTTAATGGATTGTAAAGAATTTCCTTTAACAATAAATTTCATAACAAATATTCCAGCAAGATGTAATCTATTTCTGCTCCTTAAGGAACAACATTCCCAGAGTAGGAGAACTAGATACCAGTATTAACCACCTCTTGGGACTGTTGCGGAGATAGCATGAGAATTACCTTGATTCAAAGTACTTTTGGTTGTTCCTGACTCATAGTAGGTGTTTTCTAAGTGTTTGATCCCATGTTTCCCTTTTCATCCTTAAACCAGCTAATAATCATTGAGCATTAGTAAAATAATGTGAATTTACCATATGCCAAGATGTGACCTAGATACTTAACTTACATTCATTCTCATTACAATGCCAGAGAGCAGGTTCTGCTAGCATCCCCCTTTCATAAATGAGGAAACTGAGGTATGGAGTGATGAAGACCTTTCCTTCTTCTCATGCTAATTAGAGGTAGAGCTAGGAATTCAACCCAGGCAATCTACTCCCTGATCCTGCTCATCTAAGCATGTTGTGAAGTTGCTCTCCCAACTTATCAATTAAGATATTTCACCTTTTAGTTAAAAGGTGAAAGTGAAGAGGTCAGATGACAGGAGTAATTTAAGAACTTGCTGCCAAGCCTGACATTTTCATCAATACCAGTGTGTGGTTGGTAAAGCATCGACCAGTGAATGTTGTGTAGGCTATGAAAGTGGCGTCCTGTTTGCTTTTTTTAATTTTTTTTTATTTCTGGGACAGGGGCCTAGGTAGGTGAATGGCTCTCCTGTCACTCCTATTCTCACTTCTTTCAGTCCCAAGTCTTTTTGGCAAAAAGTACATGCGTTTGCTATTTAATCCCTGTTACTATTTGTTACCTTACCTGTCAGCTCTTGTACTGAAAGGAGCTCTCTCCCTGACACTTACTTATTCATCCTAACAGTTCTTGGAAGCATACAGTCCTTGAGCACTCGCTGGTGCAGGCAGTGTGGACCTCAGGGGCAGAAAAGTGGACCCTGTGTGTCTATCCTTCCAATGCTTTCTATCTGCTGAGGGAGACAGAGACATACTGAGGAAGTAATTGCATTACTGACTAGAGAATTTCAAACTTATACAAGGGTCCTGAGCAACAGAAACAGGGTCTCATGAGAGACTATGAGACAAGAAGTGGAATTAGGTTGTAGAGTTTACAGGAAACGGTCTGTAGCAGATGTCAAGGAAGGTATCCATGGGTAAGTGGTCTCTGAGCTGAGATTTAAAGGTTGAATAGAAATCACCTAGGCCAGTGGTCGGCAAACTGCGGCTCGCGAGCCACATGCGTCTCTTTGGCCCCTTGAGTGTGGCTCTTCCTAAGCCTTAGGAGTACCCTAATTAAGTTAATAACAATGTACCTACCTATATAGTTTAAGTTTAAAAAATTTGGCTCTCAAAAGAAATTTCAATCATTGTACTGTTGATATTTGGCTCTGTTGACTAATGAGTTTGCCGATCACTGACCTAGGCTAAGAAGGGGAGGAGGAGGGGAGATGAGAATCACCCAGGTTTAATGAAGTATAATTCTCAGGGAAGGGACTTGGGCTCCAGAGGGTTTTTTTTAAGTAACCAGAAATGACTCATATGTATAGCAATGGTTGAGAACAGGGTTGATATCAACTTTAATTAAATAGGTCTGGGTTCCTACTATAATATGCAAATATTGGAATTCAAACATATTTCGAGGTCAGTGGTTAGCCACACTTTTTCTTCCCATATAATCTGAGGAATACCATTACGGAATCCCAGTAGTGTTAGTGAGCTCACTATCTTAAATGGAGACTGGGAAGCAAGCCATACTTAGGAGGGTGTATCAAAAAGATACTGAATTCGACACCCCCGGTCCCCACAACAGAATCCATAAGGCCCCTCAAAGGGACAGATGCCCCTGTTAGGAATTGTTCCTGTAGGGAAAGTCACTTGATTTCTCATTGCTCTTGTATCCTGGTGACTTGAATGAAAGCAAAACTTCTTATGCCAACCGTCTGATGAGCTTTGACAACGGACATAGAATCTGAATCTTACCAAACAAATCTGCTTCTCTGCTTGTTCGCTTCCACTTGGTCTTTCGCCATGGCAGGTGAATGCTCCGATGTAGCTTAATTAGTTAACAGTAGCTAAGTGCTTCAAGAGCTCATCAACTTGGCATTAAAGGACAATTACCCATCATCACTGAATTCCCAGGGCACTTGATGAAGCTGAGTCATATACTCGTCCACGAGTGTAGAAAATTAGGCCAGGGCAGAGCGTTTTGCTAAATTCCTGGAGCTCTCACAAACACACAGCATGGTCTGCCCGGCCACTGAGGCTCAATAGCGAGGAACCCACTAGGACCGACAAAAGGCAGGTGAAGAACAAGGATCAACTCTCTTCTCGCCATCTCACCTCAGCCCCTGAGCTCCTGTCATACCCTGGACCCGCTCCATCTGTGATTGGCTCCATTTGCTTTACAGGAAACCTTCCTTTTTGAGAGAGAGAGATGTTAAGCTTTTCAGTGCCTCCAGCAAAACATGTTAGTGCCTTGATTCCAAGGGCGTGGATCACATAAATCTGAAGTCGCTCTGGTTTCGGTGGGAATACTAACATCTTTCTTGGCTGACGCGTCCAGGAATTAAAGAAGCGTGACAGCTTTGAACCGCTGTCAAGAGCTGCATGGAGCCTCATTTCTGGAAGGGGTGTTCCATTTTCTATGATTTAGTTTGGAAGCATTTCCTTCTTACATCCTTCCCTTGTTGCCTCCACCTACTGTATTTCTACTCCTCGTTTGGCTCTGCCAGGAAAGGTTATAATACCAGGAAGGTGGAGACGAAATAATTTAGGGGATCTGACTATCATTACACTGTGTTGGTAAAACAGGAAATTTCAATCTTTTGTGAAGAGCTTGGTTTTGAAAAGATTTATATGTCTACCTACCTGTACATGCATTTCGTGCACACCTCGCTTCTTATTTTTGGTTGTTGTTGTTTTTTAGAACATGAATTTGCAAGCTTGAGAAAGAAATCTTGTCACTACAAGTGGCTGGAGATTCTTCTCCTAATTGGTATTCTGAGCTCCTGTCGGAGAAAAGAATGTTGAAGGAAAACACTAGCTTTTATAAGCTCAGTTGAATGAGGTTCCAACTGATCAGAATGGTGTCATTGAAGAAAGCCTTGATATTTTGTGTTCATTTGTTCATTCAGACATTTGACAAACTTGCATTGGGGGCCAGCTATGTAGCAGGACCAGTTTCTAGGGGATAAGGAGAGTAAAAGGCAAAAAGAAATGAAACCTGCTTTTAAGATCTTACAAACATGTGAAGATCTTGTACAATGTGTTCCAAGGAAGAACACTGAGACGTCCCAAGAAAAGTACAGGCACATTCTGGGAATCGGTAGGAGGAAGGCATTGGTTATAAACAGTGCAGATGATTTCAGACAGCCGTTCAGTGAGAAGAAGGCAGTTGGCTAGGCCTCAAAGTGCAGTAAAAGCATAGAATACTGAAATGGTGAGGGGAAAAAGTACCTGGAGAAATACTGTCAGGTCAGGGAGCAGAGTTGAGAAACCAATTGTTGTTGATGACTCTGAACTTATAAGGATGCCCGTCTGCTCAGTTATGTAATTTATTCTCGGTGCTCCCAGAATGTAGGGGAAATGCACAGAGAGGGCAGTAGGGCTTCACACATGGATAGGGCGTATGCCAGTGGAAGTCAAAGAAGAGAACAGACAAAAGAGAGGTTGAAATGTGAGGTATGGACTCTAAGATGGATAGAATCTGAAAGAAGTGGGATGTGTATCAATAAACATCTTGCACTTAGAGGATTTCAGTGAATGTGGTCTGTTTGAGGGTTAACTAGGTTTCCATGAAGGCAAGTGGGTAGAGACAGAAGAGCTTGGGGACGTATATGGTCCATGTGGTTAGCAAAGGTACACTGCACAATACAAAGTGAGAATTAGGGGAAAGTAAAAAGAGAGGAAACTCACAGAATCACAGTGAGGCGGAAGTATTATCAGAGAGCCTTACTTTGTCCGTTGCCAAGGAAAACTGCAATTTGGAGCAGAGCAGAGATAGTGGGATCAGACAACTGATAAAGATAATGAGACCCAATGCTCTGCACCCTTAGATTCTGCTGAGCTCTGAAGGAGACCTAGCCATTCTGGCATGGACTTCGGCTTCCTTCCCTCTGATCCTTAGATGAAATGGGCGCAGTGGAAGGTAGAGAAGAAGAGAATTTTAAACAGCAGGGTACCCCACTGCTCAGGAAACTTTGTGTGTAATAGGCAGGATAATGGCTCTCCCAAGGATGTCCACATTCTAATTTTCCCAGAACCTGTGAATATTTCACCTACATGGCAAAAGAGTATTTGAAGATATGACTAAGTTAAGGATCTTGAGATGGAGAGATTATCTTGGATTATCCAATGTAATCATAAAGGTCTTTACAAGAGGGAAACAGAATATCAGAGCAGAGAGGTGATGTTAGTGCTGACGTTGAAGATTTGAAAAAGGGGGATATGAGCCAAGGAACACAGACAACTCGTTGGAAGCTAGAAAAGGCAAGGAAATGGATTCTTCCCTCGAGAAACAATGGAGCCCTATTGTCATTTTTATTTTAGCCCAGAAAGACCCCTACTTTACTTCTGACCTCCAGAACTGGAAGATAATAAATTTGTGTTGGTTTCAGCCACTAAGTTTGTGGTCATTTTTTAAAACAGCTGCAATAGGAAAATAATACATTGGGCTTAAGTGTAATGTTGGAAAACAGATTCTTAGGGCGATGTTTGTGCAAGCTGGGGCCAGGGCACACATAAATGACGGTGAGCATATTGTTAGGGGTACTTAGTAAGGAAAATGCAGAGGCAGGGGTAGCAGTAAGGGAGAAGATGGGGTCCAGAAGGGGTTAAGATATAAATGCTTGTTTCAAAGTGATGCTCTGAGCAGAGAATGGGGAAAATGGCTTAGCACGGTAACCTGGAATTAACAAGTGCTAAATATATAATTTTAAAGTGGTTTGCTAGAGTATTGACTCTCTTGCGTGCAAGGCCGTCCTTTGGAAGGTACAGAACCCAGAGAACATATTGTGTGGTCCTCCCTGAAGACAGTTTTCTACAAGCAAAATTGAATATCAAGGCAAGCGCTGAAGTGGGGAAAGGATTTTGTGCATGAACAGGTATGGGGTAGAAGGAGGGAGAGCAAGTGATAGGCAGCCTTCTCATCCTGGTCCTACCAGTTTCCTGGCTGACTGTGCTCCCAAAAGCTTCAGGGTTTTTTCGTACCAGCTGAGCATGTTACTTCATTCCACCTCCAGCTGCCTCCCTGAGTCATTGCCTCAGATCTCTTTGAGATAGATCCTGTGCTTATTCATCTCTATATTGCCATCCCCTAGTACAATGCCCAGCAAAAAAAAACAAGAGCCCAAAAAATCTTCATTAAGTCAATGTACAAAGGGACAGGGTTCTACTCTTATGATATTTAAAGACGTTGAAATGAGAGGATATTACAAGGCAGTGGGTAACCCCGTGCTCAAATTCATGGTCCAGATGAATAGTTTCCAAAGGCTGATCCACACCAGCCCACGGATTGATGCCAGGCCAGTCAAGATGCCTGGTCCCCACCCTGTGGATTATGACTCAGCAAGTCTGGGGTAGGGCCTGAGCATGTGTTTCTTTGAGAAATCAGCAAGGGTCCTGCAGGCCTGTGAACTCTTGGTCTTGACCTCAAAGAAGACAGAGATCATTGTGAACTAGGGTGATGATCAGAGACAGATGCATTGAGTCGTTAGCATCTGAACTGGTCCTTCAGACATAGGCAAGTTTGGGTAAAAAGAAAGAACAGCAAAGGCAAACACTGTAAAAAGCAGTATTCTGTATTGTTTGGCCTTTCCACTCAAAACACCACTCATAATCTAATCACTCATTTCTGTATAACTTACTGTCCTAACCAACAATCAACATCTATTCCCTTTCAGTTTATCAGGGTCAGGAATTATATATATATATATATTTTAAGAGTTAGTACTGTATAGCGAATAGATCCCTATAATCTGAAGCAAAAGGCTTGAGTCTCCTGCCTACTACTTGACAAACTTTGGGATCCTGAGCAAATCCTTAGCCCCCGTCCTGATCTAGCTATTTATTTCTTTAATTCCAACTCCTTTCATATATTCCTCAAGCTGCACAGTCCAACTTTTTGGGCTACTTGCTGTTTCTGAAAAGCATAAAACTCTTTCATGCCTCTTTACCTTTTGCCCATGGTCATCCTGCTCGAGACACTGCCCTTCCCCACTTCCCCGGGTCTCCAGCAGGTACCTCCCCTGCCTTTCGGCTCCAGTAGAGTCACAGCTCCTTGGGAGAACCGTGAGACCCCGCACATGGAGAAGCCCACCCCCTGGGCCCGTTCAGTGCTCTGCATGCGTATGGACCATTGCCCGGGTCTCATTGCGTTCACTACTAGATTCCCTCAAGAACAGGCCTATGCCTGAATGATTTCTGCCACGTCTGCAACAGGCATACTGCCTGACATTTCATAATCTATCAATAATATGTATTGTGTTTTAGTAAACAAATGGATGCATAAAGTCAAGAAGGAAAGAACTATTTTAAAATGTGGGCCCTCCATTTTTTTTGCTTGATTGGACACTAACGTATTGGATTTTAGAGGACAATGGGAAAAAATGGCCTTTTCATGGCCATTGCATTATCAAGATTTAAAAACAAACCGAAAACAAACTTGTATCTGGATAACACAGCAAGGCTTTTTTTTTTCTTTTGAGACTTTTTAGTCTATTGCCATCTTTCTTGCTGAGAAGCTTGTGCAAAAATGAAGGTGAACTTGGGAAGCCCCAACATGGATTGATCTCTTTGTATTAAGTTCAGAGCCCCTTTTGCCTTTGGGCCACTATGGACGGTGCCCCCAAAAAGATGCAATAGAAGGTGAATTCCTTCCTGGTGGACTGTGGCTGCCTACCAAGGGGAGGTGAATGGCGATCTGACTTTCCTCTCAGACCACCTCACTGGGATAGGCTCAGACAGGACTGGAGGCTCGGCCCTGTTTCTTGCCAGCTCCAACAAGATGCTGAGCTAGAACGTGCACCTGTGGCACACAGACAATCTGTTGTGAGCTCGCGACTGCCCTTCACTAGCAATTTGACTCTGCTTTTCTGAGCTTCCATTTCTTCGTCCATGATTTGAGGATGATGACCTCATTGAGCACAGCTCAACTGCTGTGAAGGTTGAGATACACTTAGCAAAATCACCAGGCCTGTTTTTTCATACATAGGAGGGGCTCACAGATGGTAATCTTCTCTTTCCTCCTCCCACTTGTCTTTCTTCAGAAGAGAACATTCTAGCCATCCATGATAAAGAGGTCATTTCTGGCTTTCTTTTTCTGCTTAGTAAGGATGGGGTAGGGCTCTGGTATCCTGTGTGTATCGCTTTGGCTTGCATACCCAGGCACACCCGTCCACAGGGCTTTGTTTCCTTAACCTCGAGTTATGTAAGGAGTAGGTGTAGAGTCCTGGATTTATTTCCACAAGGACCTGTTTCCAAATCCCTGCTGATTGCTCTAGGCTCCGTGTGAGTAGGAAAACGCGAGGCCCACACATGTTCCCCGCTGCAAGCACCAGGCCTGAATTAGGTCATGCAGTCATGGCATTTTTCATCATTTCATAAGCCGCTGCTATGACAGCAGGTTAGGGCCACAGAGAATAAGGTAAGAGCAGGTAGTTGCTTAACCTTGCCCTGTATTTACACATACATGTTGGCGGGGAAACGGTGACTCGTTCCCCTTGCTGGGATACAACTGGTAGGCCAGCTCCTAATGACTTTATACCAAAGGCTACTCTCCCCACCACCTTCAGCTAAATTTTCTACAGCTGAATTGAATCTCTGGCAGTGCAGGGCGTGTTAGGAAGAGTAGTAACCTGTCTGACACCTACGAGACCATTGGGCAACACTTAGGGAGTGCATAAGTGGGATCTAAGAAACTCTGAAAGCCTGCGGGAAATAAAAGGAACAATAGTTGGTGATTTGAAGATTGGAGATAGTGGTGAAAGGTACCACCTACTATATGTCAGGTGCTTTGTCTAGAATTTTCTCTCATCTTCATTATTAACCCAGCTCAGTTTGTAACTGATGCTGAGACAGGTTAAATTTCTCCAAGGTACCAGTGTTAATAAGCAGCAGACTTGGGACTCAAATCTAAACACGTCCAATGTCAAAGTCCATGTACCTTACACTTCGTCACGCCACCTCCCTACGGTCAAAGTTGGGTGTTTTGCCTGCCCCACTGCTCATCTCCCTAGAACTGCCATTACACTTGGACCTGCTGCGACTATCAGTCACGGTGCCACCCCTCCTCTCGCTGTCACTCACAGACTCTATTTGTTACTGCACAGGAACCTCATTTCTTTAATATGATGTTTTCCTGAATTCAAGCTAGCTTTGTTCTGTCTAACAGTATCATGATAGACTGCATGTCCAGTCCCTTAATCATTAAGCCCTAAGGACATCAGGTTCTGGCCAGCATCAAACTGTCTTAAGAAAAAGCCTCAGGTCTGTTAATCAAGGGAATAGAGTTTTGTCCAAACCAAAGATAACATCTTGACTTCACTTGTGTTTCACATCCAGGCTCATGAAAGCAGAATGACCCTACCAACTACACCCTCATTCATACATTGAACAATTATTTCTAGGGTTTGCTACATGCTAGGGCATATAAACTCTGTACCCTCCGGAAGTTTACAGTGAATAAAAGGGACAAGTTAAATCAGCAATAATTTAAGCAGTGATTCTGGGAATGGATACACGAATAAGGCTATCTGATGAATCAGCTGCTGAGAGAAGATTACAGAGGGTGTGTGTGTGTGTGTCAACATTTAAAAATCTATAGAAACAGATAGACAACCGGCCCCTTTCCCTTTCCCTCATTATCCATCATGTTTGCATAGAGGGCCTCATTCTAATCTCTCAGTAGCAACTCTTCCAACATACTATTATCATTATGAAATGAAAATATATCATGACCAACTTGTTCCCCCCCCCCCCAAGGAATAAAAGTTGGTTTACCATTAGAAAAATAAAAACTGTTTACTATATTAACAGATTAGAGAAAAATCTTATGAGTATCTCAATAGATGAAGAAGAATCATTTAATAAGTTTCAATATCTTAAGGAACGACATAAAAGAACTTCTATAACTTGACAAAGGGTGTTTACCAAAAACCTAATGCAAGCATTAGGTAAGGAGCTATTTCCATTATATCCACAAGAGATGACAGTGCGTTAACATTGGGATGGTGGCCTATATTTGGGGTGGTGGTAGAGGGTGGAGAGAAATAAGCAAAGGAGAGTATATTATCTTGCTGGCAGAGAACACTTCACACCCATATTTTGAGAAGCACTTACCCTAGGGCTCAGCACATAACAGATGTACCAAACTTGTTTACTGACTGATAGATAAAGGAGTATCATAAGACATTGCCATCATTTCAGAGGGTGTAGCTAGAGATTATTTTAGGCTCCAAGAGATTCTTGCTTAGAGTTGTGTTTTGGTCAAAATCTACCCAGAGTGCTCACTGTACCAATCACTACATTTTTCATATTCAGCTGCCAACAGACCTCCTCTGTCCAAAAACTCACACTAGAATTTTTCAGTATAAATTTGTCCTGGATAATTGCTTCCTTTGAATAGTATTCATATAACAGATTGCTCTAAACAATATAATTTTTCTTTCAGTGATTGAAAGTTATTGGGAAAGCATTTGGCCTTTAAGGGTATTATGAGATGAAGAAAAAAAAAAAAGCACAAGATAAGACCTGAAGTGACTGGGCTTTCTGTCCTTCCTGGGTTATGAACCAGCAATGTGACCTTTAATGGTATTCACGATTTGGGGCCCCTATTTCATAATCTGAAATGTACTACATTTATTGATCGATTCAACAAATTAAGAATTTATTACGTATCAGGCATTATGTTCCTGCCCATTCATACAGGTGTCAGGGAAAGCAACAGTAATAGAACTTAAGAAAAGTGAACTGTGGAAGGTAACTTGTGGCACAAAAGGCTGAATGGTTTGGGGTTGATGAGAATCCAATAGCTACTGGTTTATCAAATAAATCTCAATCACCTCTTATGTATCTGCACAGTGCTATGCTCTCCTAGAGGGTGTTGACCAAAACAGAGAAGCACTGAACTCGACACCAGCATCATAATGCACTTTCGTTGCAATACAGAATAAAAACGATGAATCCTAGTGTGCCCTAACTGTATGTATGGCCTTAATCAAATCACTCAGCTATCTATGAGTCCCTGAAACACATGGGGGGGGGGCTTGGAGTAATGAGTTTATTTGGAAATTAATTCCTAATAATAGAGGGGATGGGGAAAGTGAGACAAAGCAATAATAAGTCTCTGAATGATCCATTACTACTGTGGACCTCTGGAGCTCAATCCTTCTAGAAATCACCTTAGTAATCCTCGAAAGTGCAGCTCTGAATTTTCCTGCGAAGGGACAGAGCAGCTGGGATATTTAGCCACTAACCCTTTTCTCTCCCTGTGTGCAGTTGCCCCTGGCGTGTCACGGCTGTTGGGCACGTGAATGAAAAAGGACTTGAAGTCAAAAGCTGTCTGCTTCAGGTGAACCCAGCGGTGGACTTTGGTGAGGTGGAGTAGAAAATCAACAGCATCTGTTATAGTCACCAGTCTCAGTTTTGATTTCCTGATCTCGAGATAAAAATTCCCTATACACTACAGGACAGTGGTGGGCATTCACGTTCTCTATATACATTTTTGTGAAGAAGGAATATTTGTCCTCAGTCCTTTGAGAAATGGTGAGATATATGAAAATATACAGCAGCATGGTTCTCCTCGCTCATGAATCCTATGACCTGGGAAGCAGGGGTTAGAAGCCGGTGTTGTCTTCATCATCTCCTTTGAGCACCGGCCAAGAGAAGATTTTGATAGGGACTTGAGGAAAGGGGCCAAGTTAGAAAAGTTTGGGTTCACTGCAAATGTTTATTTAACTCACACACTTCAAAAGCAGTTATTGGAGAAACATTTGCAGATTCATGTCAGATGAATCAACATCCTTCACCGATATCACAGCCGTAGCCTGGGGGAGTGCATTTAGTTAGCTAACCTGCAGCTCACATGGTATGAGGCTTGTTTGGGAAGCCTTGACAATCCAGTGTCAAGTTTCTGGCTGCCTTTCACATCCTGGTGTTGGAAGGGCAGCCTGAGCTGGGATTGATGAAGGACCATCTTTCTCCGCTAATTTATGCATTCATTGGTTGATTCTTGTACGTGGGGATTGAGCCAGCAACCTTGGCGTATGGGGAAGATACCCTAACTAACTGACCTACCTGGCCAGGGCGGGCCCATCGTTCTCAAAACTTGAGTGCTCATCAGGATCATTTGGAAGATATTTTAAATCATAGGTAATGGGTACAACCACAGAGTTTCTGATTTAGCAGCTCTGGAATGGGTGCCAAGAATCGGCATTTCTAATCAGTTCCCAGGTGATGTTGGTGCTGCTGGTCCCGGGACCACATTTTGAGAACCAATAGTTTAGAAGAAGCTAGAGTCGCACATGAGTGGGAGGAGGTGGGGGTGGAGGTCCATTGGCGCTCTGCTGAGCTGGATTATAAACCTGGGACCCACACACAGATCAGCCTCTTATCCTTGGTTTTCAGAGATGTCACTGCAGGTTCTAATCTCAAAGGACATTTCTATTCACTTTCCCTTCTGCATTTTGCCCATAATACAATACACATCTTTACTGCCTCCCAGGGTTCAGACTAGCCTTCCAAAACAAGACTTCGCTTTTAAAAAAAAATAAAAAAGGTGGATTTTTACTAATAGACTGCATGGAAGAAAGATGGAAGAAGGTGAAAAAAAAATACAAGAAAGGGGAAAAGGAGGAGGGATGGAAGGAGTAAAAAGGAGGAAAAGGGATGCAGGTAAGTGATGACATTATGAATATACATTATACTCCAAGCTCTCTGACTTGAATTTTCACACACTTTGGAATGTTGAAGTCTCACAAATATTCTGCATGACACGTACTATTATTTCCCTGAGGAAATCAAGGTTTAAGCAGATTAAAGGATCTTCCCAAGTAGATAAAAACTTGTAAGAGGCACAGGCAGGACTCAAACCCGGAGTATTCAATTCCAGATCTAGTGGAATTTCTGCTGTTCTCCAACCTCAGGGAAAGTGCATCTGTATGGAGGGGGTCGTTACATGAATGATTTGGAATCGGGAAGACATGAGTGAAGCAGTGCTTGCCTCAAATGTTTCACAGATTCTTCTCTTTAAAATCATGGTATGGTCTATGGCTCTTCTTTTTGGCTCTTTGACCTTGAGGCAAATCCAGGGTGCCTTCTACAGTGTTGTTACAATAATGAGGCAGCACTAAGTAATCTCCCTGCCTTTGTATCTGTTGATCTCACTGCCTGGGAGGCTCTCTCCATTCTAGTTGGGATCCATTATGTTGCAGATACTCTAGGCCAGGGGTCAGCAAACTGCGGCTCCGAAAATTGCGGCTCACAAGCCACATGCAGCTCTTTGGCCCCTTGAGTGTGGCTCTTCCACAAAAATACCGACTTCTGCACATGGGCCACGAAGTTTCAATCGCACTGTACGTGCACGCCCGCACGTGGTATTTTGTGGTATTTTGTGGAAGAGCCACACTCAAGGGGCCAAAGAGCCGCATGTGGCTCACGAGCCACAGTTTGCTGACCACGGCTCTAGGCAAACCACTCCGGATCCAGGAGGAGTTCTCAGTCTATACTTCACAGAAAGCCCAGGAAGGAGGACACAGGACCACAGACCTACCAATGCAGGAGCCTTTGAAGGCCTCATTCTCCATCCATATGGGGCCAGGCTTAGCAATTGACGGTATTCAATCTGGAGGATCATTTCAACATTCCACTAGAAAGTGCCTACGGAATGATGAAATGGCTGGTATTTTAAGCTGACTGCTTGTTTATTCCGATTTCATAATATCTACACAGATCCCTCTAGATTTCTTCATTTAAGACAGGTCACTGCTAATATTTTCTATTAGTCAATTTAGCCCTGCAGTAAATAGTGTTCCAATGAAGCATGCAAGAGCGTGAAATCCAAGGAGGGCAGATTAGGATGAAAGATAAGGATGATTCCTGCCAGTTGCATTATCCAGAAAGGCGGTGATCTCGCTCAGGCATCTGATCCCCGTTGGGTGGTATTAAACCTGAGACTAAACCAACATTTAGAGGGCACACGATGGAGCACCAGGCAGTGGGGCCGGGTCAGTGGTGAGCTCTTTGCAGAGTGTTTGGGCAGAGGGCTGAAAACATGGAATCCAGGGAGAAGGGAGTGTCAAATGAAGAATTCAGCCCGCCTGGCATGGCTCAGTGGTGAGTGTCGACCTATGAACCAGGAGGTCACGATTCGATTCCCCGTCAGGGCACATGCCAGGGGTGCTGGCTCAATCTCTAGTGTGGGGTATGCAGGAGGCAGCCGATCAATGATTCTCTCTCATCATTGATGTTTCTATCTCTCTCACCCTCGCCCTTCTTCTCTAAAATCAATAAAAACATAGTTAGAAAAAAAAAAAGAATCCATCCCTGACCATTTGGAATGTCCAAGCCATTTAAAGTTGGCAACACTCCATGTAAGATGCAGAACAGGCATCAGTCTGACAATACCAAGATTCTGAAAAAAGACTAGATTGGAACAAGAAACGGCCTCTTTGAGCTTGTAGGTAAACACAAACTGTGGAGGTGTACCCTCCCAGTATCGGCCAGTTTTTCTCAGTGCAAACCACAACCAAATTTAAAACCTAACGCAGAAATGACATTCAAATATGTGATTCCTTCCCTGGGCCAAGAAGGAACTAAGAAGAGCCTGGAAGGGGATTAGGAGGGTGGAGATCAGCGATGCCATTTGGTTGTAGCTCATTTGCATGGAGAAAAAGGAGATTTGACTATGAAGTTCCTCACACAAGTAAAAGAGGGCATCAGCCTTATTAAAACGGTGTAAACTAATCTGTAAATTAGAACCGCCTTTTTTACATAATTCACTACAAATTTGTTCTTCTTTTAACAATAGGCCCTAGTGATAAAATCTGGGTCCACCTTACTTATGTAAATTATCTTAGAATCAAGAGTACAGCATACCAACAGGAAGGCAGCGTTTAAGGAAGTTTCTTTTAAAAATCCTGAACTCCTTCAGTGAAAGAACTCAAATATCAAGCATTACAAATCAACCTCCACATCGAAGGGCTTGCCCCTTGAAGCCCTGCTCTAGTGCCCCGAGAAGTATTCTGGAACAAAGTGTTTGCTATCTGAAATCGTGAATGTGTTGTATATGTTTGTGTGTGCCTGTGTATATGCCTGTGTGTGCCTGTGTGTATCCATGTCTCTGTGTGTGTGCGATGCATGTTTGTGGCAAAACCAGAGGGGAGGAAATAGAGCTGTTTTAGAAGCTTGGAGCCCAAGAAGTCCAAAGAGGCATCCACCAACATCCCCAAACAGATGAAGAAGGGTTACGGGGCCAACAAACCCAAACCCAGCAGGGGCTTCAGGATGGGGTTTGCAGGCAGGCACTCCTGGGTCCCTGCCTACACCGCTTCCAAGTCACAATGACGGAGGAAACGTATTCCATTTCCCCAAACCTTGGCTTCTTTACTGCTGAAATTGGAAGAATAATAGCCACAGTATGGAGTTATCATGAGATTTAGATGAGATAATACATTTTACACAAGTACCGGACATAAGTGCTTACTACATGCAGGCAGGTGTTACTGGGGAGTAGTGCAGAGCAAAATGCAGACTAAACCCATCCTTTGAACTGTGTTTTATGTGCCACTCGGTGCGAATGGGAAGTCAGCCCACATTAAAAGGCTCAGATAACAACCATATAATGTCACTGTGAGGTTTAAATAAAATTACCCACACAAACACAATTATATATAATTGTCTGGCACATGGTAAGCATTCAGCAATTCGTAGCTCTTACTTTTATTAAGAAATTTTCTCTCGCCTTATGTTTGAACTTCAGATTAATCATCATGCTAGAAAATGGTCTTCTTATAAACATACGTGCCACAAGAGGGAAAATAATAAATGGATAATAAACAAGGAAAGGTGTCCAACAAAAAATAAATTAAAACAATGATACCTTTTTTTTACATAATGTAACACAGATTATTTTTTTCCTTTTAATGATAAACCCTAGTTATGCTAAGGATTCATTAAAATACAGATGGCTATATGTTACTGTTGGGAATGTAGACCTTCACATGTTCAAAACCTCTATCTAATAATTATATTTCTTAACATCTAACTTATGAAAATAACTTAAAATACAGGGGAAAACTATAAATGTGCTTCCCTGCAGTATATTTTCCAACAGAAAAAAATAAGGAGCAACCTAAATAATTAAAAGAGGACAAATGGTTGCTTGTGTAACTTGTATTTTGGCCCTTTTATTCAATGAAATATTATACAGCTATTAAAAATAATGCCAATAAAGAGTTTAAAATAACATATTAAAGCTTGTAATGTCATGTTAAAGATAAAAGCAGTATAATAAAATTGTTTAAATAGCAGGTCCACAGTACATAAAACAACTTATTAAAAAAGAAAAGAAAATACACTGATATAATAGTGATTATCTGAGAATGCTAGTAACTTTTCTCTCTGTTATTCTGTATTGCAGTTCTTTTGTCTAATAAGCATGTGTGTGTGTTTTCATAATGGTGATAAAAGTCCAATGAAATTTCCTTACAAAATTCCAGCAGCAAGATTTTCTGGTACAGGGGTCAGCCAAGTATAGCCCATAGGTCAAGTCCAACGTGCCACCTGCTTTTTTAAAGAAATATTAGAGCACAACTACTAATTCACTTGTATATTGTTTATGGCTGTGTTTATACTAAGATGGCAGCTTGAGTAGTTGCAATTGAGACTGTATGGACCCACAAACTCAAAAATAGTTACCACCTGACTTTTGACAGAAAAAAAACAACAGCCAACTTCTGATTAAAACATTGCACACAGAAGACTTGACCTAGCCCAACAGCTTGAAAATAGGTGCTATTCAACCCTGAGAAACATTTCACCATTCCGGTAGAAAGTATCTATCCAAGAATAAAATGGTTGAAAACTTTAAAGTTGTTGATTTTCCTTTCCAATTTTACAACTTCTACCCAGAGACCTGTATATTTCTCCATTTGAGACAGGCTGTTGACAATAATTGCCATTAGTCCATTTAGCCTGGCAACATGTAGATAGTTCAGAAGGAGCAGGCAAGCATGAGAACTATGAGGAGGACAGCTTCCACTGAACTATAAGGATGGCTCCCAGCAATTGAATGATCCAGATTTGGAATGGTCTTACGTCTGAAACTTAGGTTATGGAGAAACAATCTATGGGGCGAGGTAGCTGCTGAGTTCTTCCACCTTGCATTCTGGGAAGAGGGTTGAAAACATGGGCCTGGGGGGAGATGCAAGTCAAGTGCAGCGGTGACCAGTTGGGGTGCCCAAGTCACCTCACTCTGGTGGGGCCTGCACAAGCTGATTCGGCATCACCTGCTTCCACATTGCCAGAAATAGGGACGTCATTTTTAAGGATCCCATTCTGTAGCTGTCCCTTGTTTATAAATACCAAAGAGCTTGCCTGTGATTTTATACCCTTTAACCCTTGATCTTGAGAAATTCCAAAAGATTTGTTTCCACCTGCATTGAGTAAAGGCCATTTTAAGCCCCAGCATTATCTCTTTCTACCTGTGGGCAGGCACTGGGACTTAGAGGTATGTGAAAAGAAGGACACAAACGTTGGTAAACTGTCGGTGTCTTTGCCTCTTTGGCAATAACTACTGTTCTTCATGCCTTATCCTAGGAAGGATCCAAATGCTGACTCTCTGAAGGGCCGCTGTGAGCTCTTCTTTAGGCCTTGTAAGGGCTGCCACAGTTGCCTAATGCGAGTCATGTCAGCCCATCTCTTAAATCCATCAGGTCTGCCTACTGATTGTGCATCTTATAGCCTTTGATGCTGTGGTATCTGGCCTCAGTCCACATCCTAGATGGTCTTTATGTTCAAGGTACTCCCTTCTTGTTTTGTATCTGACCTGTGGGAATTCACACACCCTCACTGAAGGGTGGGGGGAGAGGGGGCTTTATCTGCCCTTCTGTCATTCTCCCATTTCTTCTCCCCTGCAGTCTCCACACCAGAGCAGAGTGAGCTACCTAGGCAGGCATTTGGTGTCTATGGGATGTGTGGTTCCCTTGGAGCCACTTCCTTCTCTTGGCTTCAGAAAGTATAGGAAGACTTTACTGTACATTCTACTAATCCAAAAACTCATAATTCTGACAATTGTCCAACTCCTTTTACCTCTCATTCAAAGTATCTTCTTACATTAAATTATATGGGAAGTAGATGGGGGCCTGGGTGAGAGTGGGGAATAGCATATGTGCCTTTTAATAAATCTCCAATGGAGGTTGCTGCCTGTGGTTATTTGTGGCTCTATATAGATGCTTTGGGTTCCTAATGATTTCCTACAGCTTTGGCTCCTAGTCATAATTTTGGAACAACAGGCAAAGTCCTACTATACAATCTGTTACACCATTATTAACTGCCCGATCATGGTTACCTAAAGTGTGTTCTCAGAAGTCCAGTCCTAGGAAATGCTTCACCTAGAATCCCCTTCATGGAAAGTCACCATGAACCTACAAGGCTTGGCCAAGCCCTATAGTTTAGCTTTCTTTTTAAAAATATATTTATTTTTATTGATTTCAGAGAGGAAGGGAGAGGGAAAGAGATAGAAATATCAATGCTGGAAGAGAATTATTGATCAGCTGCCTCCTGCAAGCCCCACTCTGGGGATCAAGCCTGCAAACAGGCATGTACCCTGACCAGGAATGGAACCATGAACTCCTGATTCATAGGTCGACACTCAAACACTGAGCCATGCCAGCCAGGCTAATTTAGCTTTAAGTGAGCACTACCGTTGTGGCCTGCTTTATCGTGTATAAAATATTTCCCTTCATAAATTACTTTCATTCATTCATCCATTTATCCTCTCAACCATCCGCATTTATTGTGTATCTACTCTTCTCTAGGTCTGATTAAATACATCTCTTGGAATAGTTATCTGCAACCTCCATTCTTCACAACAGCCTTCTGAGACAGTGTGACAGATCATTCACTCACTATCCGTATGCTGCAGATGAGGGATCTGAAGATCAAAAATGTTGATTACTTTTTACAAGGGTATATAGCCATTAAAAGAAGGGGGTAGGGTGGGGAAAAAGGAGCAGATGGGCTTTAACTAGTGGACCTAGTTTGGCATAATGTCCTTCTACAGCTCAAGGACTGTGACAGGTACCGCCTCTCTGTCTCCTGGAAAAATCCTGCTTCTCATTCCTGTGGAGCCTTGCTAACTCATGACTGTGGTATCCTAGATTTCATCACATGGCTACTCAAGAATGTTGAGAAACAAAGCATATGTACAAGGAAAGGAAATACGAGGACAAATCCTGAATTTTCACACAAATCTAGCATTACCACTGAATGTCAGCACCACAGCAGCTTTTCCAATGTAATTTTGAGGTGCCATTTTTTATGTTATAGTGACACGACTGAATAAACACAAACTGAGTCTAACTTCAAAATTTTTCAATTCTCTTTTGTTAAACAGATTTGATTATGTGGCTTTAAATGCCAAAAGGCTCCCTTTAGACTTTGGTTAGACTGACAAACAAGCAAAGAAATGACAAAGATTGGACTCGTTTAATTTGGCCAAGCAACAATAGACCGTCTCTGAGCCATGGAGGCCTAGCGGGCATAAGTTATTCTGGATTTGATGAGAGCCTTTTTCAGAGCATCTACCCAGCCATAGGAGGATTCCAGAAAATCGCCTTATTTGGAAGTGTGAGTGTTGGAACTCAACAACAACGGCTGAGGATGTCTGAAACTGGAAAATAAAGTTTCACACTGAACTAAATATAACTTCCTGCCAGGCAGGTAGGGGCTGCTTGCCAAATGTTGATGGTTGTCAAGATCCAAAAGTCATGAAGAAGGCCAATATTTGGACAACTGGAATTGCTTTCGAGATGGGTGAATTTGTCCTATTTAAGGGGAGACAAAGGTTGAAGGAATTAGTTAATTACCTCTCACTCCAAAGCTTTCTAAACTTTAAATATAAGAAGCTCATCCTTTACTTCAGTATAAATAGAATCTAAACCAAGATAATGAAATCACCTCTTAGGCTGCCAGTATATGTTTCCATGGAAAGACAACTTTGAAAATCTCTTCTCCAAAATAACTTAAAAAGAGGTCAACAGAAAGAGTCAGAGGGAAGCAAATCGCATCAAACAACGTCAACCAAACAATGCCTCGGAGAAATTTCTGTCAGACAGTAACCACTTTGAGGGCAGCCAAAGATCTATATTCTTCGCACCCACCACCATAGTGCCCTGCATAGAAATAAGGAAACTCTCAAATTCATACCTGCTGGAGACCATGAAGAGAGCATCACTGGCTCTGAGACAAAATGGTTGGTGTAAGACCTTTGCATTGTTGGGGGTAAATGTGTGGCACTCAGGATAAGGACAAAGGATCCTGAATTTCTTTAGAAATGGAGTTTGGCTCTCCCACAAAGAAGGCAGACAGGATTTTTCAGAGGTTGAAAAACTAAACGTTTTCAAGCTAAACATTGGCAAAGCGGTGAGGTATGGTGTTCATTTTGTCTACATTTTTTTAGGCGGCATTCTGCCCCCAAGACCTAGTTTGGCATAATGTCCTTCTACAGCTCAAGGACTGTGACAGGTACCGCCTCTCTGTCTCCTGGAAAAATCCTGCTTCTCATTCTTGTGGAGCCTTGCTAACTCATGGCTTCAAATTCAAGGAGGACACACAGCTAGAGGAGATAGTTCACATGCTAGATGACAATATTAGGAAAATGAAATTATCCAAACAAGGCAGGTTGAAACATATTACGTGAAATAGATAATGCCCTACATGTTGATTTAAAAATGTACGACTTACTCTCAAATATAGATCACGGAGGTTTGCATATTAGGTTGAAAACAACCTATATGTAGAAGAAGTAAGTTAGGTATTTACCACAAGTTGAAGCTGAGCCTGGAATGTAATATAACTTATTCGAGACAGGTCAGGGGAGAGTGGCTCTGGAAGAAATACTCGAGACATTCAGAGAAATGTAATGGCATAACTAAGAATATCACAAGGAAACCTGCTATGCCATTTCCTGTGTCATTTACTATCTCTAAGCCTCAGGGTTTCCAACTATATAATAGAAATAATAAAACCAACGGCGGGTGCCTTGTTCCCAGTGTTATCGCGAGGATTCAATGACATAATGAAGTTACAAGTTGTTCTGATTATTAGCATCATTTTTAACAGTAAGCAACTCAAAGTTTGAGATCTACTGGGACATTTGAAAAGTACTGGAAGAATGTAAATGGATATCGACATTCCAGTTTCATAAAAGAAGAACTTGGTATACCATGTAAATTATGAAAGTAAATGTACATAATACAAATGTAAAATGTACATGCAGCCAGTCTTTTTAATTAAACGTGATATAACCTGGCATATAAGACACTTGCAGGGATAGGTAGATCCCTGTCTCTCCAACTTGCTTTTCAGCTATTCTTGCCTACAGTTGATGTTCCAACAACCATGATGCCTTTTGCCGTTAGACCATTCCATTATCAACCCTGCCACCTGGAATGTTCTTTTCCTACCCATTTGCCTGCTTATCTCTTCAGACTCCCTACCTCCAAAGAGAAATTGTATGCATTGATTTCTTTTTAATCAACCATTGGCAATATATTTTAGACGTGGAGCATCTGAAATAAGCTTTGACCATTGGTTGTAGCTTCCTTTGCTGCAGAAATGCTATAACACACAGTTTCGGGATCTTAAACAATGAAGATACAACCTCCCATCAGTGTGTGGGGGTCTCAGGGAACCCTGCCTCACCATTTCCTGCGTGTAAAATGGCACACTATTTCAGGGAGAGTCCCAGGAGCAAATCTTAAGAGCGCCTTTCAGCCAGAGAATTTGAAAGCACTTCAGGAACATGAATACACTCATTCTTATTCATACAACACACACATCTATTGATGCTGATCATAACATCTCTTCTTAAGCATTCCTAGGTACCCACACTTGCTGATGCATTTTCTCACTGGAGTCTAGCCTCCCTTGTGGTCTCCGGTTCTGGGCTGGAAGTCAGTAACTCTACCCTTCGCAGTGTGCTTTGGCTGCTGTCAGGAACAGCGATCCCTCTGTTCAAATCAAGGGCGCATAATGAAACATTATCTGCTACAATACCAAACATGCGAGGTTTCCGCTAAACTAATTGGTAGGGAAAACATTTTGCCTTCATCAAGGGGCAGGGCCTGGAGTCAGAAAAATGGAAATGGCAATGGGGTGGGGGAGGACGGGCAGGGCAGGCAGATCCTGTGAATGGGCCTGGAGAAAAGTCTGCCGTAGCGGGAAACGCTTTAGCTGCGGGCTGAAATGAAGACCGTGTTTTGGTTGGTTCCACTGTCTAGGAAGGAGAAGCAAATTAGGGTGGAAGAGACTTGAAGTCTAGACAAGACTCTCCCACTAACTAACCTTGATTCAGTTTACTCTTTCGCCAAATTACAATCATTGTTGTGTACAGAATTCTTAAACATACATTCTGCATAAAGCTCAGGTGGAGAACTAAAATAGATATTAAAATGCAACAAACTCATAAAGCAGTGGTTTTCAATCAGGTCGAAATTAGAGTACAATCAGTTTACATCAGAAGCTTTTCCCTGAAACATGTGCCCCATTTCTTCCTCCAGTAACCCCCTACCTTGGCATTAAAATGTAAAAGTATTTAAAACATTATATAGCAATGTAACAATAAAACATCATCAACACCAATGCAACCACAAAAGAAAACATTTATCGCGTGTGTTCTAGGTGCCTTGTACTGCACCACAGTTACAAAATCACTGTGTATTCTTCAAAAAGTGGGGAAGGGATGGGGAATAACCACATTCTCCACTTGTGAATCCCATACCAGGGAAATTATCCCAAGGGGAAAGCTCAATTTCTGGCCCCTTGAATTCCCCCATGTCCTGTCAATTGAAGAACAGGAAGAAGTTTGCTTTACCATGACCTCTTCTTAAGGTTAGATCGGGTTTCAGGTAATTTCAATATATAGAGAACTTACACTAATATTTTAAAAGCTAGGAGCCTATAGACCCAACCTTGGTAACCCTCCTCTACAAACGATGTGACCTGCAAGTGGGTCATTTAGTCTCCCGGAGCTATGTAGGGTCTTCTCTTCTGTGATGTAAGAAGGCTCCGCTGGATGATCTCTCAGTGTTTTTCCTACAATGAATGTTCTCTATCAGGGAACTTGACTTCTTGATCTAGATGTTAGGACCTATCCTGTCCTGTTACAGGACAACAGTGGTAGTAGGATGTGGACTGCTGGTAGCATGGAAATTTCTAAGCACCCTCCTGATCTTAACAAGTCAGTGGCTTTCAGGTCTGCTTATGTGTCATTTGCTCATAATTAAATAATGAATGACAGAATGATTCAATAAAAGGACACAAGATAAAGGAATACTATGAATTTTAGTACTATTAGCAAATTTCTAAGTCAAAGCAGGATAGTATAATCATTAAGAAAATAGACTTTGAAGATATTATTGCAGCTTATCATTGCATAATTGTATATGGTTATGTAATTAACATTTGTCTTCCTCTCTAAGCTATAAATTCCACATAGCTAGGGACTATAACTGTTTTATTCACCAATAACCCACACACATAATGTCCAATACCAAAATGTTAAGTAAATGAACAATGGATTCAAACTTCAGCCCAATTTCTTAATAGCTTTTAAGAAACTCAACTAGTCATTGAACTTCTATTGTCAAATTTACCTGTAAAATGAAGATAACACTAGTGCTTACCTCTTTGGGATTTTTCAGAAGAAAATAACACACCTAGTTATGATAATTATAATAATAATACATTTGACATTCTGTTAAATCAGTTACATACTTTGCCTACCAAATTCTCTGCACGGATTGTGTGAAATACACAGTGGACCATTGCTAATGAATCTGGAACAGAAAACTCTGCTTAAGCCCCAAACCAAAATAGGCCCCCAACCACTCCTCCCAGATTTGAATGAACTCAAGGTTAGCAAAGCCACTAATCAACAGCTGGTCTCTCTTACCATGGGAAGAAATTCACGATGTGCAGTTGACCCAAGAGCTGCAGTTGACCCAAGAGCTGGCTGGACCTGAAAGAGAATGGAGACTCTGGTCTGCTTCGCCAATCTCTCCAATGCCAATCCGTTTATACATTCTACCTCCCTCAAAGAGGAGTGACAACTAGAGTCACAATTCTGTACATTATAGATAACTGATAGCAATGCAAAGTGATTCTTGCCCACAGACATGTACATTTGGTTAGATATGGTCAGTGAAAGTTCAATTGTTCTTCCTCCCCTACTGCAGAAAAGACTATTTTTCCCTTCATTTGAACATTCATTTTAACATCTGATCTGTAAATGTGTCTGTTCTTTGAAATCTCCTTTGAACTGGCTGTTAACACCTCACTAATTCCCTCATTAATGAGGAAAATGAGATGTTTAACATGGATTTAATTTTATAGCTGTATGAGAGACATGATTTTATAATTTTTTGAAAATTATCTTTTAACAATTATCATAATGTTAGTTAATATTTACTGAGAACTCTCCATGTGTCTAGCCCGACTCTGAGTCATTTTTATGCCTTGTTTCATTTCATCTTCACCATTCCTGTGAGGAGCTAATGTGAACTCCACTTTCCAGATGGGCACTCCGTATTCCCTAGAAGCTAAGTAGTTCATCCAAAAGGGAAGCAGGGAGTGTGTAGTGGAGCAGAATTCAAACTCAAGCCGAGTCCAGATATGTGGTTAACTAGAGAGCATAATCCCAATTTTCCCAGAACTGAACCTCAGCAAGGTTGAAATAGCTCTTACTTTTTCACTTATTTAATAAATATTTTGAACACCTACTGTGAGTCAGGCACTGAGCTGAGTTTGGAGAACATAGAACTGAGAGAGCCAAAATCCTTGACTTTTATGCAGCCTCAAATTTTGTAATTTTGTAATAATTGACTGGAAGTCCAGTGCTGGTGTAACCAGACAACCTATTTCCTTTAAAAGTTTCTTTTCTTCAAGCCACTTATGGTCAACAGGGAACATTCAATGGACTGGAATTACAACTTCTAGTAAAAACACCCTGATATCATCTTGTATCCTTCTGTCGCTTGGTGAAGAATGTATTCAAATGAATCCAGAAAAGGACATGACTAATGAGTGCTTCTCAAATCTCCAGGAAAAGCATCCTCCCCAGCCTCCTATTGCAATTCCATGTCCTCTGTCTGGAACTCGCTTTCCTGGCTTCCCTTCCTACTGGATCTCTTCTCAACCTTGACCTTCAAAACTGTTCAGTCTTCAGAGCCTTTCTGAGGTCTTCTTTGTCTTCATGTCCCCCCTCCCCAAGTTTATGAATTAACTTCTCTTTCTTCACTCTAGCATCCCTTGCCCCTTGGTTATTTCTGGATGTACACTCCCCAAGGAGACACACCATGGCTTATTCATCTTTGTATCCCCAGCACCTGGGGTGCTAAGGGCTAGAAGTTGGGTGAGGTGATGATGTGCTGGTAAACAATTCTTTCTATACAATTTATGTAGAACAACTTTCACTTTCCCCAAGAGACAGAGTTCTCTCTTGTCTCAAGATCTTTGTATTTACTGATCCTTCTGTCCAAACCCCATCTCCATTTTATCTCCTACAGTTCCTAAGGATTTTTGTTAAGACATTGGTTCTTCCTAAAGCATTTCCTAAGCATGAATTCATTGCCTCTTCTGTGTACCCTCCTGTAACCCCAAACTTCCACCATTATATCACTTTTCACCCTGGAATATTTTTATATGTAAATACATGTATATTCACTTTTTAAATCCTTGAGGACAGGAACTATATCTATGTCATTGCTATACCTTCAGATCCTAAACCACTGTAAGTACATATAAACATGTGTTTATTTACATGAATGTAAATATGTGTCAAATGAGGGAAAATACTAATTTGTTCATATTTGCTGCTACCCAGAAGGAATCATTTGTAGGCTACAGCATGATGGAGCAGAAAGCTCACCTTGGGAGTTAGACATGTGGATTCTACTCCTGACTCAGTCACATATTAGCTAAGTGACCTTGCAAAAATTACATTAATGTGTTATACCTTAATTCCCTTGTAACTCAAATAAGACTAAAAATCTCTACTTTGCCCTTTTATTATGAAGACTAAATGAGATAATTATGTTGAGGACTTGATGCTAAGTAAACTCTCAATAAATATTCATTTCCTTTCTCTTCTATTTGTAGCCAGTGCTAAATTATAAGGACAGCATGTGGGCCCATAACAGGATATCCTACATGAGTAGGAATGGCTTCCCAGGATAATAGATGGTGTTGCCAACAATAGTGAAGAGAATGAGAGGAAGTTACCACATAAACGAACCTTCTCAAGGTTTCACCCTCCAGGGTTCAATGGAAGGTTCAAAGGATGGCTTTGAACATTAGACAGCATCATGAAAAAACCAACAATGCTCCCAGCTGTGGCATTTCATCAACACACACTCCTAACAGTGACAGGCAGGAGAGCTGGGGCAGCACTAAGCAAGAGATTAACTATGATGTATGGTATGCAAAGCATGAGCCAAGGGCAACATTAGGTCCACCTTCTTTCTACTCTGCCTCTAACCTGAGTAGGAACTTCGAAGGGGTGGTGCATGCTTCCTGCATGGCACTGTGGGTTGGTGTTCTCTTCCCCCCTGGGGCATTGAAAAATTTCCAGGTTACTATCAGGTCATTCCTGCTATAGCACCTTGGGAAAATGTCTACATGCTGTAACTATAAGTAAAGTTACAGCAAACAGACCTTCCCCAGGAAAACATTACCATCAGGACCAAAATGAAGGGTGCAACTACTGCAATGCTTTCTAGGCTGCTGAGAGCCCACCTTATATTTCCAGCTTAGCTCTCAGTTCCCTTGTTTTAAGAGAAGAAATACTTTTATCCCTACAGATTGTCAAGTAGGTGAAACACTGAATTCATGCTAAACAAGTCCTACCCCCAGTTTCTGGTGTCAACATAAGGAAGACTTAAACATGTTGCATATAGGAAATTAGCTTGTTCTTGGAGGTTTCTGCTCCCAAAACTCCTATCACAACTTCAGAATGTGCTGCCAACAGGGAAGGGGTGAAGGAGAAGTAGGATGAAGGAGAAGTAGGATGGGGGTGTGGCAAGAGTGCTTGATTAGGAATGTAGAGGTTCTTTTTATATTTGACTGTTCTAACTTAAGAAAATCATGCATATTTAGGGTCTACATCACTCTGGGTCCTATGCTATATTCTTTTATTTTAACCTCTTGCCAACACTAATTATAATACCCATTCCAGACATGAGTTAACTGAGGCTCAGATTGTTTGATTAATGTGTTCAAGGTCAAAACGTGGTGTATCATCCTACAATGGCTGTTTTTATACCATTCATTAAACACCAGTGGCCACCTTCCAGCCAACCACAAAACAAAACAAAACAACAATACCAACATTCAGTGCAGTGGGCATAGACTAGATAATGGTAAACAGATATAGCCTACTTTTACCTGCCTGATGCCGCACATGTAATTTTGTCATTTGACTTTATTTTTTTTAATATATTTGTATTGATTTCAGAGAGGAAGGAAGAGGGAAAGAGAGGTAGAAACATCAATGATGAGAGAGAATCATTAGGAGTATTCAGTGTGATTGTCTAAACCAATGGAAAAAATGGGCCTATTCATTAAATTGATTCACTTGGTGCACATCAAAGAAACATCTAGTATTTTAACTTCCTTAAAATTGACCACATTATCCTAATTTACTATTAAAAAAATCCATCGAGAGAGGAGGAATGGTTCCATGAGCTACTCATGTGTTGCGATTGATTTGCTCTCCTCCACACCCAAATATGTTCTCAAAGAATGGGGTAAAAGTGTTTGGAAAAGTCTTATGGAAAAATCTCTTTGTAGAGCCCCTCAGGAAATGGTGAGAACAAAAAAGATGCTTCTGTCCATGATGCTCCAAAGACAAAACCTCCTGCATACATGCTACTTCGAGTGTGGATTAACTGCTGTTACTTCAGCTTCTTTCACCCCCGATTTCAGGTCCCAGGGTCATTCTTAGCAGATTTTTTTCTGATAGAACAAACATCAAATTCTAAGATGTATGAAGTACAAAATATCTGGGTTATTTTGGGTCAAATAGGCTCCATTTATAGGTGAGGAAACTGATGCTTACAAGGGTGAACTGACTTAACCAAAGTCACACAAATAGTTAGTATTTAAGGAGAGCTGGTACCCTGTATGAATCCACCTGCTAGGAAGAATCCAAATTTAACTTAAAACATAACCCAAAAGCACATGCCTCTACTTCCTATTTCTATTTTTTTGCAAAGACTTACTCACTTCTCAATCCCCTTCACCAGGCACCGTGTTTAGTATATAATAGATGCTCAGTAAATGTCTGTTATATTGAATTAAATGAGCGCAAGTATGAAGGTGAGACCTTTTGGAACTCATTATGATTATGCACACTTGTAGGCTTTGTCTGAGCGCTGATAAGATGAGGGAGAAGCAGGTACACTGCCTCCTGCCTTTTATAATCTTTGCCATGAAGGAAATATAATAGCACTCAGGATTCCTATTACGACTGTCAGCGGGATGAATGACTCAAAGACCTATAAAGCTTAATGTACAATTAATATCATGCCTCGCTTTTGTCGTGGGCTCATTGTTCTATGTTTTGACTGCCTAGACAGGTATCTCAACTTTGACCTTCTGAGCTAATGAGACTACAAAAGAAAAGATGCACAGAAGAAAGAAAATCAAATTATGGTAAATTTAAAAGCCAAAATGCAAAAGTCTATTATTGTTCTGTCACTCAAAGAACCCAGAAACCTCCTTACTTCCATGTCTCAGAATTAAGATGTAGGCAAGGCTGAGCCACTGCATACATCACATAGAAATCATAATAGCAGAGATTTTAAATCAAGGTGGTAGTTAACCAAAGCAGTCACTAGTTCATGTCCAGATCTGGTTGGCTACCCATAAAATAGAATATGTGTACACAAATGCACTTTGCCTTTATGACTATCTAAGGGATTGTGTGTGATTCCTCTACAGTTCTCTTTCCTCTTGGTATAAGGGATAAATCATAAAGTCTACGCACACACAGAAACACATACATAGAGACTGAGAAAGAGTTCATAGAAAATATTTATAGTGAGCTGAAAGTTTTCAAGCAAAGCTCACAGTGAGGAAGCATTTGATTTCTACTGGCTACTATGTCAGATCATATCTTTTTTTCTGTTCTTAGAAATATCAGATTACTATATGCTAAACCAATAACAAAGAATATTATGAGGCAATGTTGCAGGAAACATGAAATAATTCATTTTATCTGATATATATAGGGTTTTTTAGGTAATTCTGTAGATATTAAAGAATCTACATAATCTTTCATGTACCCACACATCCATGTATCCATCTGTGCATCTGTCCATCCATCCATCCATCCATCCATCCACACATCTATCCAACACTTTTGACCCTCCACCTATATGCCAGTCATGGTGCTAGAGACAATGAATACAGAGATGAACAAGTAGGCATGGTCTTTTCCCTCCAGTAAAGATAGACATATACACAGACATAACAAAAATCAAACTGTGAGGTTGATAAACGGGGATTAGTGTAGGAGCCTGTAAGAGGTAAGTTTCCCTGAAGGAGATGATGTCTGATCTGGGCCCTATGGATGAGGAGGCAAAACAAAACCATGAAAAGTAGGAATATATTTAGAATTCCAGGTTGAGTATGTGTCTCATGTCAAAGCTAAGAGCTTTGAGAAAATATGTTTGTGGTGCTCCAAAGAGTTCAGTCTGGTGAAAGGGAGGAAATGGTGAACAGTAATGTAGAGAACACTAGACCTGGGCTCTGCCACTGAAGTCAATGTGTGAAGTTCAGGAAGGTCCTTCTTTCCTTAGGCTGCACGTTCCTCATCTGTCCACCATGGAGACTTTTTAGATGACACCTCACATCCTTCTCAGCTCCTGTAGGCTTATGAAATCTCCTGCAGACAATGAAGCTCTTCAAATATAGCTAGCCTCTGAATAAACCAGAAAGCCTGCAAGCAAAGGACTCAAGTGATGCTCTCAGTGCGACTGTTCAGCAATCAGACTCACTAGCACCACTTGCTTCATTTACAGAGAGAGCTTTCTATTGGGAAGGACTAATTCTCAGAACCGCCTTGAGCCACTGTGTGATAGAGAAATGGTGGAAGGAGAGGAGAGACACAGGAAATCAGAGTCCAATGAGAAGAAAGTCTAAATTTTCTTCAGGGAGGAGAAAACCAAGACTCAATGGTTCAGTGGGGTGGTTCTGGGGAAATGAATCTGCTTCAAATGTTCCCTTTTGAGGCTCCTGTCTCTATTATTAAATGACAGAGATACCTCTCACTCTATAACATCCTCTTGAGGCCTTTGACATCACACCTTGTTAGCACTTGAGCTGTGAGCTTAGATTTCTTATCCATAGAATGAGGATGGCAAAACCTGCACCATGGAATTATGAGGGTTGAAGTAGAATGTTCAGGCAAAGAATTTAGCAGAGTGACTTGCTTTTGTAAATGCCTTCCGTGATCAATTCAGTCTTCACAACAGCCTTGTGAGATATGACAATGATTAACCTCATTTTTTTACTTATGGGCATGGAGGCTCAGAAGTTAAATAACTTGGTCAAGATTGCATGGCTTTGCCCGGCCGGCATGGCTCAGTGGTTGAGCATTGACTTACGAACCAGGAGGTTGGGGTTCGATTCAGGGTCAGGGCACATGCCTGGGTTGCGGGCTCGATCCCCAGTGAGGGGCCTGCAGGAGGCAGCAGATCAATGATTCTCTCTCATCATTGATGTTTCTATCTCTCTTCCTCTCCCCTCCTCTCTGAAATTAATAAAAATATTTTTTACAAAAAAGATTGCATGGCGTCTATAGAATGGTGCCGGGATTCCCTCCAGATCATCCACCTCCAGAGCCCATGCCCATAACCACTATGATAAATGTTTAATAAAGGTTGGGCTCTTTTTCCCCTATGACCTGAAGACAATTATCCTTCTGTCCTAACAGCAGGGATGTCCGGCCTTACCTGTGAGGATAGGATTTTGTCTCTACCATTGCACCATGACCCCTGGACCACCACCACTGAAAATGAAAGGTTCTGGCCAGGATTGGAGGCCAGCTCCCCTCTGTGGGTCTGATCATAACGATTGGCTACTATATGAATAAACCTGATATCTAATAGGGAATCAATGTAGCCCCCGCTAAGACCATTTCAACACTTCATCTTTCTCTTTCCAGAATGGCTTCTAATCAGCTTTGCTAATCAGGTTTGCTTCCTCCTTTGGATCACAATGGCAGTTTCTATTTTGGATTTTTATTGTTCACTGCAGCTTGGAGAAATTATTATTCTGGTTCCGATCTGGCCTTGGCTTTGTTTCAAAGCTCTAAAACCTCTAGTCAAGCTGGCTTCATCCACCTTCTGGTACTGGCATGTGTCCTTCCCAGAGGGGAAAGCAGGCTCCCTCCCCACCCCTTAAACACAAGCAGATAAGAAGGGTAAAAGGTCTCCCTAGACTATACAAGGAATAAAGTTGGCCAGGAATAAAACAAATTGAAAATCTAATTCTTGTCTAGTAAAATTAGCTCAAGTGATTATCTTCAGATTTCTTTTTATCTCCAAAATTAGAAGTGTTAATCATCGATGTTATTCTGTAAAGACATTTTAGAGTTGACAATTAAAACAATACGTTTTGCTTCCATAGCACAGTTCATCAGGGATTCTCAATGGCCTCTCCACACTATATAACCTGCACAGCAGGCACCCTCAGACAGCCGCCTGTGAAGGGCCCCGGGAGAGTCCTCATACTCCAATACCTGTCCTAATAATAATATTTTATAGGACGAATCAGATTTTTTTTAAAGACCTCATTTAATCCCCACCGTGGCTTTGTGGCATAGTTATTTTCATTATGCAAATATATCAAACTGAGGCTCAGAAAATCAAAGCATGTTACTCAAAGACCAGGCTAGTCGACAGTAATATCAGATCCCTCTGGGAATGAAATTCTGAAATTCCTTATGCTGTCCCATGCTGCCGCTTTCTTGGCACTCCCTCGTGAAGGTTCTAATTAAAATGAAATGCTAGATAATATTTATGGAACGTTTACTGTGTGCCAGGCACTCTACTACGAGCTTTAATTGATTTTAATCACTAACTCTTGACAATAATAGTATGAAATGTTTAGTATGATTATTGCTACTTTACAGATGAGGAAACTCCAGCTCTAAATAATTTCTCATGATCTCATAAGGAAAATGTGGCCAGTATTTTCAAGAAATTTTTATATACTAGACACTCTTGTAGGCAGTGGAGATGTCGTTATGAACGAAACAAACAAAACACTGTCTACCTCATGGAGCCTGTGAAATAGTAAATGGAAACAAACAAAGTATAATACTTAGAATGTCATGGTTTTAAGGGCCATGGAGAAAAACCACTGCGGGGAAAGGGATCGACGGCCAGTGAGCTACTTCAGAATTTTCTAGTAACTGTGCATAAGACACTTATGAGCTGCTAAGAATGCTGTCTCTCGCTAATGTAAGAAGGAATCACGTTCAAAACGAATGAATGGCGTGTTAGTAAGTCTTGCTTAGGTAAAGTCCAAGTCTCTAGACAAGAATGAATTTGAAGGAGATCATCATGGAAATATGAGTTTGAACCAGGTCATAAAATCAGGTAAAAGGATTTGGATTTTGTTTGGCAAGCAAGAAGGTTTTTAAAACTGGAAATGATTCATTTGGAATCATTTTTCAGAATGACAAGAAGGCAAAGACCTCAGGTGGAAAGTTTAGAAGTTTGCAATGGTTCTTATCTATAGTAATAATGTCTTTAAACGGCTTGGAGAATGAAGAAAGAAGTGTTGAAAGTACTTTGGCAATTGATTGTGGGAAAAGAGAGTGGGGTGAACGCAGGTAAACAAGAGTAGATCTACCATGAAGTTAATGAACTCTAAGTTCATGGCCCCTCACTTACACAGATCCCTTCTAAGGCCCTGGCAGGGACCCTGCCAGTGTTAAGTATTGCTGATTCAAGGGGCATTTAAGATTAACCACTTCGAAAGAAAATATAAAGTGCCATGAAAGAACTTCGATAGTTTTTCAAATTCAACAAAAAAATTCTGGACATTTACATGACATTATCAATGAGTTGAGATGCCAAGAAGACTCTAATAAACTGTCAACAACAAAAACAAATTGCTATCAACAATGGTAAAAATGATAGGATGTGGAAATAAGATTGGGTGGGGGTTTTTTTCCTCTTTATGCATCTAAAAAATGTAAGAAAAAATACCACAGGTATATGTCCAGAAGTTAAAAATATAAAACTATATTTTTCTGCATTGTGTGACTACAGCATTTATCATGATTTTGAAGCGGTAATTTACTTAATTGCTTTCCTCATTGTAAATATTTACTCTTAAATCTAATTTGTATTCTTAATGCTGTATTTCAAAAAGTTGTTAAAGCTTCAGACCCCATACAACCTGTATCTACAGATGAATCACAACTCAATAACCTAAGTAACTAGGAAGATGGTAACAAAGACATGTTTGAGAGGAAAAATAAATATTAATGTTCTAATGTTGGCTATAGAAGGATGTGTGATCCTGAGGAGCTGATCAGCAGGCAATTGGATATCAGCCTATCAGCTCAGAAGAGATGATGAAAGAGATGAGAGAATATGTGTTGTTGGGTAAACCACGTGGTGTTGATAGTTGAAACAATAGAAGTAACTCAATTCTCAAAGATGAGGTCATAGAGAAGGAAAAAATTGATAGGGACAAGAACCTTCCCAAGATTACATCCTGCATCATAAATACAGCTGATCCAACTATCTCTAAGAAACTGTTAGGTAGCATCTGAGCTAGATATAAATTAGATCTGGAAAATTTGGTTAAATATTAAAATTTGTGTCCATAAAATAAAAATGATGTTTTGAGCATCTGGGTGATTTTATAGTGCCCTCAAAAACTGGTATATACTTCTGCCTATAATTTGGGTCAAAAATCATTCAGAAGATGAATTCCACAACCTGGCATAATGGAAATAACATAGGATTGGAGCTACAGGCAAGAGATCCCTGTTATTTTTTAGTAATTCTGCTGGCACATGACAAAGACAAAGGTAACCTCCCTGTACCCTAAGAAGACAATGCATTATGTGCATCAGATTCATTTCTTTTTCCTCCTGGGCACACAGAGAGACTACATTTCCCAGGACCCCCTGCAGTGAGATGAGGCCATGTGCCTGACTTCTGACCAATTGAATGTGGGTAGAAGTGATAGGGACCAACCACTTCCAAGCTGGTCCTACCTAGAATTTTCCAGGAGACTCTGAAGGCTCTCTTCCCTGTCTGCACACCTAATACGAAGGATCCTCTGCAGGACTCAGAGTCATATGTTGGAGCCGTTAGATAGAAGGAACCTGGGTCTCTGAATCTCCACTTGGAAGTCTACCTGCCAAATATCCAATCAGACTATGATGTAGAAAGATACTTTACAGGGTTGAAATAGTGAGTTTCTGAGTTAGTTTGTCACAGCAGTTAGCCCATCCTGCCTAGTAGGGCCAATGTCTTACGTTCTTGGAGCTTCAGTTTCCTCATCTGTATTATATTTCAAAGGGTGCTCAGAACGATCGAAATATAGAACATGTCTACACACACTGTGTTCTTTGTTGACTCACATTGCTTTTTATCCCATGTTCCCATTCGGACAGTCAGGGCAGGCCCACTGAACACCGCCAGGGGGCACTACCCTGTTCTATTCAGTGAATACATGTGTAGAGCACAGTAGGAACCACACCCACTGGAATTGTGCAGCTTAGCCCAGCCTCTAGAATAAAAAGCACATTTCCTTGCAAAGTGTCCATAACAAAGGAACTCCGTATCCTCGTTAATAAAAAGATTAAAGCAACAAGGATTTTGAAGGTACAATGACATATGGCTTTTCTAGCATGACTTTATAACCTCCCTGTCCCATAAAAGGAAGATTTAATCTTCTCTTCAAAATTGTTTGCCTCTTTTTGTCTTCTCCTCTGATAAAAATGACAGCCTTCCAGTCTCTCAACTGATGTAAAGTAGGCGAAAGGAACCTCCTGATCAATATTCAGCTTTGGCACTTAATGCACATTTTATGTTGATTGGGACTTAAACCCCTACCGGCAGCTCTCGCCGCCAAAATCACATTTTCTCTTCAGATGCCTGAGGTTGGAATTGAGTGTGTACCAACTGGAACTGATTGCTTGAAACTTGAACAGTTCAGAGTTTAATCTCTCTAATTTGGGTAAGTACTCTCTCCCACCAGGCTGTCTGTGTTTTCAAGTGTTCAGAGTCACAGAGGAGCCCATGTTTCAGGCGAGGCACTGGGGAGGCGCCGCCGCAGTGCTGTGATCTTCCGGGGGACGGCGGTGAGCCCTCGGAGAGATGTCACCCGCAGGAATGAGCTGGTAGAAGCAAGTGGAAAGGAATGTTTTGTTGGGAGGTGGTTCCTGCAGCCATTTATCTTCCACTTGTATGAACATCTGAACGGAGAGAAAGAAAAATGGCAACCTTATGAGGTTCTGACATCTGGAAGCTGTGAGCTGCGCAGCCTTTACACTGATTTAACACGGATCCTCGCATTACATTGGTGTTTCCCAGTCATCCGGTGTCACTCACAGAGATGCATTGTATGAAGAGAATGCTGGCAATGCAGACCCTCCTCGCTGGAGCATGAGGTAGTGATCAATGAAGCCCTTGTGCACAGACTAGCTGCTGAGCGGCTATTCATAGCGACCTCCCTGGATGGTAGAATGGAGAGAGAACTTGAAACCCAGCTATTCCAATTCTTTTACTTAAAAGATGAAGAAACGGCGATTCTGAGATGGGAAGGGACTAGGCAAGGCCAAAGAGAAGTGAGCAGAAGCCACAAAGTATACCCAGCCCAAGATGCAGCCCACACCGCCACCCTGTCTCTCTTTACAAATTCTCCTTTCGTTGCCACATTTCCCTCTGTAGCTGGACCAGACAGAGAATCCTAGTAAGTGCAGAGGGTAATCTCAGGGCATCAGGCTCATTCGTATTTCTTATTTGATCAAGTGAATGCCCAGCAGTAGGTGGTTTTGCCTCTTAGCACTCAACACTGAAAAACATATAACATAGGATCACAGTTTTAAGTTTTAAAACAATATTTACGATCCTTAAGCTATGTATTTTTTTCTTCTTCGAAATGTTTAACTGATTGGTGAACATGGGGTGCTGTACTAGAAGCCAAGTGACCTGGTTTGGAGAATCAACTACTGACTAACCAGGCGTCTGTGGCTAAGATCCAACCTCTCTGGGCCATTGTCTCACCTATAAAATGAGAAGTAGATGCGCATATAGCTAAGGCCCTGTGAGATGTAAGACTTCACAGTTAGAAAGATTAGATCTTATACCGATTCCATGACATACTTTTCTAAGGTAAATACGCTAAGGCAGTGGTTCTCAACTTTCTGGCCATTTAAATACAGTTCCTCATGTTGTGACCCAACCATAAAATTATTTTCGTTGCTACTTCATAATTGTAATGTTGCTACTGTTATGAATCGTAATGTAAATATCTGATATGCAGGATGGTCTTAGGTGACCCCTGTGAAAGGGTCATTTGACCGCCAAAGGGGTCGAGACCCACAGGTTGAGAACCGCTGCGCTAAGGTGTCCCAGCACTGGACTAGGGCAGGAGGAAGAATGAAAGCAGCAAGACCTACTTGTTGGAGTAAGTCCCAGTCCAGGGGGACGAGACAACAGACTTGTAAAGGGAAGTGATACATGATTCTGTGTCTGGGAGAATGGCTTTGGAGCAATTTCCTTGGGTCTGGACTAAGAGCCAAGCTAGACAGATTCTAATAAGAATTCAAAAGCAGAAATTAATTCCACTGAGTATTTATTACCTGTGAGGCACTATTTTAAGCATAACACATGGAAAAACTTACTTAAGCTTCATAATTGGATGAGATACATATTATCCTCAGTAACCATGTGAAGAAACAATGCCAGATAAAGGATAAAAAAAACTAGCTCCAGGTCACACAGCTGGTTGAGCCGGAATCAAACCCAGAGAACATAGCTTTGGAGTCTAAGCTTTTAATTTCTCTGCAACGTTCTTATGACAAGGAAGAGACAAAGAAGACACAAGGAAGAGACCTGGACAGCCACCGGGTCTGAAGCAGTACTACTACAGGTAACAGCAATAGCTACTGTGCATTAGGCACCTCTCTTGTGCCAGACACTGTGTTCTGTGTTTTACCTGAATCACCTCATTTATGGCCAGCTGATCATTCCTTCAGCAAACCTTTGTTGAAGGCCTACAATTCAGCAGCCACTCATGCAGGGAAGTGTGAGGGAAGTTCTGTAAGGACTCACATTTTATTGATGAGGGAACTTCAGCTCAGAGACTTAGGTAACTCACCCAAGGCCAAGGTCGGACCCCGGAGCCCAACCTCTGCTGCAGGTACAAGGCTTTCTGATGTCATTCAGATGCTAGGAAGTCACTTAAAGTCTGGGACACTTTTTTAAAAAATAGTTTATTGATTTTTTACAGAGAGGAAGGGAGAGGGATAGAGATTTAGAAACATCGATGAGAGAGAAACATCGATCAGCTGCCTCCTGCACACTCCCTACTGGGGATGTGCCTGCAACCAAGGTACATGCCCTTGACCGGAATCGAACCTGGGACCCTTCAGTCTGCAGGCCGACGCTCTATCCACTGAGCCAAACCAGTCAGGGCTGGGACACATTTTTAATTAATGTGACACAAATGTCTCCTCTAGTTGGGCATTAAGGGACGTTTCGTGTGTGTGTGTGTGTGTGTGTAGATAAAGCCACGCCGATGGCAAAGTGGCTACAGGTAGTGACAGAAGAAAAATCAGCCCACTCCTGCATCCCCTGGCCATCCAACTGCATGTGCTGTCATTGTCGCGCTGTCCCTGCTGAGGTGAGAGGCAGGAAGGGTGAGGGGGCAGGGTGAATGGCAGCGCAGACAGGTGGAGTCACACAGGGGCCAATGAAGAGAGCGTGCCGAAGGCCACAGGGTGGATGTCAATGAGGAGTGACTGGCAAGGTGTCAGGCTCCCAGAAATGAAGCCCTGCGGGTCGTAGAGAGCAGCTCAACAGGAGTCAGTCATTCTCATTGTCTTGTTGTCAGTCTGGAAAGTGCTGGGGTTGGAGGCCCAGCTTGGCCTCAGCTTCTAGGAGGAAAAAGCTTTTTGTACCACAGCAAGACAGTGGGAAAGGCCACACTGGAATTGAGTTTAATTAATAGGGCCTTTGGAAGAAATGTCCTTTCCTTGTATTGATCTGTAGAGTTTTGCAGCATTTTCAGATCCATGATCTAGACAACCCTATGGAGAAAATTGAGTCTATTTTTCTCTCAGTCAGACCAAGAAGAGAATGGAAACTTAGAAAGTCTAGGTCACTTATACAAGCTCGCAGCATCAGGTCTTGGGCCCGAGTTCAGTGGTTTCCTATTGCTTACCATTCATAGTCAGGAAGGCCTCCCTCCACACGTGCACGTTTTTAAAAATTCCCCCAGGACAGTTTCATGGGATATTACTTTGTGGCATATTCTTGCTTTCCTAGCACTCTTGGAACAATCTGTAATAGAGGACACTAGCTCCTAACTTACTGTTAAGTTAGATTACTGGATTGAACAGGAAAAGCAAAAGCAAGCATTAAAAGGGTTTATGCCTGTACATATTGGAGTTCCCAGGGGAACCTGCAGATGTAACACCCTTTTGTCTCACAACCATTTAATGAAAGGTGGATCGCAGCTTTGAAAACCTGCTGCTGTGTTCAGTGTCCTCATCTCTTCCAGAACACCGAAGCATGGTCTGCATTTTGAGAGCAACCAGGAATATCTCCTTGGATCAGGGCTTGGAACATAAAGAGATGCTCAGTAATTGCTCATTATCTTTTCCTTTCTAAGGCATGAAGAATTGGATGTTAACCCTTAATGAGTGAATTTGCATTTGATTTAAAAGGTCAGGGAGAGGGGGTCAATGAAATACAGAAAATTGCTACTAGTGGAACTTCAGGATGACGCTGAAAAGACCTTCCCAGCGGTATTTGTAAAAATACACCAGGAAGTGACTGGTGACTTGGTCCAGATGTGGGACTGGCCTTGTGTTCTGGGCTACCAGGGGAACCAGTGAGCTCAAGGCCAGCAGAGACAAACCAGATTTTGCTTGAGGATGGTTCCACAGAGGGGGTGATGTTTAACCTTGATCTTGACAGATGAATAATGCCTAGAAAAGATGTGCCAGGCAGAGGGAACAGCTTGTACCAAGGCTGGCCTGCTCTCTCCCCTCAGCATCAGCAGTGCGCATCCACAGCCAATGAATCACCCTTTCGCACCCGGCGTGCAGAAACAGAGGTTCGCTCCACACGGACTAGCCGTCACCTATTTGGCAACTCGCTGAGCCTCTCCCAGGCTGTTTCTGCATTTGAGTTGTTGGTTTCTCTTCAAAATTTCTTGCCCCTTAGCATTTTGGAAATGGTGCATGTAAAGTACTTAAGGAGAGTTAAATCATGTTACTTCTATCGGAATGCATCTCCAGGCATTGTTCAAAACAGGAGGTATTATTCAATGCCTTGTGTATATGAGGGAATATGACAATAAGATCCAAGGTAAGAGAAATTGATCCTTAATTAACTTAAAGTCTAGGTGTGGAGATAAGCCACAAACATATTAATCATAAAAGGATTTAATGAGGCCAAAGTGAGGTAGGCTAATGTAGAAGATAAATTTCCAAGCGAATTAAGCTGACAATTATGACTATGGGAAGAATGTATTCTGTAAAAGATGGAAACACTTAAATAAGAGCTTAAATATTTAATAAAGGTATGTCCACTCTAAGAATTAGGTCATACTCTGATGAAGAATAGAGACTAGTATTAATAAGATGTTGGATTCTCCTCTTACCAGGAATAGATGGGGGAGAGGCAAAGCCTATAGTCTAGAGTCAATGCAAAGGAAAACTGTGTTCAGCATTAATTTCCCTTAAAAATCTATTGGGAACTTTGGGCACCAGTGCACCTAAGTCTCCATGCAGGCATATCCAACAAAACCAGTTGTTCTTATGGTTTTGGTTTTTAAAGAGATTTGAGTAATGGAATACGGTGTTTAGATTTGTAACATAAAAAATACAAATTGTCAGACACCAGAAGCATACCAAGAGGCAGATGATGGACCAAGTGGCCTTTAAGACTTGAGATTAACCCAGGGAAGAGCAGACTCTACATTGCAGCTATGCTCACCATAGAATATGCTTGTGGAGTTAAGTCAGAGTGGTATGATTTGCCATTTTTAAATGATCAATTCCTTTCTGTCTTTTTTAATAGATGCTGAGTGAATACTGTTGTATTGATGTAAGTTACAACATATAGAGAAAGTAATTCCACACTGTCTCAATGAAGTGTTATAGAGAGAATACTACTTTGAGTTAGAGGATAGGGGTGTAAGTCTCACCATGAATAAGTAAATCATCCTGACATATTGCCTAACCACTTTCGACTCCTCATCCCCAAGCTAATGGAGTATGATGAGATGACATCAGGTAGACTTCATCCCTAGTACTCAATGATTCCTGCATATTATCAGAAAGTTTTCTAGTAATCAAGTCTTTGGTTTGTGCGCTATATTTGACCAGTAATTATAACGGAAAATATAGATGGACAATTTTCTTCCTGCAGAGAATACCAAGGGTTCTAAACTCCATGGCTTCAAACACACTGTCATTGACAAAGAAATTCTTGGCGCTCTGAAGGACAGATGTCAGATAACTGGCTTGTATAAGCAAGCCCAAGTGCAGCTATTCTAAGAGCACCGGTACATTGCAGACTTTTACAGGCAACAATCCCCTCAAGTCCTAGCACTCAATAAATGCTCGTTAGAAGTTCACAGACTGGTGGTCTGGTACACAGGCATGAGAAAGCTACCCTTCTAGCTTCCGTAAACCTAGCAACATATTTAAAAACATTAAACAAATATAATTCATGAATAGGAAACAAAACAAAGGGTGTTGGAGGAAAATGGCAAATCTCAAACTTCCCTTCAACATGGTTAAATGATGTGCCCCTAACCATGGTGATGATGAACCTGTTTCTGCTGTTTCTGTTTTCAGCTGCCACCACCTGACTAGCTGAAGCAGAGATAACTAAGGAAGGATAAAGACAGGAAGGAGGATTTGAATGGCTTTAGATAAAGGGTCTGTCGGGGCCCCATCTCTGTGGCGTAGACATCACAATGGGTGTTTCTGGTCAGCCCAGACATGCGTCATTTAGTGATGCTGAGCCAGTGACTTCTCTTCACAGATGGAGTCCTCACAGTTAATTCTGTGTGTAGCAGCTACTATGAACTTATGAGAAAATCCCAATGATATCCCTTCCCACTCTTCTGTGCATATGCTTGTATTTAATCCTAACAATAAATGTAAATCAGGTACTATTATCTTTATAGATAACAGAGAACCTTTGGGCTTAGAGAAGTGAAATTAATTTGTAATCCATCCTCTTTTTCTCTTCTTGGTACCATGATCTCCTAGGACAACCTGTTTTGATCCTCATCTTATGAATCCATGACTTTCCCATTCCGTCTAGATTTTACCAAAGCTAGGAACAAAGTCCTAGACCGTCCCAGAGCTTAGATGCCAGCAAGAAAATCTTAACTAAGATCCAGGCAACTGGCCAAAGGACATTGCTAAGAGAACGCCCCTCCTTTCTATGCACTTTTATTTGAATTTTCACAAGGATCTGTCTGTGCCTGGGTCGTGAAAATGGAATGTTGTAAATGAGAAACTTTCATTCCAGGCCAGGAGGAAGGTGTACTAGAGATCAAACACACATACACACCCGCCTCAGGTGCAAAAAGAACAAAGGAGCAAAACTCCCTTCCATGCCAAAGAGGAAAGACAGGGTGCAGAAGAGGTACCTTTCAAATCTAGAAAGGAAAAAAAAAATTAACTCAAGCCTGAGACCATGAAGATGGACAGTCTGGGTATAAACCAGGATTGAAATGGGAAAGACAATGTAGGAGACTTCAAAGGCAGTGACTAGAGATTCATAAAATATAACAGAATGTTCAGCTCTCTAGTAATTCGGTGGCATTACTTGGCCGCTCATTCATTTAACAGTCATTTGCTGAATAACCTACTACAGGCAATGCACTGTGCACATAGTACTGGGTTGTCTAGCATGGTTTCGTCACAAAAAGACAACCAAGTAATTCTGCATTTTCATAATTGAATTGAGGTCACTACTGATATGATCATTTTGGTCACTGGTATACTGGTTGATGGAAACTAAGCCCTACTGAAGCTACTTGGGTTCAAGGTTGAGTAGCTGAAAGCTAATTTTATATCCTCATTACTTTGTCTCCCTGTTTACCTACCTTTTGCTGAACATTGTGATATATTACCCAGATGCCCCTTCCACAGTCAAAGACTTATTACCCCAGCTGCTGGCAGTGCAGCTGTCAGATACCCTTCTCTCATTGCCCTTTAAGAGTATCTCTGCTCAAAGGAGCTGCCTGGCCAGATAGCATGCTCTTCATTGAGTGGCCTACATCTGGAGACTACTTGATGCCTGAGGATGACAGCCAATCCCTCTTGGTCCAATTCAAGACCACTCAGAAGGGCCATCTCATCTTCAGAATCCCCCCGGCCCTCAGGGTCAGCTGAGGATTCCACTGAGGCTGCACTGCAACATGACATCTCCCGCTTCCCAATTCTACTTCCCTCCCTGCCCTTCCATGTGTACTGACTTCAAACACACTCCATTGGAACACATCTGCAGGCTACTTTCCATATCAGATTTGTGTGTTTTTTGGGGGGAAACCAACCTGTCATACATTTTCTACTTTGGGTCACTGCCTCTGGAACCCATCCTGTTCTTCTTCCTTGTCCTTCTTTCCCTATTGTTGGCTGAGTCACTGAAGTGTTTTTGCCTGGTTGTCCCAACTATCTGTTCTGTTCTCTTCAGTCCTTCCTTCCTAGTGTCTCCATTACAGGCTTATATCACCTCATGCCTTTTCAGAAGTTTATTTTACCTATCAAGACGGCTAGAAAATCTACATTTCACACATCAAGGCTTATAAGAATCTTCCATGGGAAGCACTTAATTTGGATATAAGCAGCTACCCAGAAAGGGCCTTCTCTATCCCACACTTTCTCCTTACTATGATAGTGTCTAACACATAGGGGTCACTTCTATGGGTCAAATGCTTTTTAGTATTTTAAATATATTGAGTCATTTAATCCACATAATAGCCTACAACATGGGATAATTATTTTCATCATTTTAAAGATGCAGAAATGGAAGAACAGAGAAAATAACTTGCCCAGGATTATCCACTGATGACTTGGCCAAATCCAGGTATTTTTTACATCAGAACCTGTGCTATTCACTAATATGCTAGAAGGTGTAGAGTCAGAGCCATATGATTTTTAACCTGGTCTTGACTCAACACCTGATTATAAAGTCTTCAAAAGTCATTCCACATCTTTCTTCTCTTCAAGTCCCAACAGTATGGGCTATAGGGCTGGGTCCTGGGAGGCTCTTAATAAAACTCGCTGACTGATGCCATAAATTCTGCGCTCCACCCACCTTGTTAATGCTCACTTCACAGCCTTTTCATGGCTGCATCACATTCCTCCTGTTCATTAAGTACTGCTGTGATTAGGCTTTAACGCCCTACCACCACCTCCACTTCCTGGAGACTTCCAGTATTACAGTAATATTTAGAAAATTAAGGTGTAGCTTATATTTCTTCATTTACTTATTTAAATGTACCTACCAAATGCCACATAGCTAAAAACACCGTAAAATAAGTCTCTATATCCCGATGTGAGAGAAAAATTTGTAAGCCAAATACAACATGTAACAGGTTTGGTATAGAAGAACTTCCACCATCTCCTACTCCACACCCACCCACCCATCAGCATCTGTACTCAGTGATGGACGTCTACCTTCCCTGTTACTACAGCTGAACTGGACATACCCCAGGCTAAGGCCAACCCTTCACCTTGTGCAGCACATCAGTTCTCCCATCTACCCAAGGGCATCACTCCAGAAATCAATGCTCCCTCTCTTCTACCATCAAATTTTTCTGTTAGATTATTCCCTCCAGCATATAATTATGTTATTCTACTTTCCAAAGTAAAAAAAAAAAAATTCACACACACACACACTTACACACTCTTAAACCCACCCTCCATCTCCAATTACCCTCTCTTTCTCCCTCCCAGTAGGTTTTTGCTCCATTGAAACCACCTCATCACAGTTATCGGTGGGCTCCATCTTGGGAAGTCCAAGAATCATTCTCGGTCCTCATCTAATTTGATCTGTTAACATGCTTCTTGCAAGATCAGAAGGCAGATGGTTGTACGGTTGTTCTAGCTGCCAGAGTATTGCCTTTAAAGAACTGAAAACTGCTTACTTGGAGTTTGTACCAGCTGGTCCCGGTTCTGACTTTTGGAACATTGCTGAACCAACCTAGTCTCTCTTCCAAAGGCAGACTTTACACTCTGCAATTAGCTCTAAGTCCCTACATTGACATCCCTTCTACCTAAATATCACAGGTACTTGTGCTTCTGGAAATTAATAGAGTCATCTATAATCTGAAGTCAAGGAGGAAAGGACTGGTTAAAAACTATTTATTAATTAATGTATTCAAATAACTTATTTGCTCTGTGCTTGAATTTCCCCATCTGTGGTAAGTATATGTACTTCACAAAGCTGTTGGCAGTACTGGATAACGTATGAATTTATAGGGCTTAGTTCACTGCCTACACTACAGTAGTTCATAAATTTTATGTATTATTAAGTAGTCGCAGTTTTACCTTGTTTATGGCATATTTTTAGGTTAGTCCAATGATATCCGATTATCATTCACAGCTCTAAGAGAATTGATGGGCACACTTGAAACAACCAAGGACTGAGCTAAAATAGCTCACTTTTCTCTGGATAGATAATTGCTTCCATTTGGTTTTCTACTCATTTACTTGCCTTTGCTTTGTTACTGTGAAAGCCCCATAAAGGACATCTGAGAAAATGCCATCCCATGCCAAAGCCTCCCAACTGATTTCCCTGCCTCCTGTCTTGTCCCTATCTCATAACTCTATGTAGCCACAATGGTGGCCCCTCTGTAATGAGCCCAAATCATGCCACCATATAAAATCCCTCAAGAGCTTTCCACCGCATCCTCCACGCAAAGGTCTAAGCACCTTAGCAAGGCAAATACAACCTTCCATTATCTGACCCCAGTTACCTTTCCAGCTTCATGTGACTGTAATCCTGCTCTCCAATCTGTGCTTATCTTTCCTTTAATAGAAATGCTGATTTCTATCCTTATACCTTTGTTCATGTCGTTCTTCCCACCAGGAAAGCCCTTCCTCCATTCTATGCCTGGCTAATTCATTCATTTTTTAAGACCACAGTTAAGTGGCATCTCCTACATAAACCTTCAGTGAGCCCCCTGGGTTGGGCTGTGCTCCTCTGTTATGAATCCCCTTAACTCACACTCACACTTCAATTCCCACAAAAATTTACCAAATTATGATTATAGTTTTACAATATTGGAGGCTCCTAGAGAGCTGGGACATGTCTTATTGTGTTTAACGTGGTAATCCTATCTAATAATAGACAAACATGGTAATTGACCGTACCTTTACTACGCCTCCCATTGGCTAATCTACATGATATGCAAATTAACCACCAACAAATATGGTGGCTAATTTGCATACTGCAGGCAGGGCAGGCCAGCGTGAGCCGCCATCCGGGCCCCCGTGTGCCGCCTAAGCCCCGCCCCCAGCCGGGACCCCCATGTGCAGCCCTGAGCGAACCGGGGCTTGGCAGCGAGATTGGCCCGAGGAAGCCCTATTCTTATAGGAACATTCCTGCAACGGGCTTCTAGTTTACACATAAGTAGTTATCCAATATAATAAAGAGCTAAGATGCTAATTAGACCAAATAGCCAGACGTCCTTCTGGACGACCTTCCGAAGGAAGGCAGAGCTGTGAGGGCCAAGCCCCTTGCATGAATTTCATGCATTGGGCCTCTAGTTTAATAATAATTTTAAAAGGTCTGGAACATACATCAGATGACCTAGTATTTGGTTCCACCTCTCCCATTAGTTAGTCACAATATTTTAGTTAAATTACTGAAATTATTTGAGGTTGTTTTCTCCTGTTTAAGATGGGAATATTTCCCTTAACTCCCTACCACCTCTCTGCTCTCCTTAAGAGTTACTGTGGATAAAGGTAAAACAAATAAAATAATCCATGTTATTTTAAATAATTACAAGATGATAGGCAAACACAAAATATTGCTAGAGCAAATATTTAATTTGGTTGAAACCATTTTAGATCACTGTAAAAATATGTCACAGATGTAACTTAATCCTTATTCTTTTTAACTAGAATTAGGAGTAACAGTAACAACAAAATCAATCTCAGAACTTGAAGCTTCTCAGTTTGCAAACCTCGAGTAAATGAACTGTAAACTTGGAAGGTTCTTAATAATTATCCATCCCTGTTTTTATAGAGAAGGATTTGGCGATTCAAAGATAAAGGGTTACTCCACTGGATATAAATAACTGGGCATCTAGATTCCCTGTCTGTTTCTCCTTACTATAAACCAAACTAAATGTAGATGAGATGTCTATTAACACATGAGTGAATAAAATACAATATGCAATAACTTTTGTGTTTCGGGTTTTGAAAATTCTGCAATCCTTTGTCATGCCACAATCTAACTCAAATAATTTATAAATGACTCACAAATGCTCTATTAGGAACTGATACATTGATATAAGGTCCCAAGGATGCTTCTCAGAGGGCATAAGGTTTGAGACAAATTTACCTTCCAAAACAAATCATGGTCACATCTTGTAGAGCTACTGGGAGGGACTGGAAACAGAGCATGTTTTTCCAATGACAACTGCCTTTACCATGGCCCTCAGTCCCTACCCACTGCTCCACCTCCTCACCACATCGCACAGGGCAGCCAGTTTCCTCACTATGAGCAGTCCTGTGCTGAGCCCAGTCCCTGGTGCCTTCTGAAACAGAAACTTCACAATGAAGGGGTTGATTTAGCTTGTGCAAGGAGCTAGGGAGCTGAGGTCGAACATCTGCTCTTGGTTAAAACTTTCTGGCTTCTAGGAGCCATTTGTGTGCTGAGCCCCTGTGGAAGCCAAAAGGATTTTTGATCATTCATTAAGCAGATTGTGGTTGGCAAGATTCAATCATTTCTTTCACCCAAGTGCAAGGTATTATTCTAGGTGCCAAGAATAAAGAGAGAATAGGACAAACGAGGTTCTGGCTTGTTTGTATTGACTTGTTTATTTGTTTATCGGCACTGGGTCTGAATTTGGAGATCTGAATTTTGATTGCAGTTCTGCTATTAACTATTGAAAGCCTGTGCGACTCTCAGCTTCAGTTTATACATCTATAAAATAACGACTGCTATCTCTATTTACAGGGTATCTGTGGAGATGAAATAAGATTCTTGGTGTTCCAGTTTTCTAAAACACATAAACAACACTCATAACAAAGCACTCAACAATCTCGGAATAGAAAACACCTTTCTCAATCTGATAAAGGGCATCTATCAAAAACCCACAGCTCCCATGATACTTAACAGTGAAAGACTGAATGTTTTCCCCCTAAGATAAAGAAGAAAAGATTGTTCACTTTTGTCACTTTTCTTGAACACTGTACTGCTGGTTCAAGCCAGGGCCATTAGGGTAAATAATAAAAGAAATCCAAATCCATTTGCAGATCACATGATGTTTAATATCAAAAATCCTAAAGAAACTACAAAAAGCAATAGTCTAGGAACAAACCCTTATATTTATGGTCAATTTATTTTTAACAAGAGTCAAAACAATTTAATGAGATAACAATAGTCTTTTCAAAAAATGGTGAAGAGGAAACTGAATATCCATGTGCAAAGGAATGAACTTGGACTCCTACCTCACACCATAAATAACAATGAACTTAACGTGGGCCATAGACCTAAATATAACAACTAAAACATAGGAATGGAGATTTATTACCATGGATTAAGCAAAAGAAAAAAATTGGACTTAATCATAATTTAAAATATTTGTACTTCAAAAGAGAGCATCAAGAAAGTGAAAAGACAACCCAAAGAATTATGAGAAAAAATACTTGCAGATCATATATCTGACAAGTAACTTATATTCCAAACACAACTCAAGAATAGAAAGACAACCCAATTAAAAATGGGCAATATATATGAATAGGCATTTCCCCCAAGAATATTTGCAAATGGCCAATAAGCACCTGGGGAGATATCCAACATTAATTATTAGGGAAATGAAAATTAAAACCACAATGAGATGCCATCCCCTTCACACCCATTAGGATGCCTATAGTAAGATCGATACTAACAAATATTGATTAAAAAGATGAAGAATTTGGAATCTTTATACATTGTCGATAAAAATATGAAATGGTGCAGTCCGCAAGTAACCCACTCAATGGGTTGTATTTCTTGATGCTGAATTTAAGTCTCATGATGATTCATCTTTAAAGATTTGACTATTTAGCCCTGGCCAGTCTGGCTCACGTGGTTGGAGGGTTGGAGCGTTGTCCCATACACTGAAAGTTTGCAGGTTCCATTTCCAGTCAGGGCACATACCCAGGTTGCATGCTCGATCCCTGGTCAGGGCACATACAGGAGGAAACCAACTGATGTTTCTCTCTCACATCGATGTTTCTCTCTCTATCACCCTCTCCCTTCCTCTCTCTCTCTCTCTCTATCTCTCTGAAATCAGTAATAACAGATCCTCGGGTGAGGATTTTTTTAAAAAAGATTTGACTATCCTGCATTTAATTAGCTAATACTTACTGAGGTCTTCCTTCAGGCCACCAGGCATTAAGGGTGAAGCTGTGAATACACTAGACAAAGATTCTGCTCTTATGCAGTTTTCATTCTTGTGGGGTAAGGGAGAGAGACAGGTATGAATAACTGAACAAAGCAATTGGTAGAAAAAGCTATGGGGAAAATAGAGTGAAGTGAATAGAGGATGCTCGAGATGGCTGCTGTTTTATACAGTGGTCAGCACAGGACTCTCTGATAAGGAGACATTTGGGCAGAGATAATCTAAATATTTAAGCTAAACTCAAATTTTTCCACTAATCCACTGTGTGGCCTTTGGAAAAACCTCCTCTCTCTAAAATTCAGGGGTTTGGGGGTATATAAAATAATTAAATTCTAGGTTCTCTTCTAGCTCTAATATACGATCATTGAAGCAAGGGACCTAACCGTTACTCAAGGACAAGTGAAATATGAGTAAATAGTGTAGCTTTATAAGATGTAGGGAAAACTGCTGACCAGCTTCCTGGTGTGTAATAAAATCTCCTCCTCCATTCAATGTCAGAGTAATTCAAGGTCAGAGTTTCTCTCCCCTCTATTTCTTCCTCGCCTAGAACAGTTCTCTCTACAGCTCGTACTCAACAGATGCTTCTGTTGTGGTGACTTTGTGTCATTTCTTGCAAGGATTCGAGTGTCTTAATTTCAAGCTGAGGAATTGGGAGCAGTCACAGTGTGGCTCAATTTCACTGAGAATGAACACCGTTTGGAAGGGTCTGTGGTATAGTCTCTAGTAGCTCTCAAATTTGGCTACATATTTAAATCATCTGGGAAGTCTTTAAAAACCCCAATGTCCAGGATGTGCCCCAGAAGAATTCATCAGAATCTCTCAAAGTTTGTTTCCTATTCCTCAGGTGATTACAATGGGCAGCTACAGCTGAGAACCTTAGTTTAAGGGGGAAATCTTGGCTTTGACAATATGCACGTCTCAGCTTGCCATCAGATTTCAGCACTCACTGGATGTGGGCCCTTGAGGAAAGGTCTTAAAATAATTCTCAGTTTCCTTATTTGTAGAACTGAAAGTGTATTTAACCACACATAAATGCATGAATTGGTAGGCGGTCCATAACTGATATATTTTTCACTAAGATTTAAGTTCTTATCTACTGAAGTGCTAGCTTTACAGGATTCAGCACTAGCTCGATGCAGATAAATGTATAAGCCATGCCCTTAGGAGCTCATAATTTTTATACAAAGACCCAAATTGGAAAGACTTGGAGAAGATAGAAAGGAAATGTAAACAGATGCCACTGGCCATCTATCAAAAAGAAAATCCATCCTGATAGCTTGAACATGGTCAGAATTTTCAAAGACCGATGTCTGGTTATCTCTTGCTGCATTACAAATTACCCCAAAACATAATGGCTTGAAGCAACAGTATTTATGATCTCAGCCTGTAAGCCAAGAATCTGGGACAGATTAGCTGGGCGCTCTGGCTCTGGGTCTCTCACATGGCTGCGGTCATCTCAAGGCTCAACAGGGGAGGGTTTGCTTCTGAGCTCTTTTATGGGGCTATTGGCAGGGCTCCGCTTCCCAAGGCTGTTGGGCTGAGGCCTCCGTTCCTTGCAATGTGTTGGTCAGAAACCACTCTGGTTTCCTTGCCATGTGCCTCTCTGTCAAACCTCTTACAACATGGCAGCGAGTAAGCGAGAGGGCAAAAGAGAGGGCCAGGGAATGAGAAAGCGCTGCCCATGGGGCATCAGAGCCTTCTGGAAACCTAATCATGGAAGTGACAGCCCATCACTTCTGCCAGATTTGATTCATTGGCAGTAAAACCTGAGATCCAGCCCTTCCTCAAACAGGGAGGGTTTCCCAAACACGTGAACCAAGAGGTAGGGATCATTCAGGGTCATAACAGCAACTGCCTACCAGAGTAGATGCCTAAAAGTTTTGTTTCTTTAAATCATATCTTGAAAGAGAGACTCTCAACAGAAGTGCATTACTTCATTCTCATTTACATTTCCTAGAACAAAACTCCATCCTCCCCCATGGTTATTCTAGGGACTTCCATTTATTGTGCCCCTACGATGTGCATTACTGAGTTCTTAGGGTAATTTTGAAATAAATAAAACAGCGGCTGCCTTCTAAAACCTCTCTAGCAAACAAAGAAAACAAGCAAGATAGTTTTATTATAGGGAAGCCATGTACTATGGTATTATGAGTAAAGAAATTCATGACTATTTGGGGATGAACTAAAATCATATGAAGGACTCTGAAAAAATGTGTAGTTGAGAAGGGCAACAGTGCTGGGGGCAGCTTGCACAAAGATAGAATGGCTAGAAAATTAAGAGAACAATCCAAGGGGGGGGTAGGGGGTAACGTGGGTATAAGGACACATATATAATATCTTAATCAATAAAAAATATATTTAAAAAAATAAAAATAAAGGCCAAAAAAAAAAAAAAAGAGAACAATCCAAGAGGACTTGTGCGGATAAAGGATAGGATTCTGGGTACTGAATAGAGAAAAAAGTTGGATCTAGTTAGCTAGAGCCAAAGTAGAACCCAGTGGAGGGCCTGCTGAATATCTGAGAACCTGACACTAACCTGATAAAACCCATGTTCAGGACGATCAGAATGGTAGCAGGGTAAAAAAGAGATGGGAGTGAGGGCAACTGGGGGTGGTGATGGGGAGGTGATGCTGGAAGCAGTTAGAAAACCTTTGATGTGTTACAGCCGGTAGGTAAAGGGGTCTCCTCATAGGCAAGGAGGTGGGAGTGGAAAGGACAGTGAAGGGCTGGTTGGTCCTTGTGAACACAGCCCCCAGGGGATTTAGGAAGACCTTTGAGAAAAGTTTAAAGGAGAAAATTTGAGGATATTTTTTGGTTTGGGGATTTTGAATCACCAAATACTCCAGATTTTCATCCCTAGGTGACTAGTTTTACAGAAACACAGGAGGAGCATTTGGAAATATAAAGTAAGATAAAGAATGTATTATTTGACTCATTCATCCCTTTAACATGGTTCTCTTGTGAGAAACAAGCTCCTCATTTGCCAGGGAAAATAAGAGTTGAAATGCTACAGTGGATTGTGTGTGCTGCTGCTTGTTTGGAGAGATAATAAACACAGGGCATAGATTCCAAGCCACCCGGAAGGGTGGTGAGACAGAGTCAGAAATCACATTTAGGTCTGCTTGATCCATTCCACTGCTTTGGGGGCTCTGAATCTTTGAGGTCCTTTCTTGTCACACTGAGCAGATTATATTACACCCCAGAGACAGGGAGTAGCTAAGGGAACTGTATTTTTTGTCTCCTCTTTGTGTTTAATTTTGTGAGGGCTTTATTTTGAGTTGGCTACAAATTCAGAGCTCCCATTAATGGATTTAACATAGCATGTCTAATGAATAAGAATTAACACAAAGATTGCAGGAGAAAGGAATGTCTATTTTCATCCAAGGGCGTCTGAAGAAGCCAGGATGGAATTAGGGTTGGCTCTCAGGAAAGAGCATATGTCTTTACTGTACTGCAAAGTCACCATGCAGAGAGGAAAAGAATATTTGGCTGGTGATACAAAAACCAGCACCAGGAAATATCTCCATGGAGAAAGCAGAAAGGAGGGGGTGGGGTGGTAAGAGTGGAATAACTGAGTAATTTAATTCTAGAAAGAGTAGAGCTGGTGCTGAGCATAGAGTTTTTCCAATGTCCAATGTTCAGGCAACCTGAGCATAGACCATGGAATGTCCCAAGAGAGAAATACCTGCCTCTTAATATCCCCACACTAACAGGAGACCAACTTCTGTTCAATCTAGCCAGAAAGAGAATCTCTATTCTCTATATCTACTTGGTGATTTTATTTAGGTTCAACTTCTCTCCCTTCCTGCCTTACAGTTTCCCCAGTAGTTGCATCTTGGGATTTAAAGTCAAACAGTTTACTTCAGAAGTGATCCCAATAAGCATTGGTAGGAAGGGCAGGTGTAAGAGAGGGAAGGGTATATTAATGAGCAGGTTACTGCTATAGGCTCTCATGGGCTCAATCACACTGAGGACTTCTGGGAGATGATGTAGAATAAACCTCAGAGTTATTCCACTCAAGGGGCAAGGAAGCTAAAATATTTATCCTCCAGTGTCTGTTAATCAACTGTTCAGGGTTACTCTTGGAGGATGTTAACGTCTCAGTTCTCCTGGCCAGCACCTTGCAGAAGCTGAGGGCCCAGAGGGCAACTCATGGAAAGCGAGTCCCATGTACCTATAGTTGGAAGCTATCAGCACGCATGGGAATGATGGGTAATGAGGGGTATAGCAGAGCACCCACAGCTTCAGCTACACCTGGCCTAAAGGCCCTCCTCCTCTGGCAAGGCCTAACCTGTTCCTCTTTGATTATATACTTATTAAGCATGTACCATATTACAGCCATTGGGATAAAACACGAAACAAGGCAGACATGTTCCTTACCCTTACGGTTCCTACAGTCAAGTTGGAAAGACATATAATTAAGCCAGCAATTGAAACCAACATTTATATTATAAAAATTTTCAAACATACAGACAAGTTGGAGAATTTTATAATGACTATCCAATTAGCCATCATGCAATTGGACAGCAGTTGCTAGCATTTTGTCATTTTTGTCTCATCTTGTTTTGTGGCTTTTGCTAAATTATTCCAAGGTAAATAAATCATAGACATTATAACATGGACCTTATATACTTTAGCGTGTATCTCTCTAAACCAAAAGAGAACATTTCCCGGTGTAACACAACACTATTACACCTAACGAAACCAAATCAACAATTTCTGGTATTGAATACCCAGTCTTTAACATCAATTGACATGTAATTCAGTGAACTCAGAGACTGTACAGACTGGTCCTTGGTGCAGGCCGATACTCTGATTTTATGTCCTGTAACTTACGGCATGATTGCAGTGATGGGGAGGCAATTTGTCTGAAATGGGAGTCAGAAGACCTGGTTTTAAGATCTGCCACTCATTTGATGACTAATCAATATTGTCAGAGATCAAACTGGCTTAAACAAAGAATGAAATTTACTGGCTCATATAACTGAAAAGTCCAGTAACAACAAGAGTAATAATATTAATATTAACAAACAGTCATGTAGGACTTACTGCATGCCAAGCCCTGCTCTAAACACACACACACACACACACACACACACACACGCACACACACACACAAAATCGTTCATTTTTCATAGTAACCGTATGAGGTAGGTTTCCATTCATTAGCTTCCTTTACAGATGAGGTGACTGAGACATACACAGAGCGAGTGACTTGCTCAAGGAGGTCACATAGCTTGTTAGCGGCAGAGCTGTTATGCAAATGAGGGCAGTCTGGGCCCATGGCTGGGTGTGTAGACTCAAACTGTATCTACAGGACTCAATCCTCCTCTCCTGCCATGCTCTCCTGCTTCTTCATTGGCTCTGTTTTAGGCAGAGCTTTTACTCATGACTGAAGCATGGCTTTCATTCACTCTACCTTTAACTGCCAGTCACCCCGGTAGGAACTACGTCTCTATTCCCAACAATTCTCAATGCCAAGGTTTCTAATTGATGTGCCCTGTCTCTGATGAGCCTGGATTGAGTTATGACCCAGCCCTCAACAAATCATTAAGTCAGCGCTCACTCCCGGAGCAGGGGCTGTGGTCAGCTCCTCCTAAATGGATGGAGAAGGGGAGCAGCAGGGCCCCTGCAAAGGCAGCCAGAGGGCTCTCCCCAGAAGAACGGGGACTGAATGCCGGGTGACAAGCTTGCTCAGAAGCAGCTCTGGTCCCAGCAAGAGCCTTCTGCTCACACACTATGCGTTTTCAACTGCAAAGTAGAGGCAGCGGGACACCGTGATCGCTAGAGAAGCTTTTTAGCTCCAGTCATCTAAATGTTAACCAGCTTAGGAAGCGAGGGCTGAGAGAGGAGAAGGCATTAGCTCCAGAGGCAGAGAGAGCTCGTGGAGGAGCATGGGTTAAAGCCTGAGATTCATCACGCCCAGGCCAGTGCCTGTTCCTTTCAGTTTCAACAGCCACTGCAACGTGGAGGCCCTCACAAAAACTCTGCAAAAAAAAAAAAAGAAAAGAAAAAAAGACAATAGCTGGCCGCGGTCCTTGGCTTTGCAAAGGAGGAAAGGATTAGGATATAGCTACTGACCTCATCTGGAAGAGAAATATTAGAGCGACACTGTTAAGAAAGCACCCAAAACAGACAAAAACGACTTTTCAGAGGATCCTCCGGGATTAACCTGAGTTCCCACAGGAATGCGAGGCTGATGTTGCCAGGTAATACTTGTCTGATGTCATCAAAGTAGCTAATGGCTACGGACAGCTTCACCTGGCACAGCTTCAAAGCTGTTGACAAGCAAGCGAGAGAAAGTCCACCCAAGCTCAGAGCGTCTGGATCTGCACAAACTCGTGCCGATCCGCATCCCTCAGTCGCTTTGAAGTAACCCTTCCCAGGTGATCCGCTCAGGGACCCCCTCTCGGCTTGGACTGGAGAGAACAGAGGTAACGCTGTGAGCTTTAAAGAAACATAGGCAAGCGGATGTCAGTCCTCTCCCAGCGTTCAGCTAGGAGACTTCTGTGAGAGAGAGAATGGGAATGTTGAGGCAGAGGGATTCGTGAACTCCAGATGCTGCTTAGATTCTTGTTATTTAAGAAGCAGAAACTCGCTGGCACCATAAGAGAATAGCCGGGTGAGCTCTCTGTTTCTATCTACTCTATTCGCCCTTGATTGGCCAATGTCTTGTGATATTAGCTCAGGAAGCCAGTTTGATTGGTGCTTGGTAATTGTCACTCACCCTTGAAATCAAACATCCATGTTTTATTAAATCGAGGCTGCTAGTGAGAGCTGCCCGCCCTAATATTGGCCATCCCTGTACCAAGCATGGTCTAGAGCAGCGGTCACCAACCTTTTTGACCTCACAGACCATCAGTTGTCAACCACTGGTCTAGAGGTTCTGTCTAAGGAAGAATATCATGGGCAGGGAAGTTCAAGTGGCAGGAGATGTGGGAAAAGTTAAGACCTCACGACAGCTTGGCCTGGTACACCTGCTCTTCGGCAACCTCAAGCCCAGAACAGATCTCCAGTACTTTCCTCTTATGGTCACTTCAAAAACATGAAAACAAATGTGTAGACAAATGTCTGTGATCCTATGAAAGCATACGTTTGTAAGCATCTGGTCACACTGTGCTGCAGAAGTTTTCCTTTTGCTCTTCCAGGTCAGTAATGTTTTGGTGTAAAAACGTTTGTTCTCCCCTCCCTATTCCTTACACAAAACGTTCGAAAGCGTGATGTTTACCAGTTCCACACCCCATGTGCAATCAGCCACACGGCCATTTATCCCTCACTGGAGCACAACATTATTGGGTAGGAAGGGAGAGAGAGACTTAACATTTATTAAGCACCTTCTTAGTTCCAGCAACTGTGCCATTAGATGAGATATTTTCTGTCTCCATATACTCTAACAACAATCACCAGGTAGATCTTATTATCCTTGTTAGATAGATAAGAAAATTTAGTCTCAAAAAGATAAGCAAGTTTTTACAGATTCAAAGCCAGTCCATATGGCTCACCATCCATGTTCCGTCTGTACATTACCGACTCCTTTTACCCCTTTGCAGTGCCTTGCACAGGGTTAGGAAAGTGATTATCAGGCTCAACCACACATCAACACCAGCCCCTCATGATCGTCTATATAACAAGGTTCTGTAATCGAATAAGTTGGCTATTTCTGCATATAATATTTCTCCCATAAAATTCAGAATACTAGTTGCATATTAAAAAATCTAAAATGGCCAGGACCGGTTTGGCTCAGTGGATAGAGCGTCGGCCTGCGGACTGAAAGGTCCCGGGTTCGATTCCGGTCAAGGGCATGTACCTGGGTTGCAGGCACATCCCCCGTGGGAGATGTGCAGGAGGCAGCTGGTCGATGTTTCTCTCCCATCGATGTTTCTAGCTATCTATCTCTCTCCCTTCCTCTCTGTAAAAATTCAATAAAATATATTTTTAAAAAAAAATCTAAAATGTCCTAAATAATCCTGTTTAGTTTATATGTCCTAAATAATCCAGTTCTGTTTTATCTGTCTGGTATTTCCTCAGATAACTTGCTCGCAGGATGCTTTTTTCAGATAAGATCCATAAATGTCTCATGAACACAACATTCCGTGAAAACACTCTGGGGAACCCAACACGGAATCCTGTTATCTTCCCCTCATTTTATGAATGACAACCTGGCTAGGCAATGAAATTGTCATTCACGAGTGACAGGGCTGACTGAGAAGAAAGGAATGGTTTGTGCTAGTACTCACAGCTGATGACTGATGGAGCTGGGGTCAGAGGTCAGAGCTCCTGGATGCTAATGGTTATGTTAATGAAGCCTGGGCCGAAAGCAACCATACATCTTTGCCCCTTTTTCCTGTTCTCTTACCCCGGAATGTCATTAAGGAGTCTCTCTCCATAGCAAAGTCTTACCACCTACCAAAGGCAATGTTCTCAGACACTGAATTGGATGTAAAGAAAACATCAGCCTGGTGCAAATCTTAGGGCCCTGGTTTTGACAGATGCCTGGGTAGAGAAAAAGACGGCAATGTAATGGCACAAGGGACAACTGATCCTTGGCCTCAATGTTGGGGACACAGGAGGAGGAGTGGCCAGATACTGAGCCCGGCTCTCCTCTCCGACAGGAGGCAGTGACTACTGAACTCCATCCAATAGTGACCAAAGGGCATTGTCCGCCCAGCCTCGTCACCCCTTTCACTTTTTCAACGTAACCCCAAAAGCCCTATTTTTAAAAAAATGAAATGATCAATTATTAAATGTCGGTTCACAGCTCCCCAAATTATCATTAAAGTCAAGTAAAACATACAGAAGATTTCACACATGGGTCTCCAGTTTGCTCCCACTACCTTTGCTTCCACCTCAAACCCTATTATGTTACCTTTTGGGGGGAACCTTAAGGGAAATTCCTGGAATTATAAGGAACGGTTGTTAGAGTGATAAGAGGTAATGGCTGGAATTCGGGGCCTTTCATTTCCACATGAAAGTCAGAGTGGCAGCCCTAAGAGTTTAAAGGCTTAACCCGCTTATCTCACTATGGAAATTAGCCAGCACACCCAGGCAGGGCCACAAGATGCTGCACTTTCTGGCCAGTTTATTTATGCATTTCCTTTTTTTAAGAGAAGGACAGGATGCAAGGCCTACATTTCCCTTCGATCTAGCACCACCCGTGACATTGTTTATACTTTCCCCTTTGCAGGGCTTCCAGACGCGCTTTAGAGGAAAGCGATAAGAGGAGAGGAAAAGGGAAGTCCCTTCCAGGGGGCAGGAGAACATTAAGTGTCTGCTCCTGGGGGTGTGGGCCAAGCTCGTCAGCTGCCCTCTTTATTTGTTTATGGGGTTTTCTGTTTTTGTTTTTTACAGAGCAATACCCCTCACTCTCCATCTGGAGCGTGCTGCCTCGGAAGTGCAGGCGTGCCATAAATCTCTCCTATCAGGGGCCGCGGTATCCATGGGGTGAAGAGGCCAGCAATGCGTAGGCCTGCAGCTTCCCGTCTGCCGGGTTATCGGCCAGGGGAAGGAAGCCGGAGTGCCAGGATATGGGCAGGTTAGAAATAGTTCTGGGATGCTAAGAGACAATGCCCGGCTCCCCCAGAAGGCCAGTCTTCTTCGGACTTTTCCAAGTTCAGACACAGGATCTGTTTCAGCAGGGGCCACAGGAGGGAAGTCGGCCTATTTTCAGAACTGACCTGTGGAGCCCAGTCTCTCGCTTCCAGCGTGGAAGGCGGGCCTGGGTAACTCACACACACTTTGAAGTTAGAGAGATGTGAGTTAGAATCCTGGGTCCTCCAGCTGTCAGCGTAACGGTTTGGGGAAACTTTCTTTATTTCTTATATAGTATCTATTATTTCTCTCACATGCAAAATAATGTGAGGAATATTAGCCAAATGTATTTTTGCAAAATTGAATACCATAAGAGCCTGGCAGGTGTGGCTCAGTGATTGAGCATCAGCCCATGAACCAGGAGGTCATGGTTCAATTCCTAGTCTGGGCACATGCCCAGGTTGCAGGCTCAATCCCCAGTAGGAGGTATGCAGGAGGCAGCCAATTGATGTTTCTCTCTCATCCATGTATCTCTCTATCCCTCTCCCTTCTTTTCTCTAAAATCAATTAAAATATATGTTTTAAAATACCATAATGAATGTGGAAAAATGTCTTGTTTATCTCCAGGTTGACAAATTCCCTTTCTGTCCAGCCCTGCCGAGCTCATGGCTGCTTTTCAGGGCGTAGAACCCTGCCAGCCTCACAGGGGGCGCCTGCTGAAGAAATGAGTGTTGAAGGAAGGAGTCAATGAATTCATCCCTTTCTATTTTAGGTTGTGCGTTCAGTTTGGGGCTTGACAATCTCCCCAGCTACTATTTGCCAATAACCTTTTCCCTTAATTTCTAATCCCATGTCTGTTAACAAGGAAATTGAATCCAGATGTTTCTGAGTCACCCGCCCTGGACTCCCCAGAAATGGGTGTTGTAAGAGCTGGGTTGTCGCTTTTCCGTTAGTAAACCAGGGTCCAGAGAGTGAAACAAGCAACCCCCAGAGATAGAGGATTAAAGAGAGGGGGGGAAAGGAGCTTAAGCATTTCTAAATTGTATCTCTAGTTGGAATTTTGACAGGAGGTGGTGGGGGTGGTGGAGGTATCTGCAACCTCTGCCCGTCGTTTTCTCTGCCAGGACAGGCAAGCCTCCGGGGGCTCGTCCCACTAAGAAACCACATGTTCTCCGTGGGTAGTGAAACCTACCTGAATCTTTCCCCCTCAGATAGTGCCAGGGCCGGCTGCCGCCTCCCACCCTCGTGACTGACGTGGCTGGATGCATGACTTCGGGGGCAGAAGTCTGGTGCCGACGTTGACTTGGTTGCCACCCAGTAACAGATCTTTCAAGGCAAGATCTAGAACAGAGCAAGTTGATTTTTTACCGACTCAGTTTTTTGTTTGTGTTTTTGTTTGGGGTGTGTGTGTTAGTATAGGTTTGAGGAATGAATTGGGGTTTCAAACAAGATAGATTCGTGCTTCAATTCTACTCCTACTATTTACTGACTTATTGTAGTGTCCCCTTTGGGCCTTCCAAAAGTTCTCTGAGCCTCTGTTTATTTTTGGAAATTGAGTTAACATAGTATAGAGTTGTTATGATGATGAAATGAGATATTTTTGTAATGGGCGTGTCAAAATAGCCAATACATATTAGAAATAGAAGATAGAAAATAAAGTGATAATAGAGGGAGGGAGATGGAAGGAAGGAAGGAAGGAAGGAAGGAAGGAAGGAAGGAAGGAAGGACAGGCCGTGGTATGCTGCTCAATGCTTAATATTTAAAAACTAGCTCTGTGGTTAAAAAAAAAATCAATTAATCAACCAATCCTGGATTTATAGTATTTGCCAATCTCCATGGTACAAATATTCCCACCATGCCAGTTACAAACTTTAAATGTGAGGTCAACCAGCTCACAAACTTTCTAAAAATTTAGCAATTCTTCAAGCTGGCGCAGGACAGCACCTGCACACCAAGGATCGGCCACAAAAGGCCACAGATGTCGAGAAAGTAAACACTGGTCGGTCAGCCCTTGAGTTAGTAGATTCAAAACATAGACAATTCAAGTCCACAAATACTAATTTCCATCTTTTTTGTAAAAAGGATGTTGTACTGGAAGCTGAGATATGAGATGAGCCTTAAGCCTGTATCTGTTTATTTTCCTCGTTGGGTCTGGTATCTGGGGGTCCCAGGACTTCTAAGGAAACGCTGGAGACAAATCATAGCGCTTTCTGAGGAAGAGTCAGGGCAGGGCCCCTCTGCAGACTCTAATGATCTGTTTTTAAAACACCTTCTGGCCCCAGCTAATTTGGCTCAGTGAATTGAGCGTCGGCCTGGGGACTAAAGGGTCCCAGGTTTGATTCCAGTCAAGGGCATATGCCCAGGTTGTGGGCTTGATCCCCAGTAGGGGGCATGCAGGAGGCAGCCAATCAATAATTCTCTCTCATCATTGATGTTCCTATCTCTCTCTCTCCCTCTCCCTTCCTCTCTGAAATCAATAAAAATAAATAATAAAATAAAAATAAAACACCTTCTGAGCTGCCAAGAACAAATTCCACTCGAGGGATACTCTTGTCTTACACAGTTTCTCCAGGATAAAATGCAAACACAGTCTTACTAGAAGGCTGTATTTCTCCTTTATCATCCATTAATGCCTCGGTGTTTGATTTGCTTATTTTACAACTAGCTCTTTAGCAAAAAAAAAAAAAACAAACTGAGGGGAAGAGGCATGAGACAGCTAAGCTGTAAGAAGGGTTCTGAAGAGTGAAAGTTTATCATAGGTCCTGGGCCCCGGGAGCGAACCGTGGCTGGGGTGAGTCCTGAGACTTGGCTTGGGAGGTACTGACAAGACCTTGGTCAAGGCCTTGATCTGTTAACAGATCCCATAGACTCCCTGAGTTTCTACATATTTTTAACTGTACAGAAAGAAACCTGTATCCTTACTGTTCGTGTGATGTTGGGCCAACCATTTACCCATTCTAATTCTGAGAATTCACCTATGAAAAGTGAGCACCACATCAGCCAATTCTTGCGAGTTTCCAATGAGGTGGTGTCCACCTTTGGAAGGAGGAGAGGTACTAGCTCAATGACTGTTCACTTTTTTTCTAGATTCCTTTCTCATTCATAATTTTCCTCTGTAAGGAGCAAATGGACAGACACCAAATGCTTCATCATGGAGACAGTAAGACAGGTGAAGGCCATGTGTATATATGGGTTAGTGAGTTGCAATACGGAATCTGATTTCTACTCAGTAGGCAGAAAAATGCTTCTTTTTTTTTTTAACAACCACATGCTTTATTTCATTCCTTAGAGGGTACCAGGCTAGGTTAGAAAACTCCTGACTCCTCCCTTAACTCCTGAGCCTGTTTTAGATGGTGAGTCTTTCCTTTTCTTTTTTAATGTATTTTTCAGAGAGGAAGAGGAAAGGAGAGAGAAACATTTGTTGTTCCACTGATTTATGCATTTATTGGTTGATTCTTGTATGTGCCCTGACCAGGGATTGAACCTGCCACCTTGGCATATCAGGTCAACATTCTAACCACCTGAGCTAGCCAGCCAGGGCCGGGTGCCGAGTCTTTAATGAAGCTTTGTTCAACTCTCCAGCAGAAAGCAGCCCCCTCCACTATTTCCAACCTTTTCTCTCTACTCACAACACAGTGCTCCTGCGGGGCCTTGAGCTTCTGCTTGCAGGCACATGGGCCGCCTTTGAAATACCTCAGGTAATAGAAAGTTGTAAGGAAATGCACGAGTGTCAGAAACACGGGGATCTCTGCCAGGTTTCTCCAGAACCAGAAGCAACCCCACGATCTGGCCTCCGGGAAGAACAGAGACAGCTGCACATCTAGGCTCTGAAAGGTGGAAACACCTTCAGGAACAGGAAAGTCACCGGGGCCCTAGCAAGCACCCTTCACCCAGACACACACACCTGGGCAGCCACGCCTGGCCCCCGGGCACCTGTGCTGCTCCTGAAACCGGGTTGGCTGGGCACCTCTGGGCCTGAGCGCCCTTCATTCTGACTCTTCCACCTTCTGTGTCCTGAGTTTCTTCTCCACCGACTGCTCAGCCCTCACAGAGAAAATCTCACTGTTGGGGTGGTCGCCGTTGCACCCACAGGCCAGCCCTTCCCAGCCGCCTGGAGTCCACTGGCCAACTGACTGTCCTTGAGTTAAGTGTCTACTCCAGGAAAATCAACCCTGGCCAGGGTGCTGGCTTGCCCTTGACACTAGCGATGTGAGGGGCTGTGTTTGCTTGGGAACTCTCACAGAGGCTGCCCTCCTGGCAGGATCAGAAGCTAGGTACCCACTGAGCCATCTCATCTCATCACCTCAGAATTCCTTCTAGGAGATAAGCTCTCTTGGACATGTCTGCGCCCCCCAACGGCAGCTAAGAGGTACTGCAGGAACACCTTTAAAATCCGATTGTACTGATTTCTCACCAGATTGGTCCCAGCGTCTCATTAATTCTGACTCTGCTTTAATAAGGGGGTATTTGTGCATGTGACATGTGTGTGTGCACGGAGCACAGACAGCGTGGAATGCATGAGGAAGGTGTTACAATCCCTCACAGAAAATAAAATGGCAAGCAAAGGGTCTGCTGCAGTTTAAAAATAAATTTTAATAAGAGGCCTTAGGGCCGCTCGTCTAGAGAAAACTAGAAGTAGACGTATCCTATCTGCCTCGAATCACACTAATCCGCTGCATTCGTCTTAATATCCCCATCACAATGCTGGCTGCAGAGCAGGATTCAGTACCACGCTTCTAAGTCGATAAATCTCCAAATATGCGAAAGCGCTGGCGAATGAATGGACGTGCTCCGTCACCACTGCTCGTCTTGCTCACCTCACCCATGACCTTCTTGCTTTCCGAAGGTAGATCTCCCCCTTTCCTACCTTCATGCATTCAGATATAGCCAAGACATAATTGGACACCCGGTTAGATGGAGTTTCATATACACGATGGAAACAGATTAGGAGAAGTATGTGCCATGAGAGCTAGCTGGTTATCTGTAATGCCCATGCAACCAGTCCTGAGTTCTACCTGGCAACCCTAATACAGGCCGCCAGCCCCAATGGTTTGAGCCTGCCCGGATGCGCTGCAGCCCCGCGGTCTCCATGCTGACCATGCGAGGCCTGGCCAGAAGGGCTCCTGCTTCCGTGGACGGAGCCTTCTGGCCCATGGAATAGTGGACCAGGCCTCGGAGGGCTCCCTGCAGAACACAGAGGCTGCCGGGGGAGGGGAGGCATCCGACCCAACACTTGCTTCTCTTGTCTAAAACAAAGAAAAGAGCTTTTCAGACCCCAAAGGGTTGAAAATGGAGGGAACTGGCCGGACCATTGGTCACGGCACCACTGATCACGGTTAGCCAAAGGGCAGTGGTCACTCTCCTGATTGTCACTTCATAGGGCGCTGCGCACCCACCGCCAATCAAGGGCAGTAGCAGGAAGCAACCTTTTAGTGACCCCCAATCCTCCCCCCCCCCTTACACACACACAGGGAAGCACTGCACACAGGCCTTAAAGCCAGGCCAGAGCATGTTCCGCGCCGTATTTACCTTTCATTCTCCCACCCAGGGGGACTGAAAATCATCCAGCCCCTAAATGTCTTGCATATGCGTGAGAGGTGAATGCAACGGGCCCCACCACCGGCTGTCTCCATTCACCAGCCTTTGAACTATCAGGAGCGGGGAGACCCCCGGGCGGGGCCCCCACACATCGCAGGGGCTCGGTGACCCACCTTCCCGCACCCCTCCCAGGTCAGAAATGCTGCTTCTGTTCAGCTCGGCGAAAACCCGGCGCTTGTCTGGTTTCTGTTTTTTTCACTTACATCCTCTCACGGTGGCACTCTGACAGAGACAGATCTCTCCCGCTGCTTGAAAGGGCTCTTCTATTTGTGAACGCGGCCAAAGAATTCTGACCTGGGACCTGGGAGACGGGAGTGGTCCTGGCTCCGACCCAGACATGCCCAGTGGCTTCTGGCCAGTTGTCCAAGGTTCCCAGGCCTCCACTTTCTCACTGAGAAAAGCACAGCGTTGGGGGTGAAATCAGAAAAGCCACCTTTACAAAGATCACGAGGAAAAGCATCCCGTGTTTGCCTGGCTCATTTAACAACGCCTGGTAGAGCAGAATGAAGATTTCCACACCAATGTTATGGGGCAGTTGTTTTCTGGACAAACGTATTTTTTGTTTGTTTTGAAAAAAAAAAAGGATCATTATGTGATCCATGTAAGTAGTAAGGTCTTCAGAGTGTACACAATGAATTAAGTCGAAAATAAAACTCTGCATACGCGGACACACACATTTCCACTCAGTTAGAACGAAGTTTTCCCTCCCTGTTTCTCCCGTAAACATCAGATCCTTCTGGCGGGGTGGAAGTGACATTTTCTGAGCTTTGGAGATGGGTTCATTTTGGTTGCAATCTAGGTTCTGACACTTAGGAACTATGGGTGGGTATTCCACTTCTCTGAACCCCCATTTCTAAATCGGTCAGAATTCAGGGGTCCTCAAACTTTTTAAACAGGGGGCCAGTTCACTGTCCCTCAGACCGTTGGAGGGCCGGACTATAGTTTAAAAAAAGAACTATGAACAAATTCTTATGCACACTGCACATATCTTATTTTGAAGTAAAAAAACAAAACGGGAACAAATACAATATTTGTATTTGCATGTGGCCCGCGGGCCGTAGTTTGAGGACCCCTGGGTCAGATGAATAGAATTATATCTATTTTGCAAGGGTATCATAAAATAGAAATACAGGACACAAAATGCTTGGCACAGATATGTGCTCAACAAATAACAGCTCTAATTATGAATATGTTCTTATCATCAAACTTCAAAATATCCTGTTCCTCTAAATTAAAAAAAAAAAAGCTGGTTAGCTTTGACGCAGGCAAGAAATCAGAGACCTCTGGCACACATGGATATTTTTGTACAGAAAATAACTGCCTCATAAAAGATGAAAATTTAAAAGTATTGCCCTTAATAATGTTTCTCAAATGTATTCTGAGATGCTAATGTTTAATCATAACTGAAACGTAATTGGACAGTACAATGGCCATGCTACATGGCTTATCTATGTAAATTGGCCCAATCAGGCAGATACAGTTATTAGCCCCATTTTTAGGAGGAGAAAACTAACATGCAGAGAGAGATTATATAAATCCTCCAATGTCACACAGCCCCAAACGGCAAACCCACGCACAGAGCCTGTGCACGTTGCCACAATCATTTTCTCATTGGTCATTAAAAATAACTCCAAGATGTGATATATGATATGTTGGAAACCTTTGTCTTACATACACACATATACATACACACATACATGCACACACACACCCCAAAAATTGAGAATTGCTGTATCATAAATCTGAACAGAAGCTCAGTGATGTGGCACTTGTAGGCAATACAGCTGGGCCTGTGTCCAAATGGCTTGTATTGTCAGCTTTGAAATGCATGTCAGCTTAATTGTACCATTGAGCCTAAGAGCCTTCAGATGCCATGAGTGACGTCATAAGTGACTTTCAGCGGTCAGTCAACAGCACTGGACACCAACTGTCCAAGAAGAACAATCAGACCTAGAGTTTAGCTGACACGACTTCCTCACTTCACATCAAAGAAAACTGGGGAGCAATATCATTGAGCCACCTTCCTGCACCCCTCACAGAAACCCAATTACGGACACACACCCAACTTCATGGCAGAGCTGAGAGTTGAACTTAGAACCTCACAACATCATAGCGAGAAACCTTCAGCCCAGTGGTTATGTAGTTCACCTCACAAAATGAGCACAACTCACGTTTATTTGAGTCTCTTTTTTAATAAAGAGAAACTAGTTGTCCTCTCGTTCATATACCTCATCTCTCCAACTTGATACAAAGGGATCAAAAACTGGGTAGTTCTCTCCCCTGTGCTGGGGTCACCTCTTCCCACAGGCATTCCAGGATAGCTACGTGTAGGACTAGCTGAAGCAGGGGAACGAATGACATTTAAGAATATTCACAGCAGCTCCCGGCCAGCATGGCTCAGTGGTTGAGCATGAACCTATGAGCCAGGAGGTTGCGGTTCGATTCCTGGTCAGGGCACATGCCTGGGTTGCAGGCTCAATCCCCAGTGTGGGGTGTGCAGGAGGCAGCTGATCAATGATTCTCTCTCATCATTAATGTTTCTATCTCTCTCTCCCTCTCCCTTCCTCTCTGAAATCAATAAAAATAACATTTAAAAAAGGATATTCACAGCACAGCAGTATCCTGTCCAATCTCCAGCCATTTCTGTTAGACTTTGGGCTCATGAAGGCATCCTGATTACTGTACCCAGCATCCCCAAGGTCCCCGCTCAGGGGTTTGGTCAACAGAAGATGGTCAATAGGTTTTTGATGAAGGAATGAAATGAAGAGGAGCTCATATTTAAGAATGGTCATCTGTTGACCAGGCTAACCACATTCATTAGACTTCTCCTCCCAAGCTCTCCTGAAGTACTTCCTTCACATCACCCGCATGGCGCTTGTCTCAGTCCATGTGTATCCAAACAGCTCATTAACCAGCATGTTAACCCCTTGATGGCAGACACTGCGCTTCCTCCCCCCACCCCCTCCAAGCACATGTGTTCCCACCAATAAGCCCAGCCTAATGCCTGTCACATTCTAGGAGCTCATTACATGTTTATTGAATGAAAGTGAATCTATAATCAAGGGTTTAACCGGGATGATCTATCTGTCAAGGAGACTTTCAATCCCAGTGATCCATGATCGCAGAGTGCTACAAAGATGGGTTCTAAAATGTCTTCATTTGCTTCTGTATCTTGTTTAATAAGCCATCAGTCATTTCTGCAGTCCTCGGGGAGAGGATGCCCAAGGAAAACGCATACATATTCATCTGCCCCATTCCCTGGAATGCCGTGCTTGGAAATAGAGGCTTCCTTTGCTGTATTCAAGAATGGCAGGTACTGTACCCAGATACTGGCAAGGGGGTTTGCAACATTGCTTATTTTATATTTATTTTATTTCACTTATCTTACTTTATTTTTACTTGATTCCAGAGACAGGTAAACAGTGTCATTCTTGAATCCAACCAAATATATCTCAAGTTTTACTAAGTAAAGGCCAAACAAAATACATTCCTACATCAAAGGACTATAATATATATATATATGTATATATATATATATATATATCCTTACGTTCTTGAGAGTTTATCTAATATGAGCCATATTCCTACAGATTATGCCAGGATGGCATGAGAACAGCTCAGGATCTAAACTTCATTGCTGCATGGGAAAGTCAGAAAGCGCTGGGTCTTTACAATGAAATGCTAGAAGGAGTCAAGATGCCCAGAAAACTAAATCGCTGCCAGAGTAAAACATGTTATGTTATTTACAAGTGGGACTTGTCAGGTCGGCTAAACCAATTATTCACCATTTGTTCAATTTGGCTTTGTATCAACCTCCATTGTCCCTCACAGCCAACTCCCAGCTTACTGCGAAGCCGTACACACTTCTTAATGAGGCCTGAATGTCAAACATTAAACCGAGGACAGTTGCAAAATCTACACGTTCTGCCCGTCAGTTGGCTTCGTTCCTCTGCATCGTCCGCTTGCCCGGCAGCCATCAGTTTGTCTGATTTTCACACGTACGTCATGGACAGAGGCGCTAGCCCGTCACCCAAACAGCATGAGCTGTGCAACATCTTCGCTTTATGATTTTGAAACCCGGGATTCCAGCTCATACCTATCACTTTGAGGGGCTGGTGAGGGCTTAACAAAAGCACAAATAATAACAGTAATAATAGCTATGACAAGCACTATGTCTATGTTCCCTCTGATGTGGCAGCATCTATACAAAGCACTTTACAGGTGTTATTTCATTTACAGTTGAGGAAGCTGAGATTTGAGACTCTAAGAAGCTTGTCCAAGGTCACAGAGCCAGGATTCTAGCCCCCCAGAGGTGTTGCTAAATGGTCATTTTGATCCCTCTCCTCTCTTAATCTCCCTTCTTGACGATGGGTCATCGGGGCATTTTCTCTCTCTTGCTACCATTGCCGAGAGCTCTGATTTCAGCAACATCTCTACCCCAAAGCCCTGTTGGGGCAACCCTTTATTAACAACATGATCCATTTATCAGAATATTTCTGAACTCTGCCCTTGGGATCAATAATCTTCTTAGCAATCAACTACAGCAAAGTCTCTGCAGGGAGCCCTGAGGAAGAAAATTAGAACTAAGAGGGAGCACCTGCATAATTAAAAAGGACAAGTGTCCCCCACCCCCATCCCCACTCCTACAAGGTGAAAAGAAAGCAAAAGAGACAAAGAAATGGATGGAAAATTCAATCCCAAAGACCCAATCTTGGACCAAATGAATTGTTTTGTAGCTCTGAACCTTGAACTGAGTCACTTTAATTGCTGGACCTTGCTAGAGTGCTCTATGGGCATTTTGTATGGGCACAAGTCTGGCCCAGGGGACTGGGGTCTCTGAAGGGAAAGAGGTTGGGGACCTTGGTCAGGGGCAGGCACCTCCCACAGTGGTATTAGAACAGGTGTGGGCAGTCCAAAGGATGCAGCTCTTCCTCTCACACTTGCTGTATACAGAAGCATCTCTACATATCCATTTATGGCTTTAAAAGTGGCTCAATGCAGAATGTTTCTGAAGTACAGACCCTGAGAGCCAAATTCCCTGGGTTCAGATTGTGGCTCCTCTGCCCACGAACCCTGTGGCATTGAGAAAGTCGCGTGGGCTTTCTAAGCCTCCATTTTTCCACCTCAAAATACTGACAAACTTTCATAAATACAAACAAAGCAATGAGTCAGGATTAAAAATCACATCAGCTCTGCTCACAGCCCATAGATGGCAGGGACCACTGCTGATGTATTCTCAGCCTTATGATGAACAACTGTATCTGTGAAATGTATTTAGAAATTCGGTTCATAATTAGAGGGGCTTCCCTACTGGGGTCTCTGAGTTATTTTAGAAAATTATCAAACCTGAGGAGGGGGTTGTGGGAACCCCCCTTTTATAGCCAGTGGGTCAGATTTCAGGTGACAGCGTAGACTTGTGATTGGCATGTCAAGTGAGGGCAGTGCTGTGGGACTGAGCCCTTAACCTGTGGGGCCTGCACTGACTCCAGGTAGATCGTGTCAAATTGAATAAGCCATGGGACACCGAGCTGATGTCCGGAGATGGAAAATTAGTTGCTGGTGTGAGGAAAACTCCCACATATTGGGTGTCAGAAGTATTGTGAGTAAAAAAAAAAAAAAGAATTTCCTTTAGCACCTTGATTATTAATTGTTTCATATACTAAGATTCTGTGCAATATTTTATTTGATTTTTGGGAACCTATTGATTTAAAAACGGGATGGAGAGGACTATTTCACTCCCAGAGTGACTTAGGTTTGGACAAGATCCTGCTACATGGGATGGGAGCAGAGCACAGACCGGAAACCAGCCCCACCTCTGGCTCCTGGTCCCAGGGCTGCGCTCAGACCCCAAAGTACAGGCATTCGCATGCTTGCTCCTCCCACCCGGTGCTGTTAACGTTAGCATGTGGTTCTGGCAGGGTCTGCTAATACCCCTTTGGAAGTTCATGAGGTCACAGATGGGTTGTAAGGAAATAGCCCGGATGCTTGGCTCACCCGCTCAGGTCGAGTGATATTGAGTTGGTGGACTTAGGGGAGCAGGGAAGGAGGAAATACAAAAAGCTTGGCATTGTTCCCTTAGCCTCGTAGCTTCCTCAGCTGACTCATTTGGGGAACAAAACACAGGAAAAAAATACAGAACGCCCGCCTGCACCTTATTATAATGATAAAGTGGTCTTTAGGGCAGCCTAGGAAGGCAGTGACTAAGTGGTGAGACTTGATAATAAAAAGAAGACCGGCGCTTTTTATTACTTCATAACATTTCTGGAAACCAGTCTTTTAAACAAGATTTTAAAATGTTAACTTAAACGAACTTTAATGAAAGATTGATTGGGAAACGGTACGGCAGTTCCTCAAAAAATTAAACATATAATTACCACTAAGAAATTCCACTTCTGGATATATACCCAAAAGAATTAAAAGCAGGGTCTTGAACAGATATTAGCACATCCCTAATCATAATAACACTCTTCATAATGGCCAAAAGGTGAAAGCAACCCATGATGCAAAAGTCAGCTGTGGTCTATACACACTATACAGTACTATTCAGCCTGAAAAAGGAGAGACGTTCTGACACATGACAGCACGGATAAACCTTGAAGGCATTATACCAAGTGAAATAAGCCAACACAAAAGAACGCATCCTGAATGATTTCACTTACAGGAGAGCTCTCTATAGGAGTCCAATTCAGAGGCAGAAAGGAGAATGCATGGTGGTCGCCAGGGGCCCGGCAGGGAGGGTGAGGCGATTGTTCCTGTTTCATGGGACAGAGTTTCACGTGGGGAAAGTGAGAAAGACCTGGAGATGGATGGTAGTGATTGTGACATGACATCGGGAATGTACTTACTGCCACTGAACTCTACAAGATGCTAAAACAAAACTATTTAAAATAGTTAAAATGGTAAATTTTATGTTGTGTATATATTTTTAATATATTTTTATTGATTTCAGAGAGGAAGGGAGAGGGAGAGAGAGACACATCAATGATGAGAGAGAATCATTGATTGACTGCCTCCTGCACACCCCACACTGGGGATCGAGCCTGCAACCCGGGCATGTGCCCTGACTGGGAATCGAACTGTGACCTCCTGGTTCATAGGTCAATGCTCAGCCACTGAGCCACACTGGCCGGTCCATGTTATATATTTTTTATCACAATAAAAAAGCACTGATGCTAGGCAGTGGTTTGGGATGTATTTAACAAAGAAGAAAGACGCAAAGTGCTACACCCTGTGTACTTTGGCCTTTCACTCCCTTCTGACACCTCCCAACTAGGACTCTCTTGTCAAGGGCACAGTAAACAGGATGCCCATTGTGGCGAGAACTGGATTGCTGGGGAAGGATACCTGGGTTTAATCTTTTTAGGAGAAATCGCATTAACTCTGGTGTATTATTAGCATCTCAGTGTGAGTTATTTTAAAGAGACAGCGCTTTCCTCAGCTGCCACCTGGAGGGAAGCAGCGGCTCAGGCCTCAGGAATGGTCACTGGTGAGCACACCGGAGACACGGCCCCTTCCTGCACATTGTCTCCGGGACATCCTTCTCTCTTTAGGGGAAGCTTAGGAGAGAAACAGGGCGCCTTCCTCCCGAGGTTGTGGAAAGGGTGTCCACGAGATCAGTGTCTGCGAAAGTGCCCAGCCCGTGCCTGGCACACGGCGGGCAACAGAGGGACACGCTAGGACTTATTCTGGAATTGTCTGCTACATTCTAGGTATTTCCCGATTCATTCAAAAAATCATTGATGAAATAATGCCTAAAATAATGGTGCTTACATTCTAATGGGGGGACAGAGAATATACAAAGAAGTACACACAGCAAGTGGGGATGTGGGGCAAGAGGAAAGGTAGAGGAGCAAAGTCAGAGGGGGAGAGGGTGATGGGGAGGGTGCTCGTTTGTCTAAGGCAAGCTGGGGAGACTTTTATTTTTTTAAAATATATTTTTATTGATTTCAGAGAGGAAGGGAGAGGGAGAGAGAGAGACATCAATGATGAGAGAGAATCATTGACCCGCTGCCTCCTGTACGCCCCACACTGGGGATCGAGCCCACAACCCAGGCATGTGCCCTGACTAGGAATTGAACTATGACCTCCTGGTTCATATGTCGATGAACCAGGTTATTCCAACCACTTGGCCACACTGGCTGGGCATGGGAAGACTTTTTAAATCAGATGCTATTTGGACAGAGACCCAAAAGGCAGGCAGGGAGCTCTGCATATGGACAGGTGAGTGAAGGGTGAGCTGGGCAATGGGAATGGCAAGCAAAATTCCCTGAGGTGGAGACGTGCTTGGAAAGTTCCTGAAACTGCATGGAGGACAGTGCGGCTAGAACAGAGGAGGAGGGGGTGAGGACAGATTGGATTTGGGGGGTGGGGGAGAGCAGTGAGGGACGAGTATCAACATTATAACCTGGACAATGGCAGAATGAAGCTGCCATTTACCAGGTTGTGAAAGGCTATAGGAGGAAGATATCAAAGGTTCCCTTTTTCACGTGGTAAATTCGAGATCCAATAAGCAGCCAAGTGGAGATGCCACGCACACAGGGGAGTTGGCATTCTTAGGAAAGATTAGAACTGGACACACCTAGGGAAGTCAAAGGCGGGGGGAGCATAGAGAGCAAGGGGGTTGTGTGAATCATGACAGATGAGAGATTTATCACACAGTGTGTGGTGTACCCGGAACAGGACCATGCCATGGTTACGGTCAAGACCTTGTAGCAGGTTAGCCTCGGGGTAAATCCCGTCAAGGCCATTACTACCCATGGATTCTTAAACAAGTTAATCTCCTTAGGCCTCAATCTACTCAGCTGTATCCAACTCATAAAGTGGTGAGAATCACAATGCACAATGCCTACCAAAACCTGCACAGGCCTCTCTTTGCTGTTCGAATGAAATCCACAATCCTTGGCGTGGCACCCAAGGCATTTGTCCCAAACCTTCTTCTTTCTCCTCCTGCCTCTTCCTCATCCTGTAAATCTCAGCTCACATGTCCCTTCCTTGGCCAGTGGTTCCCTGGGTGAACTGACGTCATCACCACCCTTAGCAATCCCCTACCTGGGCACCTGCACTGAAGGTCTCATGTGCATGGCCATGGGCGGGTGTTATGGTGAAGGCTATTGCATTCACTGTCAGGTAGAGAAGGGGAAGGAAACTGATGTTTTTAAAGTTTCTGTTTGACTTCAGGTGGTATAGTGAACACTTCCTATATATTTCATCAATTAAACCTCCAGAAGCTTATTGAGGTAAATGTTAGTATCCTTCTTTGAGATATGGAGAAGTGAGGATCAAGGATGTTAAGTATTTTCTCCAAGGGCACAAAACTAGCAGGTGAGGAAGCTGTGCTTTTGAGCCAAATCTGTGCCCTCCCTGACGGGTGCTCGCTCCTCCATACCTCACAGCACTGAAAGATGGATTCTGTGTATGCAAAACCTCTAGCCTGGATTCGGGGCCTGAGAACAAGAGCTACTACTATTTGCCTGTAATTACACATTGCTGTAACATCGCCCATAAAAAGGTAATTATAAAGACGGCAGAGAAAAGCCCCATTCCCTTCGACTTCCTTTTTCTTGGCACCTTTACTGAGTAAGGCCCTTGGGATAAATTCTCTTTTTATGATCCTGTAGGTGGTGCCACACAGGAGCAGGAGGTAACAGATGACTGTCCCTAGCAGCCATCAGAGGTGGGCACCACCCTTTGGCCTCGAAAAATAAGAAAGAATGTCAGACTTTTGAGGTAACTGGAACACGGAGACAAAAGGCTTCCTCCTGACATGAAATGAGAGGGGGACCCCAGCACGTCTGTGGCAATCCTGGAAGGAGGGAGCCCACGGAACTCACACCCACCCTCACACTCTCCTTCATCCAACTCCCCGCTCGTCCTCCCCACTACCTGAGTCCCACCAAGAAGGAGCCCACCAGCAAAGAAGCTATTGAGGCAGCTTCCTCAGGTCAGCCTGCTGAGGAATGGAGCAGGACAGAACAGACCATGGCTAGGGGATAGATCCGGAAGGGAAAATGGAAAATATGCCACCCAGGTGACAGTGGAGATAAAAGGTAAATAAAAAGTTCAAAATATCCTTGATATAGGAGTTCCATGAAGTGCAGATAGATGCATACAGAGAGTAGAGGAGAAGGGGGCGCTAACCATGCATCTGAGGCTTCTATGTGGAGCAATGGGGTTGACTATGATGCTGCTTACTAATATGTGGTAGACTTGGGGTAGAATGGATCTTTAAGGAGAAGCTCAGAGTTAATAGGCCTATAAAGTGTAAGCTATCCGAGAAGCGCCCAGTGGCAATGTCAGCTGGGCAGGTGGGTGGGCGAGACAGTATCTCCAAAGACACAGCTAAGTAGGAGAGATAAATTCAAGAGCTGTCAGCATGCACGTGCTGTTTAATTAGATGATAATGCGATGATCTAGAAAGAGATTGTAAGGAGAAGAGAGAAGGGGGCCTATTTTCAAGTTCTGATATCAGATAGAGGAGGAAAAGCCAGCACAGAAGACTGAGCAGGTGCAGCCAGAGTGGTAGAAAGAAAACCCAAAATGGACGAGGTCACAGAGTACGTTTCAGGGAGGAAGGTGGTCAATTGTGATGAATATACTATCGAAATGATAGCACCAAAGACTAGCTTCCATCCGGGGAGCAGACAGAAGCCAGATTAGAAGAAGATTTTTCGTAATAAATCTGTGATCTAGGTTTCATTATTATTTTTTTTAACAAATGCAAAAAAAAAATGCTACGTGAGCTAGGTAGCTCTTTCATTTAGTTTTGAATGCAGGTTTTTGATCCCCAAACCCATGGTCTTTCCATTCTGCTGAGTAATTCTCCAACTTTATGATTCATGCTACCCAGGGAGAAGTATGGGAAGCAATGTCAAGTTAGCATCTGATCCCAGGTTTCTCCAGATCTGCCTTCTCTCAGCTCTGGCTCCTGAAGGCAAAAGATGAGAA